>NW_026262701.1:7277500-7877500 GCF_021869535.1 Mytilus californianus
AAAACATAGTCGTGCTTTGTATACTATTACAAAGAGGATGGACTAGAATATTAATATTGATATCTCAGATGTTGGATACCTATTAAATGTACTTTACAACGCTGAACAACTGTTCTCGTGCACTAGACTGCATGAAATTACTATATATTATATACATGAAATGTACTTTTAATTATTCAGGTTTAATGACCTGGTGCCTGTTTGTCGAAGGTGTCCTAGGATCTGTCCTAAGACACATCTTATAAGCTGATTTAGGATGGACTTAGGACTGTCCTAAGACTTGTATGAGCATGCACATCGAAGCTCTCTTATTATTATCTTACATATGATGCCCTAACCGCTATCCTACATGTTTGCGAAGAAGCCAATATAAAAAAGTCTTTTATCTGAAGATAAAAATGTATTACAATGAACCGATATAAATGATAATATTTAAATATGAGAAAATAATGAAAATTATAAGCAGCATTAGCAGCATTATCAATATACTAGTAATTATATAAGTATATCATTACTTATTTAAATGAACACAAAATGAAACTTGAGACTTGAATTTTTACAAAAAATATCTATTCAAATATAGATGATATGGATAACTTTGATAAATTGGTTTATGTCTTTCATGTCCATCAATTATGCAGTATGCTGCTCCATTTATTAAAAATCAATGGCCAATTATCAGAGTGTACTTACGTATGTAATGTCCTGTACTTTTATTATTCTTGTGGTGTATTATTATTTGTACTGTGTTATTTTGTTAATTTAGTCATATAATTGTGCATTTAATTTGAATAAAGTTTATAAACAATACTGATATAATGATTGTACATTTAAACTTTTATGAAACAATGCAAACCAAAAAATATAGCTACTTTTCTATAAAAATTGAATAATTAAGTGTAACTTTCTACAATTGAGTATTGACCGGTAAAATAATGAAATAATGAGTGGGTCATTATTTTATACATTACAGAATTCAAAGGCAAACCTCGTGCATACCGAATGGTCAATCTATTTCAGTACTGCAAGAGTAAGTATGAACAAAAGGAGGAATCATACCTTTACAGATGATGAACAACGTACATTCCTGGATGAAGAAAAAAAGCATGAATCTTTACTTTTCAATGTTGCAATAAAGAAGCTTAAAAAGGTATAAATTAAGCATCATAAAATATATTCTAAAGTTAGATCCGTCACAAGACACCTAAATTGGTGTTTTAAAATTACGACAATTTCTATGATACATTTGTTTATCCTAATTGCGACAGGTCTAACAACGCTTTTTATGGGGGTACAAATATATGTCCTAAGATAGTCTTAGGACATTTCATAATCTTAAGACTGCTTAGCCCACGCTGTAGACTAAACGCGCGTCTTACAAACCAAATTATAAGCCTAGTGTCTTTGATGAGTTTTTAGTTTTTTATAAACACTGGGTCTATTCCACTGCTGGTGGAGATTCGTGACCATGAGTATCACCAGCCCAGTAGTCAGCACGGCTATGTTGACATGAAATAACAGTGATACGGTCATTTTATTTAATTTACTGTTTACAAAATGTTGACATTATTCTAAACACTAAGGATTTTCTTTCAGTCGTAGATGACCTTAGCCGTATTTGGCACAATCTTTTGGAATTTTTTTCTTGTTGCAGTTCAACTTGGTACCTGATTTGGCTTTCAAACTATTTTGATTCGAGCGTCACTGATGTCTTAATGCAGACGAAACTTTTGCATACCAAATTCTAAGCCTTGTATCTTTGATAAGGTTGTATATCTTCATTATCATCTATGTATAATGGATAAATTTGTCACAAAATTATAATCTGAGATATATAAAACTCAACTTCTTGTTTATTCGGATGAATTCACAAATTCATTACACAGCGCTCTTTATCAAAATTTCATCCTGATATGATATGGCATCATTCAATTTGGTATTCTATTACAACTAAGGTACGAATACAAAGTTCGCCCTTTAAAAAAAAGTTCACTTCAGTGTAAAGAGGTTCGAAATGATTTAACAGTATTCATACGAATCAATGAAATGCTAAATATAGAATATAGGATTTGTGTAGTGAGTGTAAGCAGACCCCTTCTTGTAAATATTAGTGACCCACTTTTCATACAAGACTGTTTAACTCTGTTAAATTAAAAACAATATATATACATCTCTACGCGAAGTTATATGATTATAGGTAACCTTGTATCTGAAAAAAATATAATAAAAATACAGAACTCTAAGGAAAATTAAACGTTATCAATCAACGAAACGAGTGAAAAACAACTGTCATATTACTGACTTGGTAAAGGCGTTTTCCGAAGAAAATGGTGGTATAAACCTGGTTTTATAGCTAGCTAAACCTCTCACTTGTATGACAATTAATTATAGTTTCGTTATGTTGACACAGTTGGGTGGGCAACCCAACCAGACATAATAGGTAAATTGTCACAATAATTGGGATCCAGCAGCCAAAATTGTCTAAACATACATCATAGACATACAACACAACTGACTGAAAAACTCAAACAAACATATAAATAAATCTAACAAAGACGCCAACAAGAATGGTGTTATTGAGACGCCAACAAAAAAGTTTTTGTTGTTGATAGTATATTGGCAAAGACGCCGATAAAAAAAATTGTAGTTGATAGTACATACCGTATGTAACACACACTTTCTCGCTGATTAAATTTCAGATCGATCGTAACTCGCTAACTCGTCGAAGTTCTTATAAGCAAAGCAAAATCAAAATTCTACATTTTAATTAGATTACTGTTTACAGTAACATCTATGATTTCAGTGATAGTTTTGATAGCTTGCTGTTTGGTGTGAGGCAAAGCTCCGTGTTGAAGGCCGTACTTTGACCTATAATGGTTTACTTTTACAAATTGTGACTTGGATGGAGAGTTGTCTCATTGGCACTCATCTTCTTATATCTATTGATAATTTTATCACAAAACATACTTATTACAAGGATATTAATAACATAACTCTTTTCTTTCATTTTTGCTTATGTACTTTGTCTATAGAGTGTCTATATGCCATTTTCTTTTTCTTTGTTGAAATAGTTACTTGTTTTTATAGTGATTCAAATTATATTACAATGTTGACTGATGTACCCCAATTTTTGACATTTAATGTCAAAAATTCATTATGTTTGTTTGTTTTGCTCACACATTGTTGTCAATATAATGGAATTCTATGCGACTGTCGCACAAGTGAGAGGTTTAGCTAGCTATAAAACCAGCTTTAATCCAATATTTTCTACATATGGAAATGCCTGTACCAAGTCAGGAATATGACAGTTGTTTACCATTCGTTTGATGTGTTTGAGCTTTTGATTTTGCCATTTTATAAAAGGACTTTCCATTTTGAATTTCCCTTGGAGTTCGGTATTTTTGTTATTTTATTTTTTGCAAGAGGAAAGAGACCAAGATTGTACGTACTCTAACAGATCTTTCGATTTTTTTAGTATCCACATCTCATTCACATCGCCCCTATAGTATGTTGTTTCACAGTAACTCTGAAGCCCGGTTTTGATTGCTGATAAAATGGATGTTATTAGCTTTTAAAATGTTTCGTGGAGAACTTGGCAAAATTTAATGTACCTGTTCCTAGTAAACCGTTTTGATCTTCAATGAATTTGGGGTTGCTGGTAGACCTTTGATGGTCTGCGAAACATCAAAAGAAATATACGTATCAAATTATTTGAAAATAAAGAATTAGAAGGATTAGGTATACGAAACCTTATCGAATAAAATTTAAACACAAATATTTCAATTTTCGTGAGAACCTCAATTGGTGTAGCAAGCTTATCATATAATTGTATGCTTGGAAATTCTAACTTTAACCCGAAATCTGACCTTTTGAGCTTTTTTGTCTATGATGTTTTAGTAACACGGTGGGCCTTCGATTTTCGAGCGACACTGATAAGTCTTTTGTGGACGAAACGCGCGTCTGGCGTACCAAATTTTAATCCTGGTATCTATGATGAGTTTGTGACCCGGATTTGTTTCAGTTAAATTGATTTATGACTATTGAACAGCGGTATACTACTACTGTCCTTATTTATATACACCAAACATTACATTTCAACATTTCTTTTTATATTTCAGAATGAAATTATTTTTCTAACGTGCGTATCAATTATTATTTAATAGCATAAAAATAACCCCCCCCCACGATTTTCCAACACTCTGATATAAAACTTTTGAATGTTTTGCACGTGTTCGAGGGACATTACTGATTATTAGTATACAAGAAAACTTTCTGGTAAATTGTAATAACAAAACAATTTCAATAAAAACAGAATTAGCATATGATTTAATTTATTATTTCCCTTTTAATAAATGTAGGATGAGACCAGCAGGATAAATGAGTTTTGTGTAAAATTGGTTTCTCATTTTGCATGGGGAATAATTTCGTCAAGTATCAACTTCAATGTATTTGTCTACTGACTGAATACGTCCTTTGAAAACGAGAATTCTCAATATATATAAGCAGCTAGTCAAGAGAAATTCAGGAAGAATATAAAAAAAAATCGATTGGTATAAAGCAAAGAGTAACGCTTTTAGATTTAAGTAACTAGGCAAATTCAAACAGTGAGGGTTCTTTGTCAAAATTATCCCTCAATTATTATCGTATACCAGCTATTTTTTCAATCTTGAAAATGGAAGCCATTGTATGGATGGCGCTGTCAATTTAGCTCTTGAAACCCCATGGAATCGTTACGATCCTTACATGACAGTTGTATTTTAAAAGACAAATGTATCTGCTAGCTATTAACCATCATTTAATTTACTTTCAGGCCTTTCGTCAACTTAAAACTATTGTATGATTGGTTTTCAGAGAAATTTTCGAAAGTTAAAAAACCCTTAAAAAAATTCTATATGAACATTTCGTGGAAGGAAAGACTAGGAATTAGGCTAGAGTGACGGTTCGGTAATTAGGGTCACCGGGAGTATAAAACCGAAGAGCACATCCCGGAACATTTGGTGTATGAATACATCAGGTTAGAGGTTAGGATTATGGTTATGTTTAAACTCCTTATTAGAATTTGAGTATTAACACGAATATAAGACACACAAAATCCTAAATGATGCACCTATAGAAACAGGTGTAAACTATTAAAATACCAAAATCTGATCTTCTCTAACAAAGAGTTCCATTTCTTTTGCTTAATTTGAACTGCACATCGAACAGATCTTATCGCGATATTTCTAAATGTTTCGGACCATATGAGTAAATGGACCATACGCGTATGGTCATGCTCATATGCGTATACTGTTATCGTTATTAACGGCTCGGACCATATGAGTATTTGGACCACATATACGATAAACAATGCTCAAATTCTCATATTTGATTTATAACATACTAAAATTATAAAATGTCTAAAATAAACAATTTACGATGCATGGGTCGATAATATGTATCAGCATTTCGTGTGTATTTTAGTCTAGACGCCATCTTATTAACCATCGAGGTGACCTCCGAAGACTGCCGACGGTCATATAACCAGATATAAACATAAATATAGATATAAATAGATAGCGAACACGTGCAATTGGATTTTTTTAAATGTCTGTTTGATTTCATATTATAGGTTACAAAAATATGTTAATCATCGTTTTTACCTGTATAAGAATGATTTTTTTTGTGGATCGAAGCAGTCAACCAAATGATTTACCCTTGTTTCACTTTCAATGTTGACATTCTTTTCCTTTTGATAGCTGAACACGTCTAATTTATGCGTAACCCATCTCTAGCTAAGGGATTAAACTGAAGGTCACATGCATACGGATTCATTGAGGCAGAATTACTCACTTGCAAGTGAATAATTCATCAACGATTTTTCTTAGCTAATTTTGACAAAATTGAATCAAACTGGCTGCAAAAAGCGAATTATTATTTCACTTTCATTAATGGTTGAACAAAAAGAATATCACATTTTAATTTACTTGTATTTCGTACATGATGCCCCTTTCAAAAATTACTAAAGATAGCAGGCATATAATTTGTTACGTCAGACGCGCGTTTTGTCTACATAAGACCGTTAAGACTCATCAGTGGCGCTCGAAATCAAAAAGATGAAAGACCAAGTTGAAGAGTATTGCAAGCCAACAGTTTAGAAAAAAATGTGCCAAATATTGCTAAAGCCATCTATGCCTGAGGGAAGAAAACCTTAGTGTTTCGAATAATTCAACATTTTATAAACAATTAATTTACAGAAAATGAAGTACTGACTACCACACCGTATAGCCGGCTATCGGTACAGCCGATGCAATAGGTAATGCAGATTAAAAGTCAGCTGTACACGATGAAAAAAAAATGTATTGCAATGGATATCGGAACGTAGACAAAAATCGTTTAATAAGAAAGTGACAGAATCAGGAACAGAAATCTGTATATGCCGTACCGAAAGCCAGTAAAAGGGTGTGACTACTTGGACAGAAATTTTAAAATAGCCTTCAATCTGCTTTTGTTACCTTGATCGTACAAAGAGTTGCATTCCTTTGTTCCCACTTCATAAGTTCACACACTGAGACATCTTTGACAATATTTTAGAATTATCCCCTTTCCAGTTTGTTATACATTTTTCTATGAAGTCTGCATATTTCATCATATATTCAAGTTTACTACATACGGAATTACTAGTAAGCCTTTGGCGATATATTTTGAGTTACAAATCTATCTCTATAAACAACAGTCAACTTACCATTGGGTTTTTAAGGCAACTTATGAATTTATAACGAGTTGTTTTCATTTTTTACGTGCAAAAAAACACACAAGCCAAACATATAAAAATCGCGTACAAGTGTCATTTATTGCAAGTTTCTCGCTTATACTGTAAACCAACTAATTTTCGCGAGCGATTTATATCCGCGACTTTCACGCAAGAAAAATAATGCGAATATAAATCGGCGCAAATATATAAAACTTCGAATTTCCTTATATAAATACACCAAGACAATTATAAAACCGCGAAAATAAGTCTCCTCGAAGTCAACTGAAAATGGCTGAACGCGAAATATAGTGTCCGCGAAAATAAGTTGGTTTACTAGGAAAGATTCAGAAAACGAATTAAAACCGATATAAAAGGATTGTTTTCTTTTTTGTAATGTACTATAACTTTGCCGTACAAAATTCTGTTAAGCTGATCGATAGACTATATTGAGCTTGTGTTAGTTTTTGCTATTCCAGTGTTATCTATATGCCCACGTGACTACAACTTACAAAATATTTGTCCTGCCGTGACATATTTGAACTGATCCTGCCAAGTATGTTAATTTTGTTTTCTTGTCATGATCAATTCAACTATTTACACTAGACTGCTAACCTATTTATTACTGAAAAGCTTTTTTTTCTTATTTATAAAAGAACACATTATACTATAGATATAGTTTTTTTTATATTTCTTATTAAACGATTTTATTAATTCATTTCTTGTCATGCCATAAAAGATCACAAAACATCTGATACAGTTCGCTAGAATTCTAAAGGAGGATGTGTGTACTTAGATATCGATTATAATTTATATGATTATAATTTTCATAAGGTTACACAGTAAAAAAAAACCGGTTAGTTTGCCCGTGGCCTTCTTCATCTACATATAACCTGACACAATTAAAAGACAAAAAATACAAACACAAATGAACAGTAGATACGCAAATAATATTAATCCACTGTATACAAGAGTACATACAAGTCTAAATTGAAAACAACGTTCAAACCTATGATTGCGTTGGATAAAAACCGCAATTTTTATACGTGTGCATGCAAAACAAATTTCTTGGTAGAGGGGTCTAAATACAGCACAAACAACATTTTCCAAAAGACCAAAAAAGTGAAAAAGTATATTTTAACAAAACGCATTTGACTAGCAGGTCGAACAACGGATGTTCTTAAACCCTGCTGACTGCCATTGGCGATTGCCAAATAAACGGATCACCAGATGTAACAAAATGGATCTTAATTATTAATCTAATACCAAAACAGAAAACAATAAACTTTCGGAAAAGATGGTATACCGCAACCAAAGTTGCAAAAATTAGTACACCATATCAATTAATGTCTCTTCAGTGATGTTAGGAATCGAAACGGTATTTGGAAGGCCAAATAATTTACCTCAATTTAGGATAGACTCTTGAATTTTGAAGAGTCGAAATAGGATGAACGGATCATATAAACCCGAAGGCAAAAGTACATGTATATAGTACAATTAAAAAGAATACCACTGACTAAAATAAAGTATATTTACAGTAAAACCGCCACATTTTTAGATAACTACGAAAATTTGTCTTCCTGGATTTTTAAAAGCATTAACGATTTTACTTTCTTTTTAAAGTTAATAAAGTCAACGTGCCCCACAATAAGTTTCCTGAATAAATAAAGGTAATTTGTCAAAAAAAATAGTTCCATATCACTGAACAAATAAATAATCTCATTGCGTAGCTATCAATACGGATAAATATGTAGTTGATATAGGTTATTCATATACTTTTATATGATCACTACCGTATAATTTTCGATTCTGTTATACATTGTAAGCCATCCTAACTCTTTGAACATAACTTTAACAGACGAAGAACCAAATTATCAAACCCTGCATTCAAATTGATTCGTGTCGCCCTCTTTTGTAATTTGCATAATTTGTAAATATTAGTTTTTTAAGCAGTCCAATTAAATAGTGTTTTGGAATATTAACAGGATGATATATTTTAAATCGATCCATAAAATGCAGTCTGTTAACAATTACTTCATGCACATGAGTTTCCAAGGAAAGAGATTTACCGACAAAATGTTCATGGATTCCAAGTAGTTTTTCTGTATGCACGACTTTATGATATAGAAATAAAGATGATGTTCAATTCTGTTTCAAGAGCATTGTTTCTATTGGAACAAAATAACATGACGTTAATAGTCTTATCCGTCTATGCAATATCATATTATTATCACATTACAAAAATATACATTCATAAAAGAACTTTAATCAGAACTGGTCGAAAAGCAAAACTGTACTGAACTTCCTCCCCTAGCGTAAATACAAGAGAAGAGTTATTCTAGCTCGGTTTATATATTTTTCATTAGTTGTTATTGGCATTGAACTAGCTGTCAGTAACTGCTAGTACTCTCAGATCTGTACTTAGTGTGTTTTTGTTGTGGGGATGTATAAGTACCCGTCCACGTCCACTCTATGTTTTTGTTAGATGTATTTCTATTTGTATCCATCTGATGAGTTAAGCCTTTTACAACTGATTTTAAATGTTTGTTCTTATGGTGTACTGTTACACCACTTTCCCAGGTTAGGGGAGGGTTAAAGCGCTCACAAACATGTTTAACCCCGCCACATTCTTTATGTGCCTGTCCCAAGTCAGGAGCCTGTAGTTCAGTTGTTGTCGTTGGTTCATGTCTGTCATATTTGTTTTTCGTAAATTGTTTTGTTATAAATTAGGCCGTTGGTTTTCTCAATTGAATTGTTTCATATTTTTAATATCGGGGCCTTTTAAAGCCGACCATACGGTATGGGTTTTTCTCATTGTTGAAGGCCGTGCGGTTGCCTATAATTGCTTACATCCACTTCATTTGAACTTGGGTGGATATTTGTCTCATTGGCAATCATACTACATCTCCTTATTTTTATATTAAAATCTCGTCCAAGGTACAATTCAACTGTTACGTCCGACGCGTGTTTTGTGTATATAAGACTCATCAGTAGCGCTCGAATAAAAAAAATGAAGACCAATTCAATGACAAGTTGAAATTAATTCGCAACCAAAAATTCTAAAAGATGTGTCAAATCTAGGCCTGGCCCATCTATGCCAGGAGACATGCAAAGCCATATAGGAGCGCCGACTAATTACCGTACCAATTACATTCAACGTCATTCAGTAGCGCCGACTAATTACCGTATCAATGACATTCAACGCCATATACTGATATAGGAGTGCAATATATGTCTCATAGAGACATGGATTTAAGGCCTGCAATTTTCTAAGATAATCGGTAGTATCTTTGATGTGAGATGGTAAGTCTTGGCTTGGCGATGCAAGGTTCTACCAAAAACTAGACTCTGATCCTACAACATCTTTTAGCAGAGAAATAACTGATAGTTTGGTAGAAATGCACAACGATGGTTTCATCGATGAAAAGACTCTAGAATATTTGAAACCAGAAAATCCAAAACCGGGCAGATTTTATCTTTTACCTAAAATTCATAAGGCCAATAACCAAGGAAGACCTATAGTTTCAGCGAACGGTCATCCGACGGAAAAAATATCGGAATTCGTTGACTTCCATCTTCGTCAACATGTTGAAGACTTACCATCTCACATCAAAGATACTACCGATTATCTTAGAAAATTGCAGGCCTTAAATCCACTCCCCTCCGATACGACACTTGTCTCTATGGACGTCACCTCCCTCTACACGAATATTCCACATGCAGATGGCATTGATGCATGGAAAGAAGTTTGGAATTCCCGACCAGTGAAATATCCACCTACTGAATGCCTGGTCAAAATGCTCACGCTGGTACTCAAAAACAACAACTTCACTTTTGATGGAGACCATTATCTGCAAGTTAATGGAACTGCTATGGGCACCAAAATGGCTCCATCATATGCCAACATATTTATGGGCAAATTAGAAAAACAACTCCTTGAATCTTCCATCGAAAAACCGCTTTCCTGGTTTAGAATTATAGATGATGTGGATATGAAATGGAATAAAAGTGACGAGGATTTAGATACATTCATCACTCATGCCAACAACATACATCCAAGTATCAAATTTACTCATGAGAAATCTAAATCCAAAATCACCTTCCTCGATACCTCCAGCTCGCTCACAGATGGCATCATATCCACTGATCTATATTCTAAGCCTACTGACACTCACCAATATCTGTCCCCTAAAAGTTGCCATCCTGCTCATTGTACTAAGAGCATCCCGTACAGTCAGGCACTCAGAGTCAAGCGAATATGTTCCAACTCAGAAACAACTAAAAAACAACTACGTCAACTCGAAACCCGCTTGAAGAGAAGGGGCTACAAACACAGAACTATCCAAAAAGGCTTTCAGAAAGCGGAAACTATTCCAAGGAGTAATCTGTTAGAATACAAATATAAAAAGAAAAATAAAAGGACTCCATGTGTTCTTACTTACCACCCATCTCTCAAAAACAGCTTCGGTGTCATTCGTGAGCATTGGAAAACAGTTGAAAAGAATTCCAAACTATCCAAGATTTTTCCCGAGCCTCCCATGATAGCTTTTAGGCAACCCAATAGTCTGCGTAACCTGCTGGTGCGGGCTGAAGTGTCTGATAATAAAAGTACTTCTGGAGAATGTCGTTCGTGTGATGAAAAACGCTGCAAATGCTGCCTACAGATGCATCACTCATCAACTTTTCACAGTAAGGCAACCGAAAATAACTATATGATATTTTGCAATGTTAACTGCAAAAGTATGAATGTTATTTACATTCTAGAATGTTCGGTTTGTGGCCTCCAATATGTTGGTGAGTCAAAGCAGCCTTTCCACAAACGCCTCAATGACTATAGGAGTGATATCTCTAAGAAGCCACTTCTCCCAGTTTCTCAGCATTTCAGACAGTCTGGCACACACTTGATGACATCATCCAAACGGCATCAATAAAAAATACTAAGTTTTATTTTTCACTCATTTTGGGATGTAAATATACACAGTCACGTATATTTGAGTATTGAGTTTTGTTTTATATTATGATGTTCAGGATTTTGGATTAATTCAATAGACCAAAACTTACCTGTATTATTGAGCTATTTTTATACATATAATCAGTATTGTTAAAAAAATTGACACTGAAGAAGGCTATTTGTTAAGCCGAAATATTTGTCAATACGATTTATTAACAACATCTTCGTATAATACCATCTTATATTAGTATCGTTGTGCAAATCTCTAGACTTATATATATATATATATATATATATTACTATTAAGATCATTTTGTTACATCTGTGATCAATTTATTTGGCAATCGCCAATGGCAGTCAGCAGGGTTTAAGAACATCCGTTGTTCGACATGTTAGTCAAATGCGTTTTGTTAAAATATACTTTTTCACTTTTTTGGTCTTTTGAAAATGTTGTTTGTGCTGTATTTAGACCCCTTTAACAAGAAATTTGTTTTACATGCACACGTATAAAAATTGCGGTTTTTATCCAACGCAATCATAGGTTTGAACGTTGTTTTCAATTTAGACTTGTTTATATTTTTTCGTTTGGGCTAGTATTATATTTTCCTTCGGGTTCATATGATCCGTTCAACCTATTCCGACTCTTTAAAATTCAAGAGTCTATCCTAAATTGGGGTAAATTATATGGCCTTCCAAATACCGTTTCGATCCCTAACATCACTGAAGAGACATTAATTGTCGAAATCCGGATATGGTGTACAAATTTTTGCACCTCATGGTTGTGGTATAACATCTTTTCCACAAGTTTATTTTTTTCTGTTTTTTATTAAATTACTATTAAGATCATTTTGCATTTTGTTACATCTGTGATCAATTTATTTGGCAATCGCCAATGGCAGTCAGCAGGGTTTAAGAACATCCGTTGTTCGACCTGTTAGTCAAATGCGTTTTGTTAAAATATACTTTTTCACTTTTTTAGTCTTTTGGAAAATGTTGTTTGTGCTGTTTTTAGACCCCTTTAAGAAGAAATTTGTTTTACATGCACACGTATAAAAATTGCGGTTTTTTTCAACGCAATCATAGGTTTAAACGTTGTTTTCAATTTAGACTTGTTTATATTTTTTCGTTTGGGCTTGTATTATATTTTCCTTCGGGTTCATATGATCCGTTCATCCTATTTCGACTCCTTAAAATTCAAGAGTCTATCATAAATTGAGGTAAATTATATGGCCTTCCAAATACCGTTTCGATCCCTAACATCACTGAAGAGACATTAATTGTCAAAATCCGGATATGGTGTACAAATTTTTGCACCTCATGGTTGTGGTATAACATCTTTTCCACAAGTTTATTTTTTTCTGTTTTGTATTAAATTACTATTAAGATCATTTTGTTACATCTGTGATCAATTTATTTGTTAATCGCCAATGGCAGTCAGCAGGGTTTAAGAACATCCGTTGTTCGACCTGTTAGTCAAATGCGTTTTGTTAAAATATACTTTTTCACTTTTTTGGTCTTTTGGAAAATGTTGTTTGTGCTGTATTTAGACCCCTTTAACAAGAAATTTGTTTTACATGCACACGTATAAAAATTGCGGTTTTTATCCAACGCAATCATAGGTTTGAACGTTGTTTTCAATTTAGACTTGTTTATATTTTTTCGTTTGGGCTTGTATTATATTTGCCTTCGGGTTTATATGATCCGTTCATCCTATTGTGACTCTTCAAAATTCAAGAGTCAATCCCAAATTGAGGTAAATTATATGGCCTTCCAAATACCGTTTCGATTCCTAACATCACTGAAGAGACATTTATTGTCGAAATCCGGATATGGTGTACAAATTTTTGCACCTCATGTTTGCGGTATACCATCTTTTCCGCAAGTTTATTGTTTTCTGTTTGGTATTTAGTTAATAAATTAAGATCCATTTTTACATCTGGTGATCTGTTTATTTGGCAATCGCCATGGCAGTCAGCAGTGTTTAAGAACATCCGTTGTTCGACCTGCTAGTCAAATGCGTTTTGTTAAAATATACTTTTTCACTTTTTTGGTCTTTTGGAAAATGTTGTTTGTGCTGTATTTAGACCACTCTACCAAGAAATTTGTTTTGCATGCACACGTATAAAAATTGCGGTTTTTATCCAACGCAATCATAGGTTTGAACGTTGTTTTCAATTTAGACTTGTTTATATTTTTTCGTTTGGGCTTGTATTATATTTGCCTTCGGGTTTATATGATCCGTTCATCCTATTGTGACTCTTCAAAATTCAAGAGTCAATCCCAAATTGAGGTAAATTATATGGCCTTCCAAATACCGTTTCGATTCCTAACATCACTGAAGAGACATTTATTGTCGAAATCCGGATATGGTGTACAAATTTTTGCACCTCATGTTTGCGGTATACCATCTTTTCCGCAAGTTTATTGTTTTCTGTTTGGTATTTAGTTAATAAATTAAGATCCATTTTTACATCTGGTGATCTGTTTATTTGGCAATCGCCATGGCAGTCAGCAGTGTTTAAGAACATCCGTTGTTCGACCTGCTAGTCAAATGCGTTTTGTTAAAATATACTTTTTCACTTTTTTGGTCTTTTGGAAAATGTTGTTTGTGCTGTATTTAGACCACTCTACCAAGACATTTGTTTTGCATGCACACGTATAAAAATTGCGGTTTTTATCCAACGCAATCATAGGTTTGAACGTTGTTTTCAATTTAGACTTGTTTATATTTTTTCGTTTGGGCTTGTATTATATTTGCCTTCGGGTTTATATGATCCGTTCATCCTATTGTGACTCTTCAAAATTCAAGAGTCAATCCCAAATTGAGGTAAATTATATGGCCTTCCAAATACCGTTTCGATTCCTAACATCACTGAAGAGACATTTATTGTCGAAATCCGGATATGGTGTACAAATTTTTGCACCTCATGTTTGCGGTATACCATCTTTTCCGCAAGTTTATTGTTTTCTGTTTGGTATTTAGTTAATAAATTAAGATCCATTTTTACATCTGGTGATCTGTTTATTTGGTAATCGCCATGGCAGTCAGCAGTGTTTAAGAACATCCGTTGTTCGACCTGCTAGTCAAATGCGTTTTGTTAAAATATACTTTTTCACTTTTTTGGTCTTTTGGAAAATGTTGTTTGTGCTGTATTTAGACCACTCTACCAAGAAATTTGTTTTGCATGCACACGTATAAAAATTGCGGTTTTTATCCAACGCAATCATAGGTTTGAACGTTGTTTTCAATTTAGACTTGTTTATATTTTTTCGTTTGGGCTTGTATTATATTTGCCTTCGGGTTTATATGATCCGTTCATCCTATTGTGACTCTTCAAAATTCAAGAGTCAATCCCAAATTGAGGTAAATTATATGGCCTTCCAAATAACGTTTCGATTCCTAACATCACTGAAGAGACATTTATTGTCGAAATCCGGATATAATGTACAAATTTTTGCACCTCATGTTTGCGGTATACCATCTTTTCCGCAAGTTTATTGATTTCTGTTTGGTATTTAGTTAATAAATTAAGATCCATTTTTACATCTGGTGATCTGTTTATTTGGCAATCGCCATGGCAGTCAGCAGTGTTTAAGAACATCCGTTGTTCGACCTGCTAGTCAAATGCGTTTTGTTAAAATATACTTTTTCACTTTTTTGGTCTTTTGGAAAATGTTGTTTGTGCTGTATTTAGACCACTCTACCAAGAAATTTGTTTTGCATGCACACGTATAAAAATTGCGGTTTTTATCCAACGCAATCATAGGTTTGAACGTTGTTTTCAATTTAGACTTGTATATATATATATATATATATAGAAGTCTATAAAAAGGACCAACCAGCAAATTTACTATGTACCGGATCGTCTAGAATAGACGATACTGTGCAGATAAGGAAAAAATTATATAAGTCTAGAGATTTTTCCCGAGCCTCCCATGATAGCTTTTAGGCAACCCAATAGTCTGCGTAACCTGCTAGTGCGGGCTGAAGTGTCTGATAATAGAAGTACTTCTGGAGAATGTCGTTCGTGTGATGAAAAACGCTGCAAATGCTGCCTACAGATGCATCACTCATCAACTTTTCACAGTAAGGCAACCGAAAATAACTATAAGATATTTTGCAATGTTAACTGCAAAAGTATGAATGTTATTTACATTCTAGAATGTTCGGTTTGTGGCCTCCAATATGTTGGTGAGTCAAAGCAGCCTTTCCACAAACGCCTCAATGGCCATAGGAGTGATATCTCTAAGAAGCCACTTCTCCCAGTTTCTCAGCATTTCAGACAGTCTGGTCACACACTTGATGACTTTAACCGCATGAAGATCCTAGTGATTGAACAGAACATTCACTGGAGTGATGCCCAGCGACAGGTTCGGGAAAGCTTTTGGATAAAGGAACTAAATGTACATCATCCAAACGGCATCAATAAAAAATACTAAGTTTTATTTTTCACTCATTTTGGGTTGTAAATATACACAGTCACGTATATTTGAGTATTGAGTTTTGTTTTATATTATGATGTTCAGGATTTTGGATTAAATCAATAGACCAAAACTTACCTGTATTATTGAGCTATTTTTATACATATTATCAGTATTGTTAAAATAATTGACACCGAAGAAGGCTATTTGTTAAGCCGAAATATTTGTCAACACGATTTATTAACAACATCTTCGTATAATACCATCTTATATTAGTATCGTTGTGCAAATCTCTAGACTTATATATGAGTTGTCACCCTAAACATTGCACCAAGAGCATTCCCTACAGCCAGGCCATACGAATAAAAAGGATTTGCTCCACCAACGATATTGCAAAAAAACGACTACAAGAACTTCGCGGTCACCTAAAACATCGGGGCTACAAAAGAAAAGACATTGATAAAGGTTTTTCTCGTGCTAACAACATCAGCCGAGATGAACTTTTACAATATAAAGTCAAAAAGGTCAACAGGAGGGTGCCTTTTGTGTTGACTTACCATCCAAAATTTGACAACTTATCTCACCTAATCCGCGAAAATTGGAAAGAAATCGAAAAACATCCTAAACTATCCAAGATCTTTCCCGAGCCACCTGTACTGGCTTTCCGTAGGCCCAAAAGCCTTAAAGACTTGCTGGTGAGAGCTGATTTATCCTCTCAAGCAGGCTCTTCGTCTGTGGGCTCTTGCAAGGGTTGCGGAAACAAACGATGTCTGACTTGCAAACAAATACTGGTTACCCAGACTTTTAACAGTCACTCCACTGGTACAGAGTACACCATATTTTGCAATGTAAATTGCAAGACTACAAATGTTGTGTATCTCCTACAGTGTAAATGTGGTAAACAGTATGTTGGCGAGTCAGAACAGCCGTTTCACAAACGAATGAATGGTCATCGTAGCGACTACCAATGCAAGCCAGACCTCCCTCTCAGTCGACATTTGAGATCCCCTGGCCACACTAAGGCAGATCTCAATCGACTGACCATTACAATCATTGACCACAACTCTGCTTGGTCTAGGGAGGATAGACTCACTCGGGAAAGATTTTGGATAAGAAAATTAACAACTTTGGTACCAAATGGGATAAATGAAAAGATGTAGTTCGACTCCATGCAGTGCTTCACATTTGGGTTGTATTACTTTTTATTACAGTCTCTGTTTCTATTTCTTTACCTTACTCATCTCTAAAATAAATCTGTTGAATATACCAATTTAAATTGCTTAATTTTTTGAGGGATGTAAAAGTACCAAGCCACGTTCAACTAGTTAACCTTAGTCAAAATTTATTATTATATTTTAACGGCCGTTTGTTTGCGATGTTTAAATACGCAGACTCTGTTGCAACTACTCTACCGTTGTCAAATTTGAAATATTTACAAATTTAGATCGTTCAGTGCTGTTTATTTGGAATTCTTATTGACGCAATCGTTCTTGTAACATCATAACTGTCGTCACCGTTAAAGCTTTAGAATTGTGCTAGTTCATATCGCACATTATTATTTTTATTTAAAGCATATATTTGAACTCTCTGTTGTAATTAGTCATATAACCTATGTCGTGTTTAACACATATTTAGAATTGTGCAAGCGTCTTACCTGATGTTCGGTTTGACATTTTTATTGTATAAATTTCAAGATTTGTATAGTTTAATCTAAGTAGACTGATATATGATTCATTCAACATCACAATCATATTTACTGATGAAGGATATCTGTTATCCGAAATATTTATAAATAATTACATTTATAGTTCCTTTTTTTGTTATTGGTGTTGTTGTGTACACTTTTTAGGCGTTTATATATATATATATATATATATATATAAAGAAAAGTCAAATAGAATCCGTATGCTGGTAACATATAAGAAAATAAATATAAGATAATGACGGTTTCAATTCATCACTTTTACTAGCGCTTTCACTGCTTTCACAGATCTTCAGGTAATGTGACTTGTATACATAACGCTTTCACTGCTTTCACAGATCTTCAGGTAATGTGACTTGTATACATAACATTTATGTATACAAGTCACATTACCTGAAGATCTGTGAAAGCAGTTATGTATACAAGTCACATTACCTGAAGATCTGTGAAAGCAGTGAAAGCGCTAGTAAAAGTGATGAACTGAAACCGTCATTTTCTTATATTTATTTTCTTATATATATATATATATATAAATATTTAAGGTGTAGTAGATCTTAGCTACATATATTGCGCTCCTATATCAGTATATGGCGTTGAATGTCATTGATACAGTAATTAGTCGGCGCTGCTGAATGGCGTTGAATGTAATTGGTACGGTAATTAGTCGGCGCTCCTATATGGCTTTGCATGTCATTGATACGGTAATATTCTGTAAGTTTAATGTTTTTCAAATGTAAAAGTCATTCGAAATACTGATTTTTTTTTTATCTCCTGGCATAGATGGGCCAGGCCTAGATTTGACACATCTTTTAGAATTTTTGGTTGCGAATTAATTTCAACTTGTCATTGAATTGGTCTTCATTTTTTTATTCGAGCGCTACTGATGAGTCTTATATACACAAAACACGCGTCGGACGTAACAGTTGAATTGTACCTTGGACGAGATTTTAATATAAAAATAAGGAGATGTAGTATGATTGCCAATGAGACAAATATCCACCCAAGTTCAAATGAAGTGGATGTAAGCAATTATAGGCAACCGTACGGCGTTCAACAATGAGAAAAACCCATACCGTATGGTCGGCTTTAAAAGGCCCCGATATTAAAAATATGAAACAATTCAATTGAGAAAACCAACGGCCTAATTTATAACAAAACAATTTACGAAAAACAAATATGACAGACATGAACCAACGACAACCACTGAACTACAGGCTCCTGACTTGGGACAGGCACATAAAGAATGTGGCGGGGTTAAACATGTTTGTGAGCGCTTAACCCTCCCCTAACCTGGGAAAGTGGTGTAACAGTACACCATAAGAACAAACATTTAAAATCAGTTGTAAAAGGCTTAACTCATCAGATGGATACAAATAGAAATACATCTAACAAAAACATAGAGTGGACGTGGACGGGTACTTATACATCCCCACAACAAAAACACACTAAGTACAGATCTGAGAGTACTAGCAGTTACTGACAGCTGCTAGTTCAATGCCAATAACAACTAATGAAAAAAATCATGTATGTAAGACTAAAATATCAATCAGTACACATCCAACATCCAATGGATTTAGTGTAAAGACGTCATTTACAGTCAGAGAAAAACATGACCTTGTGCAATGCCAAACTATAGATATCGACAGATTGTAGTACCGTGGAAGTACATATGTACAATATTTAGTATGGTTTTAATTCACTGATAACAAAATCAATATTTATATCAATAAAAACAGTATTCAAAGATTTAATTACAGTGTTGAATAGGTAACCTTTTAGAATAAGTTTATTTAAAGGATTGATAAGTTTACCCGGATCGTATCTAAATTTCTGGGCTCGGTTTACAACATCACCTTTAAATTTAGGATGTGCTATTCCGTTTGAAATAAGTTTTCTACAGGTACAGCCAAACTTGCAGACCAAATCTTTGTATCTATGGAAGAATTTAGTAAAGGTTTTAAGTAAATTTGTGGTAACGAAATCCCTGACTTAATAATTTACTAGTAATACATAGATTACGCTCATTGAAATCCAAAACGTCACAATAGACACGAAGAGAGCGAACGAGTTGGGATATAAAAACACCGTAAGACAGTGCCAAAGGAACATCACCGTCCAAAAAAGGAAAATTAACAATAGGGAAAGAAAAATCATCCCTTTTGTCGTAAATTTTTGTGTAGAGTTTCTGGTGTAATACTGAAATATCTAAATCTAGGAAAGGACAGTTATTGCTGTTAATATTTGATTTATTTAAAGTAAGTTCCTTTGGGTAAATTTCAGCAGTATATTTAGAGAATTCTTGGTTTTTTATAACGAAAAAATATCATCAAGATAACGGTAAGTGTTGTTGAATTTATCAATGAAATGGAATTTAGACGGTTCTTTACTTAGTTTGGCCATAATCTGTGATTCATTACAGTAAAGACACAAGTCTGCTATTAAAGGGGCACAAGTTGTGCCCATAGGAATACCTACAACCTGTCGATAAACTTTATTGCCGAAACGTACATACATGTTGTCAAAGAGAAAATTTAGTGCTTTAATCATCTCATCACACCTCCAGTAAGTATATCTAGCATATTTACCTTTCTCATTAGAGAAAAAGGCTTTATATGAGTTGCAGCAAATAAATTTGCAACCTGATTTATCAAACGACCATTTAATTAGATAGGATAACTTTTGTTTGATAAGATTTTGTGGAAGTGTAGTATAAAGAGTGGAAAAGTCAAAACTGTCAATCGCATCAAAAGGACCATCAAAAGCACGTAATTTATCTAAAACATCCAAAGATTTTTAACACTCCAAAAATGGTTAATGCCACTGTTTTCATATGTTTTACTACAAAAATTAATGATAAGTTCTTTTAAGTAGTTAAGGAACTCGTTAAAAGCACCGAGAGATTAGTAGTAGAACACTTACTAGAGGCCGAGATGAAACGATATTTTACGTTTTTTTTTTGTGTATTTCAGGTAACCAATACATAGTGGGGACCTTCAAATGTTCAGGGGAGGCCTTAAGCTGAGCTGTGGTAGTGACATGATTATTTAATATATGACTCTCTGTGGAGCGTACGGCCTTGAATGTAGTTGAATGTAAAATTTCATTCTTAAGGACTCCGTGTAGTATTTACGTCATACCACCACCACATTGTTGGCTGCTTTGTCGGCCGGTACGAACTCAACACAAAACGCTTTGATAGTACTTGAATTTTGTTTTTAATCCTAGAAATGGGCGTATTACTTACTCTTTTATTTATTTCTAAATTATTTTCGAAATGAGATATGCGAATATCAACAATATTCAGACATTTATTTAAATAGGAATCAAGTGACTTTTTGTCAGATTTCTCCCGTTTACACCATTTTTTACAATAGGATGAAAGAGCATCTTTTATAACCTGACGACACTCTTCCCAATTTATTTTCGACGGTGGACGATATTTTGGTCCTTTTTTTCAGAAAACCTCTCGGTCTTGAACGATGTTGAGGTCACCTGTAATTGCATGGCCATAGGGATCATATTTAATTTCGATGTTTCACGGTCTCATGTTGAAGGAACATTATTTTCTGTACGGACGTCTGATGTAATCTAGCTGCAGAGGCATTGCCTCCTTTAAAACAATTGTGAAATGTGCTAAATTTTTAAGGTGAATTTCGATTAGCGGCAGTTGAATTTATATTAGGAACGCGGTTTTTTTAAGCACGTGGAACGTTTTTTTTTGTTATTTTATCCTTCTTAAAATCATGATATTATATTGTTTAATAGTATATAAGTGAAAGAGGCCGAAAGTCAAAGCTTTGAATTAGGATCATAATTACGGGATGAGTAGACCTATGTAGTGCAGTCGAAGAATTCTAATAAAAGCTGTAGTTAACAGGTCCGAGAACCCAGTTATTTCGTTGTGTATAATAATAAATTCAATAAAAAAATCGCTCCTGCTCTATCTCAAAAAGATTTTACTAGCTCTTACTAAAACTATGGACAATTCTATGTTAAGGAGATCTATAATTCAGTATAACAGGTTTAGACATATAAATTTTGACCTTATTAAACTAAACCAAATCATTACTTTACCTGAAAATACATCACCCAAAGTTATTTAAAAACATAAAATTTCATCCGCCTACTTTATATTTCCTGCATAAAATATAAAGAAATAATAATGAACAAAATTTAGCAAGTAATATACTGTCCACATTAGGGTCTATATTTACACAGCGAAAATCAAACGACGCCGGATAACTGTTTCCTCGGACCAACTGCCCGACGTTAAGACATGAGTAAAACATAACAAACATATAACAAACACAGGGCAAGAACAGAAAATATGTGAATCCACTTTGTAGATGTCAGTGTTGTTGGACATTTCAAGGGTATCACCAGACCAGTAGTCAATAACCTGTACTTTTAATATATTGTTTAAATCATTCGAAACACTATGGTTTTTCTATCCCAGACCTTTTTGAATTTTTAGTTTTCAATGGTCTTCCACTTTGTCTTTGATTTTGCCTCCAAACTGATGAGTCTTATAATAAGTAGATCAAACATGTGTCTGGCGTTTGAACTTATAAGCCTGCATGGTATCTTTGCTGAGATTTCTTTTATACAAATAAGAACCCTTAGAACTTTCCTGCTCTTGCCTTCAGTTCTAACTCGTCGAATTGTTCTTTTGGTTCATCTGGAGTTGCCAGTTTCTCACATTTTTCCAAATCTTCTTCACGCCTTTCATCACTACGGGTCTTTCTGAGATGCTATTCTACTTGTGTTTTCCAATTTACCAGAACATCTTACTCCAAATAATCTCTTCATATACTTTAAAGGGTTTGCTGTGAATTGTGCTCTTCCTTTTGTCCTTTTTCTATTTCAATTTCTCCGTGGCTTCTTTCCTTAACTGTTGCAGAGGTTACCTTCCCTCCTCATTAGCGACTCTTCTAACTCTTCTTGATAACCTTTTTATGTCTCCTCTCAATTCCTTAATATTCCTTTGTCTACGGTTACTCTGACCTTGTGTTCTCTCTCTCTCTTTTCCGGAAGCTATTAGTCCAATTCTGTCCTTTATTACACTGTAAATAATGGACGTCATTGCTCTCATCTTTCTATCTACATATCCTGCTAATGTTGCATCTAAGATGTTTTCGAGATCTTCATCGAAAGATTTCCAAATTATTCCCAATTTTTATAGTTTTCCCACAAAATACTGTTGTCGAGAAAGGCCGGGCAGATATACACATTAGTGTTTTGAATAAATCAATCTTTTATCTGTCTGTGGATTTTTTTGCAGGGGAATTTATGCTAACAAATATCTCTTAGTTCCATACTATAATTTGAATTTTAACAATTATGCAAGATGGACAAATCCTGAATAATGCACCTACATTATATCTTTAGAGGTATAAGAAACAGATATAAACAACCCAAATTTACCAACTTGGCCATTTCTTCCTTTCTAATTCTATTTCTTTTGTTTAATTTCAACTGGTTATTTCAACGTGGAAATCGATGAAGTATCACATGACATTTGGTTAACTGGTTAGTTCTTTTCGTAGAATATTCAGAACACCTTCGAAATATTCAAATGTTGATATTTTATGAAATAGTATTTTTCTTCGATAACTAGTTAGTGTGTGTGTTACGTTAAAATCAGGCAAGTAAACAACCAAAATAGTTTTTACAAGATAAAGTTAAAATACACAACATAAAGTTAAATATTTAATATTGATATTATACTATATAAGTTATTTTGTATACCCATTTTCAATACGTTATTGCTTTCAATTCAGGTGACTGATTATTTCAATATCAAGTTGGTTCAATTCCAGAAGAAGTCAATGTCGATAGGTTAAAAGACTGTAGTTGGCTGCCAGAATTGAGACATCGATAAAGTTGTCTAAAACTCTTTTTTTACTAGATCATATTTTCACATTTATATTTATATAGGCGACAAGCACGGAACGGATTGTTAGTTTTTTAAACTTCCGGAAACCATTACTTCTACTTTCGCTTTATATATAATGTCATAACAAGATAATGTAAACATGGCAAAACGGTCATCGAAGCAGGAGCAGGCAATTGGAATTACAATGGATAGTGATGAAACTCGGGTAATGTAGTACATAATGTTTGAAAATAACTCGAATAATATTTCTTAAACATAGCTTTATGTTATATTTTTTTATAAATTAGAAATGAAAAAAATTTAGATTTAGTCACACTTTTCAATCAATATGCCGTATCAATTTAAACATTGACATATCTTCTTACTTCAAGAAAAAATAAGCCAGAATTGAGACATCGATAAAGTTGTCTAAAACTCTTTTTTTACTAGATCATATTTTCACATTTATATTTATATAGGCGACAAGCACGGAACGGATTGTTAGTTTTTTTAACTTCCGGAAACCATTACTTCTACTTTCGCTTTATATATAATGTCATAACAAGATAATGTAAACATGGCAAAACGGTCATCGAAGCAGGAGCAGGCAATTGGAATTACAATGGATAGTGATGAAACTCGGGTAATGTAGTACATAATGTTTGAAAATAACTCGAATAATATTTCTTAAACATAGCTTTATGTTATATTTTTTTATAAATTAGAAATGAAAAAAATTTAGATTTAGTCACACTTTTCAATCAGTATGCCGTATCAATTTAAACATTGACATATCTTCTTACTTCAAGAAAAAATAAAAGTCAAACTTTTAATATACCTCTAAAGGTTTGGCAAACACAACCACGTTTTTACTACAAAGCTTATTTTCTGAGTCATGACATATTACATGTTATTCGCCGATTAGCCTACTTGGTTGAACATTGCATATTTGTGTTGCTTGATTGCTGTCTCAGTTAGGATTGAACATTTAACCGTCCTTAGGTGGCAGGGTTTCATCAATGACACATGATGTACAATGGATATACTTGTGGTCTAATTTTAACATTTCTTTTGTCTTTTCTTTTTCGGGTGGCATTTTTATTAATTTTTCATCCATCTCTCCATTCTCCAATTAGAAATCAAATATATCCAAAGTTTTATTTATTTTTGTTGTATGGCTTACAAATGCATATTTCTACTTTGGGAGTGTCACTACATTTGAGAAAAGAAAAGAAACGAGAGCCATCTATAGTTTTAATTTTCAATTTAATATGGACCGTATTTGATACAATTGATGGATTGTTGGTTTCGTTTAAAGTCGGACTATACGCCGTCATTTTCATACCTGTCAGAATTTTCTTCAAGTAAAAGTCTACCTAGTGTCAAAAAGTAGCATGTAAGAAAAAAAGAAATTTACAGCAAATGGCAAAGCAGAATACTAATGAACACGGGTCAATCATCATGTCTGAACAGGGTTTAAGCTAGGATTTTGAGGGCTTTAGTCACTTTTGCACGAGATGAAATTCAGAATGAATCCGGATTCATTTACGGATTGGTTCGTGTTTAAAAAAAAGGCAGGAAATTATAATTTTTTTATTTCAATTTGCTTAGTAAGAACTATATTTGTCTCTCTCATTTATTTTGGCACTAAATTTATTTCGTATTTTACGTTTTAATGTCTATAGGAATACTTTCACGCATGCGCAGTATATCGTAAAAGAAGCACGTACTGTTGACTCGTTGATGATGATGGAATTTTTTAACGTGAAAACATTTCTGAACGTTTTGAAACGTTTTTAATCGAAATTGAACGTTTTATATCAAAAATGACGAAAATACGATCATCTGACGAAACTACGACAAACGAACTGCAAATTATGAAGGTTTTAGATATATATTGAAATTAAAAAGCGAACTGTCCAGGGGAAAACAATTTTGTTCAAACGACGAAACTACGCCAAACCAACTGCAAATTGTGGTCGTTGGCCTTGAGAAATATTGAAATTAAAATGCAGACTGACTAACTTTACTGGGGAAAATAATTAACCGGATTAGTGACCCATCCGATGGCGATAAGCGGATTAGCTGTAATCACAACTTTATAACACCTGTTGTGAATGCTAATTAGCTGAGGGTTATAAACTTGTCAGAAACATGTAGACAGGTAAAATTATGTCTAGGTTAGTCTATAAAAAGGTATATACTATGAAATTTAGAGCGAGGGGCTTGCCCCGAGCTCTTAATTTCATAGTATATACCTTTTCATAGACTATCCAATTTAGCACATATTTACAACTCGAGTAATCTTTTAATTGGTCTATTGATAGTTTATTTTGGCTGACTACTTGTATCACAGGTGTTTGTAAAACGGAGCTCATTAACGAAGTTTTGTAAATCTACTCACTAGTATCATTGTAAAATATGTTATTCCAAAAGGCCCTTGACTCCAGAATGAAAAGATGGTAGCTGCTGGTGTAAGTATGTATATTGATATAAAGCGGTGTTTTACTATACATGTTCTTCTTACATGGTAAGATGACCAAATAAATTGACCAAAAGCAGGCAATAATTAAATTGCAGTGGAAGCTTTACATGTTTTGAAAACATTTTTTTAATTTCACAGTAAAACTAAAGCTATAATAAATTTGAAACATATAGATAGTTTGTCCCCATAGATATAGTCTAGCAGATAGGCATTAAAAAGCAACTACCAATAGATCACAGATTATAGGTTTTGTGTTTTTTTGTTTCTTTGTTTTATTATTTCAAAGTAAAAACTAAAAGATTTATCAGAATATGTTTATATATATATATATATAATTGGCACATTATCTTCAGACATAATCACAGTTTTTCAATTCATGACATCGTCCTGAACATGCATGAAATATTTGCCACTGGAAATTAAGCAACCGATAATCAATAAATCAATCAATTCATGACGAAATAGATCACCTTCCTTAAGAAAGTTTAAAAAATTATCACCAAGTTGCTTTAATTTCCCCTTCACAAGGTTTCATAGTACACACTTTTTGTGTACAAAGTAATTGCATGGATGATACATTATCATAATTTTAAGATATCGTTGTACTCTAATCAAGGTATAAATAACCATATGTATAACCCTTTATTTAAATGAAAGAAATTTGCAACTGTCAAAAACATTTTTTAGATCCAAAGATTTTAATAGGAGGATATTTAAAAATCAACGTGAAAACTAATTACAAACTATTTAATTTAATTTGGAACACAGCATTTTATTTCAAAATAGCCAGTGGCAATTTTTGTTTTAAATATCTTGATTACGATACAATGAAATCTTACCCTTGTGGTCATTCATGCTTAGTTACTTAGTACACGGGAAAAGTATGTACTATGAAAATTAGAAGGCAAATATAAGCAATTTGATTGGACGAGAAGTTGTAAGTATGTGCTAAAGCATTTTCATGCGAAAATATTTTTACACTTTCCAAATTTAAGTGACGAAACTGATTTGAAATACTTCCGTCATTTTGAAAACAGTTTCGTAAATAACGAAAGTGACGAGCGCTAGCAAAATCAACGACTCAATGAAAATTAAAATAAATCCGCTATAACCATCACGTCTAATATTGCTTACATAATCTTTGATGGATGAAACGATTGGTGTTTAGTGGCCAGTGGCAAATATTTTAGGTATTCAAGGACGTTAACATGAATTTGACGTGAATATGAACTTTGCTTTTTACCTTTCCGGGCACGCTGATTTTTAACGTGCTAGTTCAAGATAAAGTCCACAAGAAGACATGTTAATCTACCGTACAGATCAACCAGTAATTTTGAGCCGATTAGCATTTGCCCTTACTCCTAAATGTAGCGGAGAAGCAGCAAATATCAATGTTCAAGTCTTTGCTTTTAACCGGCCTGGGACCGAAACCTTCGATCTCCTGCGTTCTGGAAGTGAGTAATGAAACTCAATTGCGATATGTTTAAATGGCTTTTCAAGATCTCTATACAAATGAAAAGTTTGACTTAGTTTATAATCTAGACCTTCGAGAAAGTCAATTGTCTTTTTTTGATAAATCCTCTAAAGAAAGGCAAGTATACAACAGTTCAACAAGAGTGCACACACTGAAATGTCTCGCCTTCTTTACTAACCATTGATTTTATGTTGATAGTCCTAAATATAAAGCTTTACTACAAGTAACACATAAACTTAACATGATCCAAGAAAATGAGGTCAAGGTCAGATAAACCAAACGAGAAATACATGTACACCTTACAATCATTCAATAAACCAAACATAGTTGACCTATTGCTTATAGTTTCTAAGAAACAGTCTTAACCAAGAAACCTAAATATTGACCAATGAACCATGAAAATGAGGTCAAGGTCAGATGATACCTGCCAGACAGACATATACACCTTACAATCCTTCCATACAACAAATATAGTTGATCTATTGCTTATAGTTGAAGAAAAACAGACCAAAACACAAAAACTAAACACTGAGAAATGAACCGTGGAAATGAGGTCAAGGTCAAATAAAACCTGCGAGACTGACATGTACATCATAAAATATTTCCATACACCAAATATAGTTGACCTATTGCATATAGTATTAGAAAAAAAGACCAAAACTCAAAAACTTACTTTGACCACTGAACCATGAAAATGAGGTCAAGGTCAGATGACACCTACCAGTTGGACATGTACACCTTACAATCATTCCATATACCAAATATAGTAGCCCTACTGCTTATAGTATCTGATATATGGACTTGACCACGAAAACTTAACCTTGTTCACTGATCCATGAAATGAGGTCGAGGACAAATGAAAATTGTCTGACGGGCATGAGGACCTTGCAAGGTACGCACATACTAAATATAGTTGACCTATTGCATATATAGTATTAGAAAAAAAGACCAAAACTCAAAAACTTAACTTTGACCACTGAACCATGAAAATGAGGTCAAGGTCAGATGACACCTACCAGTTGGACATGTACACCTTTCAATCATTCCATATACCAAATATAGTAGACCTACTGCTTATAGTATCTGATATATGGACTTGACCACGAAAACTTAACCTTGTTCACTGATCCATGAAATGAGGTCGAGGTCAAATGAAAATTGTCTGACGGGCATGAGGACCTTGCAAGGTACGCACATACTAAATATAGTTATCCTATTACTCATAATAAGAAAGAAATTAACATTACAAAAAATGTTGACTTTTTTTTCAAGTAGTCACTGAACCATGAAAATGAGGTCAAGGACAATGGACATATGACAGACGGAAACTTCGTAACATAAGGCATCTTTATACAAAGTATGAAGCATCCAGGTCTTCTAGCTTCTAAAATATAAAGCTTTTAAGAAGTTAGCTAACGCCGCCGCCGCCGCCGTAGCCGCCGCCGCCGTAGCCGCCGCCGCCGCCGCCGCCGGATCACTATCCCTATGTCGAGCTTTCTGCGACAAAAGTCGCAGGCTCGACAAAAAACAACATGTGTGCAAGTCAGCAATAAAATTGTCATCTAAGGTGGTATGGATCATAGACAAAACTTGCATTTTACCCTTTGTTCTTTTATTTTATCAACGGATCGTCGGACATGTTTTAAACTACATACCCCAATGATGATTGTGGCCAGGTTGGGTTTCAATTAGCCGCTGGCAAGAACATCCAGGGAAGGAGATTTTTCTAAAACTTAACGGACGATGTATGACGAACGCCAATTGATGAGACTAGATCACTTGACCGTTCTAGTCATGTGAGCATAAAATACCTATTGCGAAGAAATCTTTATATTTCCCCTTCCCTGTGGAGACCATCACTACGAAGTCATAAAGGAAAATGATTGTGTATGTTATTTGCTTGTAGAGTTCTATTCCTCGGGTTTTGCGATATGCTTTGATAAACAAAGACTTGTACTCAAAGAAAGGAAAAGATTTACCAGATGATTTTGTAAAATACTTTATTCCAGGTAAGTTGAGACAATTTATTCGTATTTTATTATTTCAAAGTCAATAGTAGTTTGCTATGAACAATACGATGTGTGTCAGTAATGGACCAGGAATTGCTTAACCTTACAGAGCACCAGAGTTCAAAGGATTTTTATACGACCGCAAAAAATTTTTGCGGTCGTATATTGGTATGACGTTGGCGTCGTCGTCGTCGTTGTCGTCGTCTCGTCCGGCGTCGTCCGAAGACACATTGGTTTTCGCACTCTAACTTTAGTTTAAGTGAATGGATCTCTTTGAAATTTTACCATAAGGTTAAATACCACAAAAGGAAGGTTGGGATTGATTTTGGGGGTTATGGTACCAACAGTTAAGGAATTAGGGGCCAAAAGGGGCCAAAAATAAGCATTTTCTAGTTTCCAGACAATAACTGTGGAACGGTGTATGGATCTCTCTGAAATTGTACTACAAGTTTCCATAGCACAAAGGGATGGTTAGGATTTGCTTTGGGGGGTTATGGCTCAAACCGTTTAGGAATTAGGGAAAAAAAGGGGGAAAACAAGGTTGTCCTGGTTAATGGACAAATACTTTAGTACAAAACATAATTTAAAGCAGTATAAGGGAGATAAATCAAATACATCATTGAAATTACCTCCTTTACACTGCTTTTAAATTATGTATAAAGTAATGGTTAATGAACAATTAAGATAATTTAAAACAGTGTAAGGGAGGTAATCCAAATACAACGTTTTGGTTACTTCCCTTACACTGCTTTTAAATTATGTTTAAAGAAATGCATACTTATAAAGGAAGACCAATTGGTTCATATTGAGGTCAAAAGGGTCCAAAATTAAACTTCGTTTGATTTCATCAAAAATTGAATTATTGGGGTTCTTTGATATGCCAAATCTAACCGTGTATTTAGATTTTTAATTTTGGGTCCTGTTTTTTAAATTGGTGTACATTAAGGTCCAAAGGGTCCAAAATTAAACTTTGTTTGATTTTAACAAAAATTGAATTCTTGGGGTTCTTTGATATGCTGAATCTAAACATGTGTTTTGTTTTTTGATTATGGGCCCAGTTTTCAAGTTGGTCCAAGTTGGGGTCCAAAATTAAACTTTGTTCGATTTCAACAAAAATTGAATATATAGGGTTCTTTGATATGCTGAATCTAAACATGTATTAGATTTTAGATTTTTGGCCCAGTTTTCAAGTTGGTCCAAATTGGGGTCCAAAATTAAAATTTGTTTGATTTCAACAAAAATTGAATATATGGGGTTCTTTGATATGCTGAATCTAACTATGTATTTAGATTTTTTATTTGTGGGCCCCGCTATCAAATTGGTTCATATTGAGGTCAAAAGGGTCCAAAATTAAACTTTGTTTGATTTCATCAAAAATTTAATTTTTGGGGTTCTTTGATATGTCAAATCTAACCGTGTTTTTAAATTCTTAATTTTGGGTCCCGTTTTTTAAATTGGTCTACATTAAGGTCCAAAGGGTCCAAAATTAAACTATAGTTTGATTTTAACAAAAATTGAATTCTTGGGGTTCTTTGATATACTGAATCTAAACATGTGTTTAGATTTTTGATTATGGGCCCAGTTTTCAAGTTGGTCCAAGTTGGGGTCCAAAATTAAACTTTTTTTGATTTCAACAAAAATTGAATATATGGGGTTCTTTGATATGCTGAATCTAACCATGTATTTTGATTTTGGACATTAAACCATAATAGGTAAGTTAAAAAAATTCAAGATCTTAGACCACATTTTTTCTGTGTCAGAAACCTATGCTGTGTCAAATATTTAATCACAATCCAAATTCAGAGCTGTATCAAGCTTGAATGTTGTGTCCATACTTGCCCCAACTGTTCAGGGTTCGACCTCTGCGGTCGTATCAAGCTGCGCCCAGCGAAGCATTTTATTTATATTGTCGTTCTTTGACTATGGTTTTTGTTTGCCCTGTCAATTTCTTATCATTTTTCAAAATCGTCAATCTTTCAGTTTTGAGTTTTCGAGAGTACGTATTTTTTTTTTATTTAATTGCATGTAATATATTGCAGTTGATTCTACTATAGATTTCTCATTTCATCATTTTCAGAATCTGAATGGTTTCAAAAGAAGAAACGAGATAAAGCGAATGACTGGATGCAATGTCAAAAAGAATCCGGACAAACGTTTATACAGTGGCAACGTTCTGGTTGCTCTTTACCATTCGGTAGACGTACATCAATATACCTCCTTCCGTTAGCATTCATTGAAGATCCAATACCCAAAGAAATTCTTGATCCTCTCAGAGCATTTGCAGAAGTTTTCTTTCAAATCCCAGTGAAAATAATGGGCTCAAAAAAGCTAAATAAAGAAGTTCCGAACAGGATAAATGAATATTCAAATACATACCAAGTGGATGCTGGGAAAGTTTTAGAGATAATGAAACCATTGGTGCCCGGTGATGCATTCTGCGTTGCTGGCATTACAATGTGTGATTTATATCCGAGAGAATCATGGAATTTTGTCTTCGGACTAGCCAACTTGGCTGGAAACTGCGGAGTATATTCTTTGGCTCGTTATCTAAGTAACTTTGGTAAGACACAGACGACAGTTTATGAGCCAGCAAGGTAGGCATTTCATATATATCATTATATTGGTTATGCGAGAAAAGTTTTCCTCGGAAGAAACTTTTTAGTTTTCAAAAAAAATCTATTTTTGACACTGGGAATCGATTTAAGATTATTCTAACAATACATGTACATGTATATAATTTTTTTCGTTGAAATCCTAACACAAAAAATACGTTCACCAAAATTTGTGATTTTTTTAAACCACAATTTCCTCAAAATGTTCATAATAATATAAAGTGGCCTTCCTGTCATAGGTATAAACACATGAAAATCGGATGTGACAATCTTGACTTATGGTACGCTATAGTCTAAGTGACAGACCTTTGCTATAGGGGTTTATTATGGCGGAATTATACCATCAATGTGTAAATTTCAATATTTTTGTAAAAGATGTGGAATTTGTAAATCTTAAAATATGAAAACCGAAAATTTCTGAAATTTGCTGTAAATGCGTGTTATATATATCATAAGAAGTAGTCAAAACCTTAGAACGATTGGTAGACTTTCAAAGAAGATATATACCGGTTTGAACCTTTATCAAATGGAAAATACATGTAGGGGTTGAGTTTCTATTGGTATGCACTCATTATATCATTACTATATTTTGGTATTCTGTTTCAGTGAAGAAGGTGGAAAATCAACAATTTTTAAGAGAGCATGTAAAACAATGTGTCATGAGATTGGTCACATGTTTGGAATAAAACATTGTATATACTATGAGTGTTTGATGAATGGATCAAACAATTTAGAAGAATCTGATGGACGACCTCTATTCCTCTGTCCTGTTTGTTTAAGGAAGCTCCAATTTTCGTGCAAGTTTGATATTGAGGAAAGATATAGACAGATGATTCCAGTTTTGGAGTGTTTCGGTCTTACAGATGATGCAAATTGGCTGAAGACAAGACTCACAAGACTAGAATCACTGAAGAAAGACTAATTTGTATAATCATAGATGTATAAACCCATAGCTATGGACATCTATAGTGTACTATTTGATGATGAGCTTTATTGTGATCCTGATATAATTTATGAAATGTAAATATGTATACTTCGGTTTTTCTTGGACGGTAATTTCTCATATTTGATTAATAACAAATTAAAACGTATATCCAAATTAAAAAAAGTTAAAAATACACAATTAAGAATGCATGGACTCGATAATATGTATCAGCATTTCGTGTATATTTTTGTCTAGACGTCATCTTATTAACCATCGAGATGACTTCCGAAGACTGCCGACGGTCATATAACCCGACGTAACTATAAATACAAATATAAATACATAGCGACCACGTGCAATTGAATTTTTCTAGGTTTGTTTGATTTCATATTGTAGGTTAAACAGTGTGTTAATCATTGTTTTTACCTGTACAAGAACGATTTTTTGTGGATCAAATCAGTCAACCAAATGGTTCATCCTTGTTTGACTTTCAATGTTGACTATCTTTTCCGTTTAATAGATTAATACATGCGTAACCCATCTCCAGCTAAGGGGTTTAATTGAAGGTCACATGCAAATGAATAATGCATCAACGATGTTTCTTAGCTTATTTTGACAAAATGAATTATTATTTCACTATTCCACTTTCATTTTCTATATCTCGTAGCTAATGACCCTTTAAGGTGTGATTAATCAAAATCAAATGTTTATATGGTATGGAACTACTAGTCTTCTAATTATGTTTATAAAATGACACACTCACATCTATAATTACCTTCCGACACTTTCCCCAATTTATTTTCGACACTTTTTCAAAAAGTGTATAACCTTGTTACAACATGGTCATTGATATCATTTTTGAATTTTAAATGAAATAAGGATACAAGTCGAAAATGATGGAAAAATTTAATTAAAAAATTCTTAAAAGACAAAAAAACAAGAGTGCACACGCTGCAATGTCTTCCTACTATACTGGCCATTGATTTTATGTTGATAGTCCTACATATAAAGTTTTACATATTAACATTTATGATCCCAGAAAATGAGGTCAAGGCCAGATAAACCAAGCCAGAAATACATGTACACCTAAATACAATCATTCCATACACAGAATATAGATGACCTATTACTTATAGTATAAAAGAAACAGACCAAACCATGGAAATTCTATATTGACCAATGAACCATGAAAATGAAGTCAGGTCAGACGAACCCTGCCAGACAGACATGTACACCTTAAAATCATTCCATGCATCAAAAGTAGTTGACCTATTGCTTATAGTATCTAACAATAAATTGCTTCGCCGAGCGCAGCTGGATACGACAGCAGAGGTCCAACCCTGAACAGTTGGGGCAAAAATGGACACAATATTCGCGCTTGATACAGGTCTGAATTTGGATTGTAATTAAATATTTGACACATAATAGTTTACTGACACAGAATAACTGAAGTCAAAGAACTTAGAATTGGTTATATGATTTGAATTTATATTCAATTTTTTGCTTTTGTGCAATACACTATGCTGTTGCGAATTGACCCCCACCCCCTTTAAAAAAAAAAAAAATATTTGAAGAAATTTTCTTTTCAATTTTTGAAATCTGAAATGAGAAAAAATTGTCCCCCCCCTCACAATTTCTTTTTTACCCCCCCCCCCCCCAATTTTTTTTTACCCCACCCCCCTTTTCCAAAAAAAAAAATTCTTTCCCTCAAGATATGGTCATAATCTCAATTCAAATTTCCAATGGAGTTTGCAACCATAATTACCTATTGAAATACATCATAAAAATCTTAAAATAGAAAATGACATACTTATTCATGGCTAAAATTAATATATTAAATATTCCTTAATCAGCATTTTTAAATAGTAACTTCTAAAAATAAATTGACAGCTAATCACCTCAAGACAATACAACATTTCTTTATACATAATTCAAAAGCAGTGTAAGGAAGGTAATCCAAACTTAACATAGTACTTTTTTTAATTGTCCATTAACCACGAAACCCCTGTTTTTCCCCTTTTTGCCCCCAATTCCTAAACGGTTTGAGCCATAACCCTCCAAAGCCAATCCTTACCATCCCTTTGTGGTATGGAAACTTGTGGTATAATTTCAGAGAGATCCATATACCGTTCCATAAGTTATTGTCTGGAAACTAGAAAAATGCTTAATTGGGCCCCTTTTTGGCCCCTCATTCCTAAACTGTTAGGACTATAACCCCCAAAATCAATCCCAACCTTCCATTGTGGTTATAAACCTTGTACTTAAATTTCATAGATTTCTATTTACATTTACTATAGTTATTGTCCGGAAACCAAATGATTTCGGACGACGCTGACGACGACGACGCCGACGACGACGACGCCGACGACGACGATGTGACACCAATATACGACCGCAAAAGTTAACCAGGAAAACTGAACATTGACCAATGAACCATGAAAATGAGGTGAAGGTCAGATAATACCTGCCAGACAGACATAAACACCTTACAATCATTCCATACACCAAATATAGTTGACCTATTGCTTAAAGTTTAAGAAAAACAGAACAAAACACAAAAACTAAATATATAAGCAACGGACCATGAAAATGAGGTCAAGGTCAAATAAAACCTGCCAGACTGACATCTACATCGTAAAATATTTCCATACACCTAATATAGTTGACCTTTTGCATACAGTATTAGAAAAACAGACCAAAACACAAAAACTTAACATTGAGCAATGAACTGTAAAAATGAGGTCAAGGTCAAATAAAACCTGCCAGACTGACATGTACATCGTAAAATATTATCATACACCAAATATAGTTGACCTACTGCATACAGTATAAGAAAAACAGACCAAAAACACAAAAACTTAACATTGAGCAATGAACTGTGAAAATGAGGTCAAGGTCAAATAAAACCTGCCAGACTGACATGTACATCGTAAAATATTTCCGTACACCAAATATAGTAAACCTACTGCACACAGTAATAGAAAAACAGACAAAAACACAAAAACTAAACTATAACCACTGAACCATGAAAATGAGGTCAAGGTCAGATGACACCTGCCATTTGGACATGTACACCTTACAATCATTACATACACCAAATATAGTAGACCTATTGCGTATAGTATCTGAGATATCGACTTGACCACGAAAACTTAACCTTGTTCACTGATCCATGAAATGAGGTCGAGGTCAAGTGAAAACTGTCCATCAGGCATGAGGACCTTGCAAGGTACGCACGTACCAAATATAATTATCATATTAATATTAATAAGAGAGACATTAACATTTCAAAAATTCTTAACTTTTTTTTCAAGTAGTCACTGAAACAATAAAAATGAGGTCAAGGACAATGGACATATGACAGACGGAAATTTCATATCATAAGGCATCTATATACAAAGTATGAAGCATCCAGGTCTTCTACCTTCTAAAATATTAAGCTTTTAAGAATTTAGTTAACGCCGCCACCGCCGCCGCTGGATCACTATCCCTAAGTCGAGCTTTCTGCGACAAAAGTCGCAGGCTCGACAAAAAATGAATAGAAAAAGGGGGTTCATGCCCCAGGCACCTGTGAATGCAGCAGTCAAAAATTTCCACTGACTCGTAAAAGTATTTCTTTACAACTGCATGGGACCAATAGATGTTTTAATACCAATTAACTAACACAGCAAATCAGAAAACTGAAATTCCAACATTGTATCGCTGAAGCAAGAAATAGTCGGACCTGACAGATGCTAGTGCAACAGTTTATCATACATAATTGGACAATCGTAATTATACACAGAAAATCAGAATAGTATATCATTTACAACCTAATCAGAAGAACATAGCATTTAAACATTATAAAAATCCAGTCACTGAATCATGACTGAAAAGACAGAACCTCAAGTACATGGATATGTTTACACATGCATACCATACGTCAATGGTATATCAGAAACATTTCATAAACACTCCAAACCAGAAAACTTATTAAGACTTTAAATTCACTGCAGCATGACATCTGACCAGGTTCTCATATGTATACCGCAAGCAGTTTGGGTGATGTTGCAAATGTGATGACGCATGTATATGGGTCTTATCAAAATCTAAGCATTATGTGTTCATGAATACGACGCCAGGATATTAATAATAGTGTACCCAATGTTTCGCCTTTGCCATATTAGGCGCAGCCGAGACAAAATAATTGCTGAAGTCTGGACTACCAAATTATTAATTTGTTTAATCTACATGTATCACTATCTCACATATTTTTAAATCTCGATTATTATTTGCACTCAAAGGGAAATCTACTTCACAAATAAGGAGGAGGAAGATTTTTTTTCCCGGATTGATCATTTATTTTCATCTGTTGCTACGCATGCTTATTTTTTTTCGCGGTAGTTTATTTCAACTTTTGAACATATTTGATTCCGGCATTTTGTCATTGTTCGTGTTGCAGAATATTCATTTTCATCCTGTCTGGTGGAAAGTTTTTTAATTTTCATTTCTTACCAGGCCAACTTATTTATTTTCAAAATCCTCCTCTCCACCCCAACCCCGAATTACAAATGGTCGTCCCCTAACTGAAAATGTTCATTAAGATTCGAATGATCTCCCTTGAAACTTTTTCTCTTTATATTTCTTTGGTTACAAAATATAAGGCAAATGGATATACATACTTTGTCTAAAAGCAAGTTAGCCCAACAATGTTAACCTGTAAATTTGGCAATTGCGTTCTCCCCTCAGACGTATTTAAATCCCTGTGACTGTGATATCGTGGCAACATCGCATACACTGTCCAGCGTCCAAGACCACTTCTATCCCCTGCGCTGGAGACCGTGCAGGCGATGTTATCACGATGTCATAGGAGTAGGGGTTCGAATCCCGCTGAGGGAAAAACGAAAACATCTGAAACATATTTAGATGTGTATATATATAAACAATGACATACAATCTGGATTAGTTAACTGATTTTTGGTGATTAACGAAACTTTCACCACTCTTGTCTATATTGTGGCGGCCAGTTTTTTATTGGTTGAGGAAGCCGGAGTGACCGGAGATAATATAATCGGGAGTTTTCCGGCCCTATAGTAATTCAAAGATGAAATACCAATAATTTAAACTTTATTAGCAAGGTGACTGGTCCGAACAGTACCAGACCTAAGACCTAAACTCACTTCAAAATAACATAAAAAAAAACATATATAACAAGAGGCTCTCAAGAGCCTGAATCGCTCACCTGCAATTTTTTGCTTAAATCTTTCATCAACGATTATTTCTGCTTTTTAGTATAATTATTAATGAGTGGCTTAAAAATTCCATTGAGATGTTCTTTGTATCTGTCATATTTTCCCCAAAAGCAAAGAAATACATTTTACCCATAGTGGCTATGTTTCTTGACGTACAAGAAAATAAAATACAAAATTTATACTAGATACTCTAAAACTCATTCAGCCCAAGTTTGGCTGAAATTGATTCAAGTTTCAAAGGAGAAGATTTTTTAAAGTTAGAAAACATGATAAACAAATTGTGTAAAATTGTCCTCAAAGGGCAATAGTCCTTAAGGGGTCAATTGACAATTTTGGTCATATAAACTTATTTGTAGATCTTACTTTGCTGAACATATTTGCTGGTTACAATTTATCTTTATCATTAATACTATTCAAGATAATAACCAAAAACTGCAAAATTTCCTTACAATTACCAATTTAGTGGCAGCAACCCAACAATGGGTTATTAGATTCATCTGAAAATTTCAGGGCTGATAGAACTTCACCTAATAAACACTTTTACCCCTGTCAGATTTGTTCTAGCTCCTTTAGTTTTTTAGATATAAGCCAAAAAATGCATTTTATCCCTATGTTCTAATTTTATCCATGGCGGCCATGTTTTTTGACGAAACAGAAAATAAAACACAAACTTTATTCTAGATACCCTAAGGATCATTCAGCTTAAGTTTGGTTGGAATTGATTCAGTGGTTTCAGAGGAGAAGATTTTTTAAAGTTTGAAAACATGATAAACAAATTGTGTAAAATTGTCCTTAAGGGCAATAACTCTTTAAGGGGTCAATTGACAATTTTGGTCATATAAAACTTATTTGTAGATTTTACTTTGCTGAACCTTATTGCTGTTTACAGTTTATCTTTATCATTAATACTTTCCAAGATAATAACCAAAAACTGCAAAATTTCCTTAAAATTACCAATTTAGTGGCAGCAACCCAACAATGAGTTATTAGATTTATCTGAAAATTTCAGGGCTGATAGAACTTTACCTTATGAACACTTTTACCCCATGTCAGATTTGTTGGTTTTTGAGATATAAGCCAAAATCTGCATTTTACCCCATGTTCTATTTTTAGCCATGGCTGCCATGTTTTTTGACGAAACAGAAAATAAAACACAAACTTTATTCTAGATACCCTAAGGACCATTCAGCTTAAGTTTGGTTGGAATTGGTTCAGTGGTTTCAGAGAAGATGTTTGAAATAGTTTACACCAGACGGACGACGGACGACGACGACGACGACAGACGACGACGGACGCAAAGTGATGGCTAAAGCTCACCGTTCCTTTGGAACGGTGAGCTAAAAATCAGTATCTTTATATAGAAAAGAATTAAGTGTCCAACGGATCAACTTGTCATCGTCAATGTGATTTCCATTACGACAAACATATATTTAACAATAGAATTAATTAAACACATAGAAAGGTAAAAGGTGATATAAACGGATTAACAAATTGTCACTATAGCACTTAAATATATTGTCTGAATTTGCTTTATTTCTAATTCACATTTGTCAAAATCTTCCGGGTTATAATAACTTCCTTCCGCAGGAAAACTGGCACACCTAGTACATGAAGTACTTTGATTGAATTGTGGGAAGGAAAAGTGGCCAAATGCCAGACTTGTCATGTAATTTATAAGGCCTACGAGAGAAGCGCGTTTTGTCAGCATAGGTCTCATCGTGTCCACTCTGATCAAAATAGTTGAAAGTCAAATCAACATTTCAAACCAAAATTCCGACAAGTTTTACCAAAATTGACAAAAACAGTCTATGTCTGTGTAAAAAACACATTACTTTATTACTTAAATTTACGTCCTTGTCCAAATAATCCAAACAAGCGTATGAAAAGTCTACTTTATTCATGCTAGGCTCAGTACACACATGTCATACTGATTATTTCCTCTATCATAAAGACAAGCACGGTGTGTAAATACTAGTTTTGTTATAAGCGGATATCGCTTCTTTCATTTTCGTTTAGTTGTCATAACAAAAATGTAAACGATCGAACGTATTTTTAGACTTTAAAATGGCAAAGGCAAAAGTTTGTTCAGAACATAACCACTTTGAGGCAATTGGACTCACTTTACATAAGGGAATGGCAAGGGTAAACTTGTAAAAACGTAAAATGTTTACTGCTAACAATTGTTATTTCTGAATCGTGAAACAATGCCGTGTTTTTTAGCAAATAAAAATAATTTGGCATTGTTTTGTTTTGACTGAAAAACAGATATGAGTGGTCTATACTTGGTCTTCATTTGGCCTTCGATGACAGTATTTCTTTTGCCATAATAAAGAAGAATGCACGTGTTGTCGTGCAGTGCTAGCATAAATTTTGTTTACATACGCAATCATTTGGATAACTGTTTCAAATACCTTTCCACTGTGTAGCATTAGATGGACATTGATGGTGAGTTTATCTTATCACAGTCTGAGAACAGAAATACCAGTATATGCACATTGAAATTGCTATAATTTTGATCACAGTCGTCATCGAAAAGTGGGTACACCTAGATTCAGTACTCAACCATGAAGGAAAAAACCTCACAAGCACAGAGAGGTCAGTATACGCCACAATACAACAGACACCATGGTATGTTTACTTTAACATATGTCTTGCACACCATGGCATAAAAAGGAGATGGAACCTACTAGTGCAACAAATACCCTACAATATAAAAAAGGAGATGTGGTAAGACTGCTATAATTCATGCCCTTTTAATATTATCCGGAGACATCGAATTAAACCCCGGTCCTACAAAAAAAACAACTGTGCGATCTGTAGGAAACTAGTGAGAAGAGGAAATACAGATATCATGTGCGATGAGTGCGACTTGGATTCATGCTAGATATGCATCTATAGACAACAAAAAATATAGCGAACTGCAAAATAGCAAAGACAAATGGTTCTGTACAAAGTGGGCAGCTCCATGTGGTATGCACATTAAGCATCCTGAACTCAGAGCCGCCAGCCACTGAATGCGACGAATGTAAGCTATGAATACACAACACCTGCGCCATAGTGAGTGAGATGAAAACAGTTATCCAGACTACGAATTGCACCTGAATATGGCCATCTTGTAATGACACCAACTTTTTCAGGCAACTTCATTCACAAGTGTAGCTTCAAGTATAGAAACAAGAAGCCAATACGAGGTACTATTCCACAATTATGGTCCATCAAACAAAGGAGCGTGCATGTACCGCTAAATTATATAGTCAGGAAGATGAACGGAATAGGAGGTAAAACACGGGAACTACAAGGGTACTTGTCGATAGAAAATCCAGAAAAAGTACCGATACAAGAAACAAAAACTGATAGCAGTATAAATCCAAAGAACTCATTCCAGACTTATTAGGATGTGACATATACCGCAACGACAGAACAGCAAAAGTTGGAGGCACTATGCTGCTTGTAAAAATCAAACATTGACTCAGCATAAATGAATAAGCTTCAAAATGGATCAGAATCAACCTGAAGCAAAATCACAATTAATGGAAAACCTCATTTCATAGGTAGCTGGTACAGGCCACCAGATGCACCAGCGCTAGCTGCTGATCACATAAATTTACTGAAAGAACAATTCAACCAGATAAAAGCACAGGGCATACGTAATTGTAATCCTCAAATACATCGTCTTGGGGATTTCAACTACCGTCAAATCAACTGGGAGACCAAAATGAACATAGATATCAACTCCGATCTTGCTGGTAGCTAGGGTCAGACATTGATAGATATATTGAACGAAGCAAGTGCTAATCAACTAGTACACTTCCCGACAAGAGATGAAAACACTCTAGACCTGCTCATAAAAACTTTGCTAGGCCAATCAACGTACACGCACCAGATAAATTCAGCGACCATGATATAGTATAGGGTACTCGGGTGAAGTTCCGATAAAACTAGTTCAAAGAGAACTTTTTCCAGTACTCAAAGGGAGATTACAACCAGATGAGAGAAGATGCAAAAATTTTCTGCAGATTGTTACTTCAACGGCCACCCAAACAATCGGATCAGTGGAGGCCAATTGGGAATTGATTTTAAAAAATCATTTCAAAAAAAACTAAGAATAGTGTATCAACTAAACTTGCGGGGAAAGAAATCATTACCCTGGAATAACACCAGCAAAAAAAAAACAATCAATAAAACGAAAGAACAGAGCCCATGCTAATTACAAGAGTCCAAGGCTAAATGAAAAAAGGAAAACCATCAGGAACACCATAAATGAAGAGGTCAAATCAGCCCATGACAACTATGTTAACAACATGATAGGAGATATCAGACAAGCTACTAAACCATTTTGGAAATGCATCAATAGCAGAAAGCAGAAAAATAAGGGATTTCACCACTACAAACCAAAAATAGAAAAATCGCCGAAACCAACAGCGAGAAAGCTGAAGCTTTAAATCAACAATTTACAAGCCTTTTTACAGAAAAAAAGTTTGTCTCTAAACCTTATACTAGATCATCATCTAGCAAAATGAGGAACATCAATGTAACCAACAAAGGAGTAAAAAAGATGCTAAAAATATAATGCCACCAAAGCAATTGGACCTGACGGCATCCATCCCCGTGTATTGAAGGAAATGTCAACAGAGATATCATATATCCTAACTGACTTCTTTTCAACAATCCCTCAGTTGTGGTACCATCTCTCATGAATGGCGAAAATCTACCCCCTCTTTAAAAAGAACGATACCCAAGTACTTATCGACCAGTATCACTAACCTGTATACTAGTAACATGTAAACTACTAGAACACATCATATGCTCAAACTTGATGCAACACTTTAAAGACCAAAATATACTCAACAATAGACAGCATGCTGCCAGAAAACATCATAGTTGTGAGACACAACTAGTGAGTGTAATACACGACTGGGCAACTTCCATAGACAACAGGAAACAGACTGACATCTATATACTTGAATTTCAAAAGGCATTTCAATTGATATTTTATAGTGTGTCTTGTTATGTTGTAATGTTGAACTACAGGGCATTTGTATGCACCTGTCCTAAGTCAGGAGCCTGTTGTTCAATGGTTTTTTATATAGATTAGACCGTTGGTTTTCCTGTTTGAATTGTCTTACACTAGTCATTTTCAAAAGAGCAAGATTATAAACCTGGATCAATGACAGCGATTCTGAAACAGCTCAATTCACCATCAAAGATACAAGAGAACACAGAGTAGGCTAATACTTCTGCACAAAGGACTAAACAATAAAGCCTGTATGTCTACAGAGCGAATACTATTAAGGACTGGAACTCAATGCCACTGGATATGTTTGACATGATAGAATCTTCAACAGACCGAGTCAGATCATTTGCAGATATTGTTAGGGAGGGGTGGGTATTTGGACCAATGGATATGGACGGATGCTCGGTGTAATAATGTCCATCGGGCGTGTCACCGTACCATATCAAGATCAAGATACCCCATTCGTAACTTAAGGGATCAGAAAACATGAAGTAGGTGTCTGAAAGATCTGAAAAGAACAAGACGATTCAACTCATCACTGTTTAGTTGGTGACCAAATATGAAGTCATTGTGTTCAATAGTATTGGAGAAATAATTGATGACAAATTTGTAAGTTCATTCAACATACTGAAAAAATCAAAGTATCATCAAACAGGAATACGGTATCTTACAGATCTGAAAAGTGCTCACACATTCCAACTTGTCATTGTCATTATTCTAACTAAAGTCGTTCTGTTATGTAGTTCCAGAGAAAAATGTGACTAAAAACCTGTTGAACGAACAGACTGACAATGTGATTGTAACATACTCTCATTCCTAGAGTGGGGTTATAATATAAAGTCATTCCTTTATACAGATGAGTAATATGTAACGAAGGTGATGGACTGACAAAAGGACAAGGTGATTGCAGTATAACACTCACTTTGTTTGTGGAGGTATTGATATTGTTCAGTATTACCAGAGACATGTAATACATTTAAGTCTCTGGTATTACCCTGAGACTACTATAACACTATTGTGTTATAGTAGTCTCAGTATTACCAAAGCAGGGATGAGGCAATTACATTGAAATGTTATTAATTAGATTAAACTTCAAAATTACACTACAAAAACCGTCAGTTAAAAAATAATTACACCATGTTTAGCAATGTAATTAATTAAATTACAATTTTTTTTTATCAAAATACATCTTAAAAACTATTTTATTAAATATGTTCATTTAAGTAATTTTCAGGATACTTGTATATGTGCCAATAGGTTATGCTTAGCTTGTGTATATATAAATAAAAAGATGTGGTATGAGCGCCAATGAGACAACTCTCCATCCAAGTCACAATGTATAATAAAATGCTTCGCTGGGGCGCAGCTTGATATGACCGCAGAGGTCGAACCCTGAACAGTTGGGGCAAGTATGGACACAACATTCAAGCTTGATACAGCTCTGAATTTGGATTGTTATTAAATATTTGACACAGCATAGGTTTCTGACACAGAAAGAATGTGGTCTAAGAACTTGAATTTTTTTAATTTACCTATTATGGTCCAATGTCCAAAATCAAAATACATGGTTAGATTCAGCATATCAAAGAACCCCATATATTCAATTTTTGTTAAAATCAAACAAAGTTTAATTTTGGACCCCAACTTGGACAAACTTGAAAACTGGGCCCATAATCAAAAATCTAAACACATGTTTAGATTCAGCATATCAAAGAACCCTAAGAATTCAATTTTTGTTAAAATCAAACTAAGTTTAATTTTGGACCCTTTGGACCTCAATGAAGACCAATTTAATAAACGGGACCCAAATTAAAAATCTAAAAACACGGTTAGATTTGGCTTATCAAAGAACCCCAATAATTCAATTTTTGATGAAATCAAACAAAGTTTAATTTTGGACCCTTTTGACCTCAATATGAACCAATTTGATAGCGGGGCCCACAAATAAAAAATCTAAATACATGGTTAGATTCAGCATATCAAAGAACCTCATATATTCAATTTTTGTTGAAATCAAACAAAGTTTAATTTTGGACCCCAATTTGGACCAACTTGAAAACTGGGCCCATAATCAAAAATCTAAATACATGTTTAGATTCAGCATATCAAAGAACCCCATATATTCAATTTTTGTTGAAATCAAACAAAGTTTAAAAACTGGACCCTATCTTGGACCAACTTGAAAACTGGGCCCATAATCAAAAATCTAAACACATGTTTAGATTCAGCATATCAAAGAACCCCAAGAATTCAATTTTTGTTAAAATCAAACTAAGTTTAATTTTGGACCCTTTGGACCTTAATGTAGACCAATTTAAAAAAACAGGACCCAAAATTAAAAATCTAAATACACGGTTAGATTTGGAACATCAAAGAACCCCAATAATTCAATTTTAGATGAAATCAAACAAAGTTAAATTTTGGACCCTTTTGACCTCAATATGAACCAATTTGATAACGGGGTCCACAAATAAAAAATCTAAATACATGGTTAGATTCAGCATATCAAAGAACCTCATATATTCAATTTTTGTTGAAATCAAACAAAGTTTAATTTTGGACCCTAATTTGGACCAACTTGAAAACTGGGCCAAAAATCAATAAAATGCTTCGCTGGGGCGCAGCTTGATACGACCGCAGAGGTCGAACCCTGAACAGTTGGGGCAAGTATGGACACAACATTCAAGCTTGATACAGCTCTGAATTTGGATTGTTATTAAATATTTGACACAGCATAGGTTTCTGACACAGAAAGAATGTGGTCTAAGAACTTGAATTTTTTTAATTTACCTATTATGGTCCAATGTCCGAAATCAAAATACATGGTTAGATTCAGCATATCAAAGAACACCATATATTCAATTTTTGTTAAAATCAAACAAAGTTTAATTTTGGACCCCAACTTGGACAAACTTGAAAACTGGGCCCATAATCAAAAATCTAAACACATGTTTAGATTCAGCATATCAAAGAACCCCAAGAATTCAATTTTTGCTAAAATCAAACTCAGTTTAATTTTGGACCCTTTGGACCTTAATGTAGACCAATTTAAAAAACGGGACTTAAAATTAAAAATCTAAATACACGGTTAGATTTGGAATATCAAAGAACCCCAATAATTCAATTTTTGATGAAATCAAACAAAGTTAAATTTTGGACCCTTTTGACCTCAATATGAACCAATTTGATAGCGGGGCCCACAAATAAAAATTCTAAATTCATGGTTAGATTCAGCATATCAAAGAACCCCATATATTCAATTTTTGTTGAAATCAAAAAAAGTTTAATTTTGGACCCCAACTTGGACCAACTTGAAAACTGGGCCCATAATCAAAAATCTAAATACATGTTTAGATTCAGCATATCAAAGAACCCCAAGAATTCAATTTTTGTTAAAATCAAACTAAGTTTAATTTTGGACCCTTTGGACCTCAATGAAGACCAATTTAAAAAACGGGACCCAAATTAAAAATCTAAAAACACGGTTAGATTTGGCATATCAAAGAACCCCAATAATTCAATTTTCGATGAAATCAAACAAAGTTTAATTTTGGACCCTTTTGACCTCAATATGAACCAATTTGATAGCGGGGCCTACAAATCAAAAATCTAAATACATGTTTAGATTCAGCATATCAAGGAACCTCATATATTCAATTTTTGCTAAAATCAAACAAAGTTTAATTTTGGACCCTTTGGACATTAATGTAGACCAATTTGAAAACTGGACCCAAAATTAAAAATCTAAATACACTGTTAGATTCGGCATAACAAATAAATAAATGTGATCAAAGATTTTACAAATCTAATGCGCCATACTGTGCAATTAAAGATTACTTCTTGAAATTTTTCAATATTTGAAATTTGAAAAAAAAATAATGTTTGAAGAATAATTCTTTTTAATTTCTGAAATCTGAAATGAGAAAAAATTGGCCCCCCACAATTTCTTTTTATCCCCCCCCCCCTTTTTCCCCCCAAAAAAATCTTTCCCTCAAGATATGGTCATAATCTCAATTCAAATTTCCAATGGAGTTGGCAACCATAATTACCCATTTAAATTTACCATAGTGCTAACTTAATCTATTTTATAATAGAATTAATAAAAATATAGTGTCAAATCTTTCATATGGATTTTTTTGTAAAAAAAAAAGATGAAAACATTTGCAGATATTTTTACTGGTCTTCCTTTATAAATATGCATTTCTTTAAACATAATTTAAAAGCAGAGTAAGGGAAGTAACCAAAACGTTGTATTTGGATTACCTCCCTTACACTGTTTTAGATTATCTTTATTGTTCATTAACCATTACTTTATACATAATTTAAAAGCAGTGTAAGGGAGATAATTTCAATGATGTATTTGATTTATCTCCCTTACACTGCTTTAAATTATGTTTTGTACTAAAGTATTTGTCCATTAACCAGGACAACCTTGTTTTTCCCCCTTTTTTGCCCCTAATTCCTAAACGGTTTGAGCCATAACCCCCCAAAGCAAATCCTAACCATCCCTTTGTGGTATGGAAACTTGTAGTATAATTTCAGAGAGATCCATACACCGTTCCACAGTTATTGTCTGGAAACTAGAAAATGCTCATTTTTGGCCCCTTTTTGGCCTCTAATTCCTTAACTGTTGGTACCATAACCCCCAAAATCAATCCCAACCTTCCTTTTGTGGTATTTAACCTTATGGTCAAATTTCAAAAAGATCCATTCACTTAAACTAAAGTTAGAGTGCGAAAACCAATATGTATTCGGACGACGACGACGACGCCAACGTCATACCAATATACGACCACAAAATTTTTTTGCGGTCGTATAAAAATCTAAATACACGTTTAGATTCAGCATATCAAAGAACCTCATATATTCAATTTTTGCTAAAATCGAACAAAGTTGAATTTTGGACCCTTTGGACCTTAATGTAGACCAATTTGAAAACTGGACCCAAAATTAAAAATCTAAATACACTGTTAGATTCGGCATAACAAATAAATAAATGTGATCAAAGATTTTACAAATCTAATGCGCCATACTGTGCAATTAAAGATTACTTCTTGAAATTTTTCAATATTTGAAATTTGAAAAAAAAATAATATTTGAAGAATAATTCTTTTTAATTTCTGAAATCTGAAATGAGAAAAAATTGACCCCCCACAATTTCTTTTTATCCCCCCCCCCCTTTTTCCCACCCCAAAAATTCTTTCCCTCAAGATATGGCCATAATCTCAATTCAAATTTCCAATGGAGTTGGCAACCATAATTACCCATTTAAATTTACCATAGTGCTAACTTAATCTATTTTATAATAGAATTAAAAATATAGTGTCAAATCTTTCATATGGATTTTTTTGTAAAAAAAAAAGATGCAACATTTGCAGATATTTTTACTGGTCTTCCTTTATAAATATGCATTTCTTTAAACATAATTTAAAAGCAGTGTAAGGGAAGTAACCAAAACGTTGTATTTGGATTACCTCCCTTACACTGTTTTAAATTATCTTTATTGTTCATTAACCATTACTTTATACATAATTTAAAAGCAGTGTAAGGGAGATAATTTCAATGATGTATTTGATTTATCTCCCTTACACTGCTTTAAATTATGTTTTGTACTAAAGTATTTGTCCATTAACCAGGACAACCTTGTTTTTCCCCCTTTTTTGCCCCTAATTCCTAAACGGTTTGAGCCATAACCCCCCAAAGCAAATCCTAACCATCCTTGGTGGTATGGAAACTTGTAGTATAATTTCAGAGAGATCCATACACCGTTCCACAGTTATTGTCTGGAAACTAGAAAATGCTTATTTTTGGCCCCTTTTTGGCCCCTAATTCCTTAACTGTTGGTACCATAACCCCCAAAATCAATCCCAACCTTCCTTTTGTGGTATTTAACCTTATGGTCAAATTTCAAAAAGATCCATTCACTTAAACTAAAGTTAGAGTGCGAAAACCAATGTGTATTCGGCCGACGACGCCGACGACGACGACGCCAACGTCATACCAATATACGACCACAAAATTTTTTGCGGTCGTATAAAAAGTAAACAATTATAGGTCAAAGTACTGCCTTCAACACAGAGCCTTGGCTCACACCAAACAGCAAGCTATAAAGGGCCCCAAAATGACTAATGTAAAACAATTCAAACAGGCAAACCAACGGTCTAATCTATATAAAAAACGAGAAACAAGAAACACTTATGAACCACACCAACAAACGACAACTACTGGACAACAGGCTCCTGACCTAGTATTACTGCTATGATATAACCCTTACATACTTAGTCAAGTTAGTGTAAACATCTTGCTTTAATGTTTCTTGTTTTTATAGAATATCAGTAGCAAAATATCCAAGTAGATTGGAACAAAGAACAAAAGTTTTGGCAATTCTCAAATCAAATTATAAAACAAGTGATTTGCAATCAATGGTAATTTACACCACCTGATTACTTTTGGGTTTGATGGTCTTAATTAATATCCTGAATATTTAGTTGTAAGGTAAAAGATGTTCAGACATCACATTTCTTTAAATAATATCTTCCACCTCTTTTTCTAACAAGAATGTGTCCATAGTACACGGATGCCCCACTCGCACTATCATTTTCTATGTTCAGTGGACCGTGAAATTGGGGTCAAACCTCTAATTTGGCATTAAAATTAGAAAGATCATATCATAGGGAACATGTGTACTAAGTTTCAAGTTGATTGGACTTCAACTTCATCAAAAACTACCTTCACCAAAAACTTTAACCTGAAGCGGGACAGACGGACAAACGGACGGACCCACAGACTGAAAAACATAAGGCCCCTAGGTGGGGCATAAAAAGGAATGAATAGACAGAGAATAAAAAAGTCAAGGGAGAAATTATTATAGAAGTGACAATAATGTGTTCATTGTGTAAAGTTAATAGTTTTATACCAGAAATAAATTATATTTACATTACATTAATACGTTCAGATATTGCCATATTCGTATAAATAATGCTATTCTCATGGATTTTTTACAATTAGAGAAAATCTATCTGTACTAATCTTGATTAAAATACCTGTATAGATTTTTTCAGGCATTTTATTTTTTTAAATGATGTTATTGAAATGTAATTACACACCTTCTTCCAAGTATGATTGAAGTATTGAAAAACATCTCAATTACACATTACAACAATTACATGAGGAATTGTAATTAACTGCAATAAAACAATCTGAGATTTAATACTACAAAATCATTTAAGAATATTTAGAGTATGTCAAATGTTCCTGTAAACCACAATTAGCCAGAACTAAAAAAGATATTTTTTGCATATATTATATGAATCAACATATTACAGTGAAATTAAGACAATGTAAACAAATAGCATTGACATTTTGTACACTTGAGTAAGAAATAGATCTCATCTCCTTCCTGACCAGATGAGCAATAAATATGCAATCTCTTTTGCCTGATAGTACCATGACAAGCATTATGTATATCACATGTATTATTGAAATCATACCACTTACACAAAGACAAACATATTGTTGTAAAAATAACAGCATACCAAGTAACAATGCATACAGAAGTCTAATCAAGGCTTGAACTTTTTTAGGGTTCTTCTACGAATGAAGAGTATGGTCTGAAGTACAAAGATGTAGTGTATGTTATGAAGTACAAAGATAAGTACCCAAAGAGAGGAGCAGATTTACCCTTGGATTTTGTAAAATATTTCATTCCATGTAAGTTGTTCATTTCTTTGAAACGAAACCAAAAAGTGATACATCCAAATAATAGGTTGTCTAAATCTTACTCTTACATGATAACTTTTATTGACACTGTTTGTTAGCACTGAATGGAAGCTAAATATTGTATTCATTTTGCAGTGGGAGCTAAAAATCAAACAATGCATCATATAATTTATCACTACGTGGGTAAATTTATGACGTTGTGATTGGTTTAATGCCGTCACGTGCTGACCCCCTATGGATCCGTAGGGGGTTAGTAAATTTCATAGGGGGTTCATAACGTCACGCTACTGTTAATGGTGACATCATCTATTTATTTTGTTGTTTTTCATTGTTTCTTTTTCTACAAAACGCTGCATGAAAAGTCCCTTGCGTGATAAATTCGTTATACGGTTCACTACGGACCCCCTACGGACCATAGAGGGTGAGTAAAATACATAGGTTATTCGGCCTTCGGCCTCATCCCCTATGGATTTTACTAACCCTCTATGGATCCGTAGGGGGTCAGTAGCAAACCATATAATTTATAGTAGTTGATTCAACTGCAATAATGGACAAATGAAGGAAAATCTAGTTTTAAATATTACTTTAGTCTTATTAATAATGGCATCCATGATATTTTTAGAACATAGAAGATTCATGCACCATGCACAATACAAGTTATTTTCTTGATTATACACGTTCACCTCATTTTGTAACTTGACTACCTGTGTCTATATTTCATTGATAAATATCTTGAGGAAAAGTAAATCGTAGACAGGTTTGGATATTCTTTAAATCCATTTTTGTCATATAGCTTCATAAATATTCTAAAGTTTTTTTTCATCCTTGGCTTCCAATTTTTGGGTTTGAGAGTTCCTGATGAAGTTAAATAAAAAAAAGACTTTTGTATGGACAAATTTATAAATAACTTCTTTTCATTTACAAGCATGAACACAAGATGTGACTTCGGAATTTCATTCTGCAACAAGTTTCAAGCAGTGCACTACTCCTCAAATCAAAATCTAAGATAATTATTAAAAGTGAAACCAAAATAGCTAGAACAATGATAGAATAATCTTATACTATACTTATAGTGTTAACCTTTTTAAAATGAACTAAGACATTAACTTCTCCCCTCCTGTTTTTAATTGTGATTTCAAAAATAACTAAAGACAGTGAAACTGGAAAAGATGGGATCGAAGAAGTGAAGTAGTAGAGGGAAGAGAGAAGAATGAAAAATAGAAAGAAAGATATTATTCACCCATATCCCCTTCCTAGAGCCCTCCACTTCTAATATAATAATGTAATTTACATCTCCCAGACTCTACGTGGTTTGAAAAGAAGAAAAAAGGCAGAAAAGATGATTGGTTGGCAAAGAACAAAGAACCAAGTCAATCATTTATACAGTGGCTCCAGTGTGGTATTGCAATGCCATTTGGAAGATTTAGAACAATATATATTTTCCCGATATTCTTTGCAGAAGAACATGTGCCTAAGGAAATTCTAGGCCCTCTAAAAACATTCGCAGAAATTTTCTTTCAACTCCCAGTGAAGACTATGAAAAGAAAGAATTTAAGTGCCGAGGTTACCAATAGAATAGATGAAGTGTATCAGGCAGATGCTCATAGCATTGTTGACATTATGAACCCATTGGTGCCAAGTGATGCATTCTGTGCCGTGGGAATTACAATGTGTGATTTATACCATGAAACATCATCTAATCTCTTTGGACATGCAGTTTTATCAGGAAAATGTGGTGTGTGTTCAATAGCTCGCTATCTCAGTAATTTTGGAAAGACTGAGACATCAGTTTATGAAAAAGAAAGGTAAATATCATGCCCAGTATTTGTAAAACAAAGCTATCAATTTAGTGTAATTGAAATGTAAGTGTGTACTTGAAGTTGTAATAAAACGTGACTTCACCTCTGCTTTTTAGTGGGTTAATGTTGCTTTATCTTTAGAATTCAGTTAAACAATTTAGGGACCATTGTCTAACATTATTCCTCAGCTTAGGTTTAACATTTTAGGGACCAATGTCGAATGTTATTCCTCAGCTTAGGTTTAACATTTTAGGGACCATTGTCTAACATTATTCCACAGCTTAGGTTTAATATTGCCCCCTTGTTATTTAGTGTTACACAGTATTAAAAATAAATATGTAGCTACTGGAACCTCTTCCCAATCAATTAACATTTGGATAGTATACCTTTTTATTCTTCATGTTGTGTTACCCCAAAATCTTAATAAATACACAAAAAAATCACTTTATTTTAGTGCAACATATGTAATATTAATAAATTGTGTAATCTGTAGGGTTGTTTGTTTATTTCCTCAGTGAAGGCTTTATCATCATTTCTAGTGACTACATGTATTGACGTTTTGCTATCTACACAAAATTCCTTTATGATATATATATATATATAAAGTTGTAACTAAGGAGGTTGTTGAATAAGGAAATTTGCATGAATAAATGGAATGGTTAAACTAATTTTATGAGGATTCATTGCTGTATGTAAAAGCACGGGGGGGTCTCTTCCTATATGAAGGTATATACATATGTGCCGCTGGAATGGGTCCCTTTTTGATACGTCAAATATATTAATGGGGTGCAATTTTACCGAGGAAATATATCAATAGGTAGTAATTGACCAATTGTGATATATCAATGGGTCATAATTTTTCAGTTTGTTGTGCAACGATCTTCACTGAATTTCCCAAAATCTTTGTCATTAAAATTTCCACATCTGCTGAAATTTATTGACACATAAATGTACTATTTGAGCTGATAAATATATGAATGGGTTATGATTTCGCTGTGAAATATATGTATAGGTAGGGATTTCACAATTATTCAATATATGAATGGGGGGTGTTTTTTAAATCCCAGCTGCACAACTGTACCCAAAATCCCATGTTGTGTTAAAGTCAAGAATATTTTATCACAACAAGAGAGTTCAGAGATAGTTTTGTCTCAATGTGGAGGTTGAAAAAGTCATATAACATGACAATGTTCTACGCAACTGCATAGTTTTCACACAGTGAAATTAAGCAAATGGAATGATTTTAATAGTTTTTTACCACCAAACTATCAATGAATAAAAATATATTAATGTATCTTGACTTTCATTGAAGACTGTTGAAAACCTATAATATATGATAATGTAGGGTGTTTATTTTTTCAGAGAAGAAGATGGAAAATCAATGATAATCAAAAGAATCTGTAAGACAATGTGTCATGAGATTGGACACATGTTCGGATTAAGACATTGTGTATTCTACGAGTGTTTGATGAATGGATCAAACAGTTTGGAAGAAGCTGATAGACATCCATTATTCCTTTGTCCTGTTTGTCTTAGAAAACTTCAGTTTGCATGCAAATTCAACATTGAAGAAAGATATAAACAGATGGTGCCATTTTGTTTGTCACATGACATGACAAGTGAGGTTCATTGGTTACAGACTAGATTAGAAACGTGGGAGAAAGAATAATGAAATTGTTGGTTTAAATATAATGCATTTGAATCAAAACTAAACTTTTACTCTGTTAAATTAGTATCTAACACAATGATGTTTCAACTAAACAAATCTTAAACATTCTAGGGAAAATTAAATTCTTTAAATTAACAGTGCATGAAATATTTGAGGGAATATTCTAATTATTCATATTTAAATCTTTTATTCAATTATCACTTGATGTTATTATTAACAATAAAGTACAATTACTTATTTATACAAACATCCCATTCAGTCAATCACATACATGTCTTATTTTATTACTTTCTCTGTAATGTCTCACTTCATCCATGCTGGATCAAACACTACAGGATAAAATTGTCCCTCCAATTTCTGCCCCTGAAATGATTTTAACTTTATTACAAAATAGTATGAAAATAACTAGATGTTGTATGATTGCTAATAAGACAAACTTTCCACCAGAGACAAAATGACGTTGAAGTTAGCAACTGTATGTCCCCCTTCGACCTTCAACAATGAGCAAACCCATACAGAATAGTAAAAGCTATAAAAGGCCCTTGATGATAAATGTAAAACAATTCAAATATGAGAAACTCAGTCAATTTTGATGTGTAGTTCCGAAATTAATATTTTTAATTGAGATGGCTACATTACAGTGTACAACACATTTTTTCTTAATAATTTTCTTCTGATACTCTATAGATGAAAAAAACAGCCAAGTAAATCAAATGTAAAAATGCATCAAAATCAAAATGGACCTTTAGAGAACAATAAAAATGATTTAAATGAAAAGTTTCATGTTGACAGGTGTGCTGTCCAGTAAAGGGTCCAGAGTAACAAACAATGGGTCATACTATATATTTCAAATTACTTATTTCATTTACTTTAATATCAGATGTTAATCAATTAGATCTAAATTAATCAAGTTATACTTTGTTTAATCTATTTTTATTTTATTTTCGTATTATATCTGAAAATTATGATTGTAATTATTCTGCTCATTTTAGGTACCGAGATTGGCAAATAAAGTACTTGTTAGTTTGTTAAATATTTCTCAATTTAGAAAACTTTCTTTTTGTATTACTTTGTAACCCTTTCCCAGTCAATTATTTTTCTGGACTAACCAATATCATCAAAAGTAAATCATACAACAACAGTCCAACTGGTCTTACCTTTGGTACCATACTTCCTTTTAGAAGTTCTTCATTTGAATCTGAATATACCCCATCACCAAAGTAATTAAGTACAGCTGATCTACGAGGTCTTTCACTCCTACAGAGAAAGCTTTTTTTGTAAATGCTTTAAATTCTTTTGAATTTCATAAAAAGGCTAAATAACAGTGAACACACTGAAATATCTTGCCTACTTTTCGTTTGTGATTCTATGTAGTAATGGTACGTCTTTCAGATCAAGGTCTTACTGTATCAAATAAACTAAACGTAACTAAAGATCCATGAAAATGATGTCACGGTCACATGAAACACTATCAAATGGACATGCACCCCTTACATTGGTTCATAACTTTTAACATCTGAGAAAAGGAACTTAACTCAAAAACTTAATTTTTACCAATGTACCATGCAAAGAGTCAAGGTCAGATGACTCATTACTAAATAGTATCTGAGAAACAGACCTACAAAAAAACTTATTATTGACCATTGAAATGTTAAAAGTACAACAACACATGCCAGACAGAAAGCTCAGACCATAAGGAATCTATATGTAAGATATGCAATTTTGGCAGGACTTCATGATCACCTTTTTCCTACTTCATCAGCCTACTAGTAGTACTACTGCTAAGACCTTTTCATGTGCATGCTAAAATTTTGACTTATTTTATACCAAAAAGGGTATATTGTCCAATTTAGGGGCCCCATTGTGTGTACCCCTAACTGATTCTGCCCCTTCAATTATCTGTTCAGAACTATTTAAACATATAAATAAATGAAATTATGCAGATAATTCTATTGTAATAGGTTATCTCCCTTTGAGTATTTGTAAGGGATGTCTATATAGAAAGTTGTAAGTATAGTTCACCATCTTTCTGAATTCAAAGTTTTGTAAAAAAAATAATGATTAATAAAATTATGAACCATCGCCATCAGCAATACATACTGCTAATTCTCTGAAAGTGTGGTTTAAAATTGAGGTTTTGATTGAGATAGTATTTAAGTTAGGTTGACATATATTTTTATGGCTGTTCAAATTGTACGTCTTTCTTTGTATTATCCCTGAAAAGAACTTGGGCTTCAAAATATTTAGAATTGTTATCAGACCTGTTTGAATAGGATCCATGTACAGTTAAGGGGTGATGGAAACTAGCTTCTCCTTTCTTTAATCTGGCACATACTGGTTTAAACTGGCTTAATTCTTCTTCTGTTAAGATGGTCTGTAATAATAAGGCATTCATATTAAGGACTGTAATTTATTCTTAAATAAAACTGTTCTCATGAACTCCTGGTCTAATTTACAGCTATTTGTTGAACATTTGTTCTTTACTGAGCATAAAATTTGCAATAAGGTTTCTTTTTTTGGATTAAACTTAAAGAGACCAATGGTTGTGGAAAACACTGTATCTTAAAGCCTAGATATTATTAAAGTTCATTTATGTTGATGGTAGGCTGAATTTTTGCAGTGATAATTTTCAAAATTTTGGTTAGCATCTCTGGTTCAAACGTAAGTAGCCTATAAAGGTCAAATGTTCTTGTATATTACTACAATGTTCCCATGTCTCTGGACTCTTCTAGATTGGTCTTCAAATAATATTATTTTGGACCAAAACTTATGTACAGTTCTAAAGTAACTTTCAAGTTTATTCACATGTGTGGAAGTCTCTTATTTTTATTTTAAGAAAATTATCAAATATTAGACTTTTTTTTCTCTTGGTGTGGGTTTTATGAATTTATTTCCTTTACTTCCATCATTCATAGCTCAAATATTATGTTACCTTTATAGACTCCATATCCTTAAAATTAAAATCTAATACTGGCAGTGGTTCTCCATCTCTTGTCCACCTAATAAAAAATATAAAGAAAGCACAATAATTCTTTTATATCTTGAATCAGTAATGAACGAAGAATGACAATCATTTAGCAATCCCTTTTACATTTTTCAACTATTGTTGTGAAAAAGAATGTCTCATATGTCAGCTAAAGTTATTGAGGTTTTTATTTACTTTTATCATGAATTCTTCTCTAAGAATATTAAAAATCTAAAACTAGAGGCAACAAAAAATTTATAAAAAGCAACCGTATTTAACAACTTACGTATGATTTGATTTGATTTTTGGTGTTTTAACGACACTTTTAAGCACCGATTTTGGGCTATTTTGTGGCAGCCAGTTTTTATTGGTCGAGGAAGCCGGAGTGCGCAGAGAAAACCACCGACCTTTGATAGGAAAACTGACAATCCTAGTCAATTAAGATCGGAGTCGAGTGCACCCGCACGAGCGGTGTTCTAACTCACAACCCGAGTGTTGACTGGCTAGTGATTACAGTAGTAACTACTTAGACCACTCGGCCACCGAGGCCCCTACAACTTACTTATGTGATTTAGGTATATAATAAATTCCTCCATTTTCTTCCGACTGATCATCAAGTGCAACATGTACCTACAAAATAAATAATTTCCTACTATATGGATATTAATACTGATATATGGAGGTGTTCATTTCAATTTTCCTAGAACAAGAAAAGTGCAATACATTGCAGATACAACAAATTCTATTTAATGCAGTGTTTTAAGATAAAAAAACAAATTTTAATCTTTGAAATGCATTGTGTGCCCTGAAGGGTATAGATTGTATTTTTTTTGCGGTGGGAACTAAAAATAAAACATTGCATTGTATTTAGCATTGAAAGGCAATACTATGAATTGGAGATATCTTACTTTTTTCATAATTGAAGTTGGTTGAACTATAAATATGGACAAAGGAAGATAACTCCAATTTTAATTATTGGTTTTTACAATCATTGATAATTTCAGAACTGATATTCATGCACCATGCACAATTAATGTAATTTTTTTGAGAAGTATGGTTATGCACATACACATTGTTTTGTACCTTGAATATCTGAGTATAAATTTCATTGATAATTTTCTTGAAATGCTCATGGATAGGAATAATAAAATGTTGTGCTAGATGTTTTTTTGTTTTTTTTTAATCTAAAAAGCAGTGATAAAGTCTGGAAAAATGACAACTATCAAAGCCAGTTACATAAGGGTTTTGATTGCATGAATACAATCTTTACCCCAAATAGCAAAAATAATGACAATGTCAGCTAGGGCCACCCTTGCACATTTTTGTGTGAGGCACATAAAACAAATAATTAATTCTGAAACAAACAAAGTCATACATTAATAGGGTTTCAAGTTTTATGAATTTTGAAACATGGTAAAAATTCAGGATATGTCCTAAGTAAATATCAAGATTCATAAAATCTGAGCTGACTATGATTTTTTAATGTATTATGGCAGCCATTTCAAAAATATTTGGTAGAAGGATAATTTTTGACATAAAGAATCAATTTGGAATAGCATCTTAAAAATTTTCATTGAAAGCCTAGCACAATAGAACGTTTCTCAACAATTACCCCAAAATAAATCTGAACCTTCCTATTGTGGTAAGGAAACTTGTGCTAAAATCTCATAGAGATCCATGCACTTTTACTCAAGTTATTGTCTGCGAACCAGTAAAATGCTTGATTTTGGCCCTTAATTACTTAACAGTTATGACAATAACCTCAAAAAACAATCCAAACCTTCCAATTGTAGTATGGAACATTGTGCTTAAATTTCATAGAGATCCGTACACTTGCACTCAAATTATTGTCTGTGAACCAAAATGTCTTCGATGGACAAGGAAAATGCTTGTTTTTGGCCTCTTTATGGCCCTTAATTACTAAACAGCTGTGACAATAACCCCCAAAATCAATCCCAAACTTCCTATTGTGGTATGGAACCTTGGGCTAAAATTTCATAGAGATCCATACACTTTTACTCAAGTTATTGTCTGCGAACCAAAATTTCCTGGGACGACGAGTCAGACATCGCCATAGCATAATATGAATGCAAAAATTTGCAGACGTTTAAAAAAACTAAGTCCATTTATCAGTAAAATGCAGAAATATTTTCAAAAATTTTGCTCTGAATTTCAGTCATAAACAAGCTTCTGTCCAAATTTCATAAAATTCCATAAAAGTTTGATAAAATTATTATAAAAAATTTAACCAAAGACTGAACCCAAATGTTGACGTTGCCGCAGACATCTATGATCGCTATGTCTCACTTTGGCGACATAAATGTTGCAGGTTCAAACAAAAAATATATTATCTGAGTATGCAGGACAATTCTTAGGAATCCACTTACAGTAAGGTGCATCATTGGTCTGGTTCTGATCCAATAAGAATAGTCTTGGTGCCTAAAATAAAATATATACCACATAGTGTTGAACTGTTCTTGTGAGTAACTCATAGAGCATGAAATTAAACCTATTCAGTTTATGTTTTCTTTTAACAAATTTTTGATATTTCAGTCAATACCTTATCAGAAACTCTGTTGTCTGGCTTTTACTGACTATTTTTCCTTTACAGTTACTACAAACATTGTATCTGCCAAGTTTTGTTCTAATTGGCATAGCAGTTTCAGGGAGACATAAACTGATTTCCAATAAGATTTCATTACCGGTATATTTTACTATCTAATATTTGATAAGGATATGTTGGAATGAATCCAACTGAGTTAACAAATGTATATTCATGAAGACTGAATGTAGGATTCCTATTTTTTTTTATCTTTATTCCTATTGTATGGATGAAATATATATTTAGGTGGTATGGGGGAGTCATATGCCATATTAGATTGTAAAATAGCAGAACACAATAGTTCTAGATTTTTAATCAAGTTCGCAAATTTTGATGCAGGAATACAATTTACTAATAAGAATGATCACTTAAATGAACAAATTTGTGTGATTTTATGTTAAAATAACTTATATTTTTACAATGGTAGAATTTTTGTGCTTGATTTAATTTTTTTCCAACTTAGCATATTAAGGGGAAGTAACTAAGAAATAGTATAATTAATAAAAGAATCTTCAGGAAATATTTCTATTTTATTTTATAGCAGGAAAAAACACACGGTATTCCTGTTTTTTCTTTTGATAATCTGAAAGCTTTTAAATAACTATCTTCTCATATTTTATTTCAACATTCTATCATTTAGTTTACCTTCTATTTTCTATGTAAAATCCATACAAAGTGTGCTATTTTTTCACAACCTGTAGCTTGAAAACAAACTTTGACCTATCATTTTATTATATATCACAACATATACTACATTCTGGCAAAGAATAAAAAAATTCTATCTTTTTTTTTATCCTAACTATGTTTACTACTCCTCCAACTTAAATGCACGAAGCTTAGTTGCTGATCATAAGGCCAAAATAAAAATATAATTGTTTCCTACCTCCTGGCAGATAAATAGGGTAGGTAGGTAAAATGAATTTATCTAAAATTAATTTTCATAGACTATCTTGGGGAAATGTCCTGGACTTAAAATATGTAAGGATAGGCAGGAAAATTTAGAGTAGGTAGGAAGGCAGGAAACACAACTATATTGTTTTGGCCTTAGTACTGATTGGTGTCAAATAAATAAACTGAGCACCATAAAACCAAACTTTGCTGACATAATAACATGTTATGTTGCATGTTTCTTCAACCAAATATAAACCATAAATTAAGATGATGATTTTGAAAAGAATACTGAAACTTTATGTAATTTCTTTTTTCCTACAATTCAAACACTTCGGATATAAATCAATTTGATCATAACCATTCTCAAAACACAGTTACATAACATCCTAATTGTCATGTTAATTTTTTATCATGCAATATAAAAGCAGTCATTTAATCCTATTTAATTTGATAACAAGTAATATAATCTACCTTATATAGAAATCAGGGAATTTAAAGATGGGTTCATTCTCATAATCATTTATCAAAGAGCTTAAAGATGGGTTCATTATCATAATCATGTATAACTAAGTAATTTTTTTGGCAAATAGTACAAATACATTAATAATCTTATTTTGTAAATAATGTATTCTATACTGTGTACCTTGCAAAATGAATCAGTAAATAAAGATTAGATAGATAAGTAATTTTTGACAACTTTTAAACATGAATTATCTGATTTTATCTTCAATACATAATATATGGATATTCTACTTAAATTTATCTAACACAGATGCACTTGCCCTTGATATATTATATATCTTGTAATACCCTTTTATGTCCAAATAAATTGCTTCTTGGGGCGTAGCTGGATACAACCGCAGAGGTCCAACCCTGAACAGTTGGGGCAAAAATGGACATAATATTCGCGCTTGATACAGGTCTGAATTTGGATTGTAATTAAATATTTGACACATAATAGGTTTCTGACACAGAATAACTGTAGTCAAAGAACTTAGAATTGGTTATATGATTTAAATTTATATTCAAATTTTTGCTTTTGAGCAATACACTGTGCCTGTGCGAATTGACCCCCCCCCAAAAATAAATAAAAATTAACCCATTTTTTTTTTGCTTTTGTGCAATACACGAAAAAAATAAAAAAATAAATGTGGATAGTGTCCACATGTGGACACAGATGATGCCCCCGCTTGCATATCATATAGTTATAAAGGGACATAACTGAAGAACGGTAAAAGTGACGCTTCCCAAATTTGAACTTGATCTGAGTTTTGTGGTAATAAGCATTGTGTGTAAGTCTCATAACATTTGGTTGAGGCTAACTTAAGTAGAGAACAGAAACTAAAAATTCAGCAATTTTTCTATTTGTAAACACGCATAACTCTAGAACGGTTGTGTATAAGTTTTATAACATTTGTTTGAGACAAACTAAAGTTAGAGAACGGAAACGGAAAATTCAGCAATTTTTATGTTTATAAAGGGACATAACTCAAGAATGGTAGAAGTGTTCTCACCAAATTTCATACTTAATCTGTATTATGTAGTAATAAGCATTGTGTATAAGTTTCATAACATTTGGTTGAGGCAAACTAGTTAGAAAACGGAATAAAAAAATTTGTACTTGATCTTAGTTTTGTGGTAATGAATATTGTGTATAGGTTTCATAATGTTTGGTTGGGGCAAACTTAAGTTACAGAATGGAAACTAAAAATTTTGCAATCTTTCTATTTATAAAGGGGCATAACTCAATAATGGTTAAAGTGACACTACCCAAATTCAACTTAATCTGTGTTTTATCAGTGGAAGTCAATATTAAACATTGCATTGTATAAAGCATTGATTGTAGTTGATTCAACTATAATCACGGACAAAGGAAGATAACTCCAATTTTAAAAATTACTTGATATTAAGAAAATAAAAATTTTGCAATTTTTCCACTTATAAAAGGGCATAACTCTAGAACGGTTAAAGTGACGCCACCAAAAATCAAATTTGATCTGTGTTTTGTGGTAATAAGCATTGTGTATAAGTTTCATAACATTTGGTTGAGGCAAACTTAAGTTAGAGAATGGAAACTAAAAATTTTGCAATTTTTCCATTTATAAAGGGGCATAACTCTAGAACGGTTAAAGTGACGCCACCAAAATTCAAACTTGATCTGTGTTTTGTGGTAATAAGCATTGTGTATAAGTTTCATAACATTTGGTTGAGGCAAACTCAAGTTAGAGAACGGAAACCAATTTTGGGACTTACGTACAGACGGACAAGGGTAAAACTTAATGCCCCCACCGCTATGGCGGGGGCATGAAAAATATCCCCCTTACACTGTTTTTGCAAAAGAAAAAATATGTGAAGAAATTTTGTTTAATTTCTGAAATCTGAAAAAAAATGCGCCCCCCCCCCCCCCCCCCCCTTCCTTTTTCAAAAAAAAAATTCTTTCCCTCAAGATATGGTCATAATCTCAATTCAAATTACCAAATGAGTTTGCGACCATAATTACCCATTTAAATACATCATAAAAGTCTTAAATAGATAATTTAAAAGCAGTGTAAGGGAGGTAATCCAACATTGTACAATTTTGTTTTTGCATTACCTCCCTTACACTGCTTTTAAATTGTCCATTAACCAGGAAACCCTTGTTTTTCCCCCTTTTTTGCCCCTAATTCCTAAACGGTTTGAGCCATAACCCCCCAAAGCCAATTCTTACCATCCCTTTGTGGTATGGAAACTTGTGGTATAATTTCAGTTCCAAATGGTGAAGTTGAAATCGTCCCTTCGTAAATTTTACGGACGCCATCACGAGTTGGTTGACCGTTATGGAATAACCGTTTCACAGATGATATCGGATATGTTCTTAATGTCGTAACTACAATACCCTTCCCTTTTCACGAATGTGACTTACCGAATTAGACTATTTACCGGATTTGTAATAACATAAGCAACACGACGGGTGCCACATGTAGAGCAGGATCTGCTTACCCTTCCGGAGCACCTGAGATCACCCCCAGTTTTTGGTGGGGTTTGTGTTGCTTAGTCTTTACTTTTCTATGTTGTGTCATCTGTACTATTATTTGTCTGTTTGTCTTTTTATTTTTGGCCATGGCATTGTCAGTTTGTTTTCGATCTATGAGTTTGACTGTCCCTCTGGTATCTTTCGTCCCTCTTTTCAGAGAGATTCATACACCGTTCCACAAGTTATTGTATGGAAACTAGAAAAATGCTTATTTGGGCCCTTTTTTTGGCCCCTGATTCCTTAACTGTTGGTACCATAACCCCCAAAATTAATCCCAACCTTCCTTTTGTGATATTGAACCTTATGGTTAAATTTCATAGAGATCCAATCACTTAAACTAAAACTTATTGTGCGAAAACCAATGTGTCTGCGGACGACGACGAGGACGCCAACATCATACAATATACGACTGCAAAAAATTTTTGCGGTCGTATAAAAATGATTGTCCAAAAATTCACTTTTAATTAGTGCAACAAAAATTTGTAGTAAATTAAAGAATTTTGATGGAAAAATCCTGAACACTTTGCAATCAATGGTCAGTGAAAAACCCTTGAAAAATTAAAAAGAAAAGTGTTACACCATACTTTATAATGCTGACTAAAAAGAAAACGTAAGCACTAGCTGAAGCTTGATGATACAATACACCTTATCGCTATTCCCGCTTGACCCGAGAATCTGTCCCGCTTGAACTTTTGACGTCATACAACAATCACTTTTCCATTGTGGCGTCAGATATTTTCTATTATGACGTCAAAATTTTACGGGAACTTTTGTGATGTCCAGTAATGGCGGACAAATAGCGATAAGGTGTATTGATTTTGACATCACCATAGAGGATATTTTCCGAATCTTAGCAAAAAAGACCAATCTCTAGAACATAATGGCTAAATTAACAAAAAACACTCACTTCCAAAACAAAATGAAATGAAAACTTTAGCCAGTAAGAAAATCATAACAAAATGTATTTCCATTATAAATATCACTTTGGGCAAAGGTTTGCTCTATATCATTTCTCACCATGTTTTAATTAAATGGTTGAGATTTTGCATAATTTTGCCATTTAATTATTTTGCATAAATTTTGCATTTAATCGCAGTTAATTTTTTTTTATAAAAGCCAAACAATCTATAATTTTTTTTATTTTAAACAAAAACGGCCATGATTTATTGTCATATGAGAGTGGATAGCACTTTAAAAGTAAATTAACAACTTATCTGATCACAAAACTTAATACTGAACAATAAAATCACTTTATATTCAGTGTACCATGATGAGAGATTTAGGCTGCATAATCTCACGAAAAGTCAAAAAGCTTTTATCGGTAGTTACAATGATTTGTTTGCTCTGAAAAGTATTTATTTTTCCTTCAAAAAACAAATATGCAGGACAATTAGAGTCAATTTATATAGTTAACTTGCATTTAACTTAAGCTCTGAGCATGAAAACCAAACAAAAAAATAATTCATAAGTTGATTATCAAATTTCCTTTACATTAAAATTTGGTGCTACATGTACTATATACATAAGACAATTTAACTTGGAACTGATTTTGTGTTATAAATTTACAGAAAATCTGATAAAACCAACTGTCTCTAGTCCCCTTCCAAACATGAAATATTCACCTGTACAAAATGCAATTAAATATAACTTTAGAATGGCAACGGGGTATATATGGTATTCATATCTTTATATGTTTGTTTTGCATTTAAGGATACTGGGTATGAGAGTACAATTGACTAGCGTGTGCTACAGGTATAACAGGTGAAGGATTTTCAAATAAAATTTTACCATGCAACTACACCTCCATGTTTAGCAGGCTTAGCAAATAACTGATCATGCCAAAATCTCACAGCTGTTTGTTTATCAGGTAATAACAATTGAGATGCAGGCACCTTAAATGTGTTTAAATAAGAAGTTAAAATATGAAAAATTATAGACTCCTTGCTGCCTGTACTGCACACCTCCTCCATTAATCTATTCCTAATTTATGAATGATCTTAAAAGTTCCATGGACATTTTGTTAGATTCCCTTAGTTACACATATAAATATTAATGTAATTTCATTGCTTCCAATTATTGATTTATAAACATTATAGCCCCATAAATGAACAAGCACTTCTCTTTTAAGTCTCCCCACTTCTTCCATCAGTTTCAAAAAGAGCGGTCACTTCTCCATATGATTCTGAAGGAGTGTGCGAGACCTGATTATTGATTTGTTTGTTTTGTTGTCTTTTTTTAAACTTTTAAGTTCTTTCAATTCTTAGTAACACATATTACTGTCTTGCCCTGTAAATACATGATATATTTCTACTGTACAATGTATGAAAGACTGGAAAATTAACTCAGTTAAAACAAATCTAGGATGTTAACATCAGGGGAAATTTCGTATGTTGAGCTAAAAACTGATTAAACTGTAGCATAAATCATGTAAATATTGTTGGTATGACAACTGAGTTTGCCGAAAATGACCACTCACCACAACTTGAGGAAGAAATGGCAAGTCATGAAATAATGATGTCAATCTCCAATGTCCAAGACAATGTATGAGGACATTGTTAGGATCTCCACTCTGGTTAGAATGGTACTCATACATCATTCCCATCCCAGGATGCTCTACTTCACCCTGAAATATATATATATGTCTGAAGATTGTGTAATAAAATTAATAAAAACCAGGCCAAAGTTCCTGTTCAATCATATAATATTGAAACAAATATCTAATAAAATTAAATCGTTTTGTTTACATAAAAATATATGTCTACCAAGTTTTCTATTGTTTACATGCCTTGGTACTACATTCTCTGATGTGCAAGATATTAAATATTGCGAAGCAACTCTGCAAAGTTTCATTTTATTCCAATAAAAAATGTAGAAAATATTGTTTTCATTTACACGATTAAAGGGAGATTTCCAATGTTACAATTGTCTATAACTCAGCAAAAAAATCAACTGATTGGGATGCCACTCGACATCATTTATATTAAACAATTCTGCCAGTTTCAACCCATTCAAAAGAAAAATTTCACAGGATTTTGCAGCCTATCAAATCAGTTACCTTAGAAACAAAATTCCTATAAACTTGACATAATATTATGATCAGCAGAAAAAAAACAAGAAGCAATATATTTCCTCCTGGAATTGGGGAGACATAAAACAGATAGAACTGATAAGAACAAATGCTTTATGATTGTACTGCATTGAAAAAAATTATGGATTAGTAATGAATATCATCTTCTGATTGACAGCATGCCAATGTAACCATCCATAGGATTGATAATAGCTTGATTAACGCCCACTGGCAATTACTTCCAGCATATTCAGGATAAGCCATGCATAGGACAATGAAAACAAGAGTGCACATGCTGAAATGTCTCACCTACTTTCATTGATTTTATGTTGATAGCCCTAAATATAAAGTTTTACTACAAGTATCACATTAACATTATCCAACAAAATGAGATCATGGTCAAATAAACCAAGCCAGAAATACATGTACACCGTACAATCATTGAATAAAGTTGACCTATTGCTTATAGTATACAAGAAACAGACCAAACCATGAAAACATTATATTGACCAATGAACCATGAATATGAGGTAAAGGTCAGATGAACCCTGCCAGACAGACATGTACACTTCACAATCATTCCATACACCAAACATAGTTGACCTATTGCTTATAGTTTTTAGAAAAACAGACCAATACACAAAAACTTCACATTGAGCAATGAACTGTGAAAATGAGGCCAAGGTCAAATAAAACCTGTCAAACTGACATGTACATCATAAAATGTTTCCATACACCAAATAAAGCTGACCTATTGCATACAGTATTAGAAAAATAGACCAAAACACAAAAACTTAACTTTAACCACTGAACCATGAAATTTAGGTCAAGGTCAGATGACACCTGCCAGTTGGACATGTACACCTTACAATCATTCTATACACCAAATATAGTAGACCTTTTGCTTATAGTATCTGAGATATGGACTTGACCACCAAAACTTAACCTTGTTCACTGATCCTAAAAATGAGGTTGAGGTCAAGTGAAAACTGTCTGACAGGCATGAGGACTGTGCAAGGTATGCACACACCAAATATAGTTATCCTATTACTCATAATAAGAGAGAAATTAACATTACAAAAAATCTTAACTTTTTTTTTAAGTAGTCACTGAACCATGAAAATGAGGTCAAGGACAAAGGACATATGACAGATGGAAACTTCATAACATAAGGTATCTATATACAAAGCATGAAGCATCCAAGTCTTCTAACTTCTGAAACATTAAGCTTTTAAGTAGTTAGTTAACGCAGCCACTGGATCATTATCCCTATGTTGAGCTAAAGTCGCAGGCTTGACAACAAAATCAAAACAACATGTAACAAGTTATAGTCCATATTGCTATTTGAAATTCAGTGAAACTCGATTTAAGATTTTGTGACATTTAACCTACTGTCAATTACATTTGTATTGTAGTTTATGCTTTCAAAATGTTTAACAAAATATTTATGACATTCTGTAAAAGTTAACAAATTGTGATACGTTTATGTGTTTTTATTTGTTCCAAGTATTCCTGTCCATAAATATTTTCTGCCTTTCTTGTGTAAATATTCATATTTACTTAGATAGTAAAGAATTGTGTAATTACTTACATTGATGTTTTGATTTGTTATTTGACCACCTCCAAATTAATGATGAGACAATACTTGATTACGGTACTCCCTTCATACTTACAGTGAAATATTTATAATCATTTATAATTCTATTGCATTGTTCCTCTGATAGAAGTGGTACATTTGTTACTACACCATCTGTCCAAAATTTATTGATTTGTTCTTCTGTCCACATAAATGTATTCCAATCATCTTTATCCTATAAAAATAGTAAACAGCATTAATCTCAAAATTTTCTGTTGAAGTAATAAAACGTATTTAATAAATAATCATGCAATCAAAATATAGAGAAATATGTTTACTTCTGCAACTTTGCATTCATTTCTTGTAAATTTGTCTATTTTATTCTCAATTAACAAAATGAAAAGAACTACATACTAGAAGTAAATCTCAATGTAGTTGTATATGTATTTATACAGTACACAGAAATTGGGAGGATTGTTGACAATTGCAGGTAATTAAAATATAGGAAATTGTGCAAGTTGATGTTTCACATAAACCCACATCTGGTTTCATCAATAGCATATATAGATTCAGATTCAATAGTTTATTACTGTGTATTCTAATACAGTACACTACAATTGTGTAAAAAAGGGGGGTAGTGTTATTTATAAATTAACAGTATACATTATTTAGAGTAGTAGTAGTATAATATTAAGTTTAACTATACAGACTTAATACATTTCAAATGTATACAGTAACTGACTGTATATTCCTTTATTTGTGACATAACAGTTATGCATATAGATATAATCAAAGTGGAAATTATATCAACTTTTAACAATTTCTAATGTACATGCACATGCATCTTGGGTATTGTACATATCCTACAGTACATGTAATGTTAAACTCAGACTAATATTGTTGATTTCAAGTGAAAAGGACAATGTGCATACATTTTAATCCAGGATTCAGAAAGAGCTAAAAAGAATTCAATAATGAATTATAATGCTATTAGTTGTTCTTATGACACAAACTGTAATAGGCTGAAATAGATCTCCAGATGGTTCGTGTACTGTACTCCAATCTGGTACTCCTGGCAGGAATTCTTTGGGTTCTGGTGGTGCCATTTATCTGTAGAAGAGAGAACATAAATACATTTTTTGTACAATCATAAGTTATAATTTCAATTATAAATAAAGCCCTTTGCCCACATAAATGCAAACATAATCCTTTTTGAATTTACATGTGACTTTGAGATGAAGAACAAGCAATAATAAAATACTTCGCTGAGCGCAGCCTGATATGACGGCAGAGGTCGAACCCTGAACAGTTGGGGCAAATTTGGAAACAATATTCAAGCTTGATACTGTCTGAATTTGGATTGTGATCAAATTTTTGACATAATATAGGTTTCTGACACAAAATAAATGTGGTCAAAGATCTTACACAAATCTATTGCGCAATACTGTGCAATTGAAGATTTCTTCTTGAAACTTTTTTCAAAAATTCAAAATTTAAAAAATTTTGAAAAAAATATGAATCCTTTAAAAAAATTGTAAACAAAAAATCCCCCCCCCCCCCCCCAACTTATTGAAACCCCCCTTGGAGCAATAACCCCAAAACTCAATCCCAGCCTTTCCTTTGTAGTATGGAATCTTGTAGTATAATTTCAGAGAGATCCATACACTTAAACACAAGTTATTGTCTCAAAACTAGAAAAATGCTTCTTTTTGGCCCCTAATTCCTACATATTTGGGACAATTAACCCCAAACTATTTAATTTATTTAAAATTGGTTCTTATCCTGAATTTGCCTGACATATTTGCCAATTTTGCAATTTATCAAGCAACAATCAAACATGGGCAATGCTGAATAAAGGAATTGTCTGATTTTTCAGGTTAAAGGTCATTCTCAATATGCATGATTTTTTTGCCACTGGACACAACCTTACTTCATTAAAAATCAAACAAAGTGATGTTGGTTAATTTTTAGAGTCTTGTAATTTAATTATCTTTTGGTCTTATTCTACAAGTAATTATTTCTTGTTAGTTTCTTGATAATTTTTTAATATATTTTGTGGTGATGTATAAGAACCCGTCCACATCCACTGTGTTTTTGTTAGATGTATTTCTATTTGTTTTCATCTGATGAGTTAAGCCTTTTTCAACTGATTTTTATAGTTTGTTCTTATGTTGTACTGTTACACCACTGTCCCAGGTTAGGGGAGGGTTTGCGCCTTCAAATGAGTTTAACCCCGCCACATTCTGTATGTGCCTGTCCCAAGTCAGGAGCCTGTAATTCAGTGGTTGTTGTTTGTTGCTGTGTAACATATATGTTTTTTGTTCATTATTTTGTACATTAGTTAGGCTGTTAGTTTTCTCGTTTTAATTGTTTTACATTTGTCACTTATGGGCCTCTTATAGCTGACTATGCGGTACGGGCTTTGCTCATTGTTGAAGGCCATATGGTGACCTATAGTTGATAATTTCTGTGTCATTTGGTCTCTTGTGGAGAGTTGTCTCATTCGCAATCATACCACATCTTCTTTTATATATATATAAGTCTAAATTGAAAACAACGTTCAAACCTATGATTGCGTTGGATAAAAATCACAATTTTTATATGTGTGCATGCAAAACAAATTTCTTGGTAGAGTGATCTAAATATATTTATATATATATATATATATAGATTGCCTAACAATGTAATTTTAACACACTATTTAGTATGTAAATATAAGAATGTTTAAAATATTTACAAAATGATGAAAATAAACGCAATATTTCGCTAGACTAACTAGCTTTATCAAGCGTGCATCTATCCAGGTGAAATCGGATGTAGATGATAAGAAACTTTTGCAGCTCAATGTATATGTTGCATTTGAATTTAGCTGCCTTGATAATAATACATAATTTGGATGAAGTTCAAGATTTTTACAAAATTGGTAGTTGAAGTTAGCAACGTCCATTGGCCAATATTACAGGATAAAAAGGACGATGCTGTGTACTAAATTGTTCTTTATCTTTCCTGTATCTTTTCTCATCTTTTTCGTTAAGACCATCAGGTTCTAAAGTGTGAAGTTGGTGGATCTAAAAATTTTCTCTTCTCCTTCTCAACGTTGTGTCCCACTCAGTGTTGACTTCTATGATTTGGAAAGTAACATTATCAAAAGAATGTTTCAGTGAACGAAGATGTCTTGTGAGAGGACAGTTTTTGTTGGTTTTGTACCATGAACGATGGTTATTGAGCCGAATATTAAATTTGTCCATTGTTTCTCCCACATACTGAATGCCACAAGTGTCACATGTTAATATATAAATTGAGTTCTCCGTTTTACAGTTGGAATTTGAGTAGATGGTATAATTTTGTTTAGTAACGGAGCTGATGAAAGAACTGCTTGTATTGGCAGCTTTACAACACAAGCAGTTCCTTCGACCACATTGTTTGTAGCAACCGGGAGATGGAGTAGGCTGCTTTGCTAATACAGATGTCACTAATTTGTGACGGATGTTTTTAGGTCTTCTGAAGGCCATGACTGGTGGCGAGGAAAATACTTTTTTAAGATTTGAATCATTTTCTATAATTTTCCAATGCTTCTGAACAATGGAAGACACATTTTTAAAATCAGGATGGTAAGTGAGTACAAGGGGTGTTCTGTTAGCTGCTTTATTCTTATCGACTAGATTTGTAGCATCAACTAACTTGTATTGATGTTTCATCGCATTTTCTAAGTAAATTTCTTACTATTTTTCTAAAAACCTCCAAGAACAGTTTAAGGAAGGCAACAGTTTAAAATTGAAATGATTTTAATGACTCAAAATGGTTAATTTCTCAGACATTGCTTACGTTTCTTTCGATTTGACAAAATTAAAACCGGAAGTTTTGCGATAATATTAAAGTACGAATAATTCTGGATTCATTTCCGGGATTCGTTGTTTATCAAATTGACAGGAAATCACCAGCTTCTTTCTATTTTACTACCTTTAAAAGTGTTTGAATATAACAGATTATAGTTGCACTCGTTTATTTTAGCATGAAATCAATTTGCATTTTACGATTAAATATTTAATTTCTGAAGACAATTTCACGCATGCGTATTACATAGTAAATAAAGGACATGTGTTACTCATGAAAAAATACTTTTTTCTACGTCAATTAAAGTAAGGTTTATTTTTAAATCAGAATTGATAATTGTCTTTGCTGAAAGTAATTAAATAATGAATACACTTGTCAGGGAATTTTGATTTCTTAAAGATATTATTCTGAGCTTGTGATCAATGTGACCAATTGTCAGTTGTGAATTTAAACCACAGGTAAAAAGTGATAAGCGATCATTAACCAATGTTTCCCTGGAGGCATTGACATAGATATTAGGAGGGCCCTCAGGATTATCAAACCACTGGAGTGGCAGTTTTATTACAGGAAAGGGATTATAAACAAAAACAAGTGATCACAAGTGGAAAATGGTGATTAAGAAACCCGATTTCAAACATTAAGTCAATGAAATGACCGAAATTATTTCTGTTAAAAAATAAAATTTGTCCTAAATCCCAATTACTCGTTTAGGACATATAGCTTTCATCTTAGGACATGACTGGCAAATATGACCGTTTCCGGACCCTTGATGTTATATATATATATATATTGTTGACCTTCCCATGGATAGAAAAATGTTATATATAGATAGTCGACCTTCCCATGGATAGAAACAAGTGCCTGTGGTAATCTGCAAGGAAAATAAAGTTAATGATTTTGAGTTCATTAGTATATGATTTTTCGTTTTTAATGATTTTTTAACTGTTATAGAGGACTTCGTCCCATCTTAGGACTGATTTTTGTCACATCGTTTAATGAATAAATATAGCTGCCAACTTGTTCTGTCTGTGTAAAATATCTAAAAATTCTAATTTATAATACTCCCAGGTTGGCCTTGTGACTAGAACAGTATAAGTCGTGAATGTTAGGATGACAACACTTAATAAGACCGATTTTTTTTTCGTTTTAATATATCCTTTTAATATCTTTAACCTTGATATGAGGATATTCTATTTTCAGCTTTCTTTTTCAGCTCAAAATGTGTACCCTTAGTTGTAGTTTGCAGACAGCTTTGCAATATGCACCGGAAGTCTCATTTAACCGGATATTCAGCTGTTCTGTTGACCTCCCGCATATATTTCAATCATTATTTTACATTTCATTTCATTTCTTAATTTAATTCATCCTTTTCGTGAAGAAAATTTTGATTGTTTCATTTTTTTACTTATGCTCCCGTTTTATTTTTTGGTTCATATTCAAAAGAATACGTTTTTTATTGTTCCAATTTTTAGCGGGCGGGTTAGACAATAGCAAATTCAAAAGCAAAATGGTCTCCTGAAATTTGAATAGTTCATTAGAAAACAAAGCGAAATTTTGAATTGAAATATCCAATGCTTTGACATTAAGTTCAATGGGATTGTGGATTAAGCTTTCTACTTATTGTCACAGATTTATGTAAATGTTTTGGTAAGTAAAGTTTGAAGCTGCTCACCTTACAAGGGATCTCAAGTGATTCACCACCGGTCGTCTAACAAAAATTTGTACATAATTCTAATTATAATTCTCGATCGTTTTAGTGTGTATATCCTTCGCAGATAAATTTTTATGATTTGTCCTATGTATTAAAACTTTCCTCCTATCAGAATATTACAGCATCGTCCTGCATGCTATCACAATTTGCATAGCTGTGTAAACCACAGGGATTAGTCTACAGGTCAGATACATGTATGAAACAGTTACTGGTCTACATGCATTTTCTAAAACGTGTACCCCTACTATCAGACCACCACAACATTGGCATGTGTCATATATGTAACAAACAATATGTTTTAAAATATGCTCTGTGTATTAATTAGATTGCTGTTTACAGTAATATCTATGATTTCAGGGACAGTTTTGATAGCTTGCTGTTCAGTGTGAGCCAAAGCTCCGTGTTGGAAGCCATACTTTGACCTATAATGGTTTACTTTTATTAATTGTTACTTTGATGGAGAGTTGTCTCATTGGCACTCATACCACATCTTCCTATATCTATAAAATAATTTTACAATACACCCCTATTTTCTAGATTACAAAAAATACATGTACAAACATCCAATACACCTTATCGCTATTTATTCCAATCCGATAAGTTCTTAAATTACACAACCTTTACAGTAATATCTATGATTTCAGGGACAGTTTTGATAGCTTGCTGTTCAGTGTGAGCCAAAGCTCCGTGTTGGAAGCCATACTTTGACCTATAATGGTTTACTTTTATTAATTGTTACTTTGATGGAGAGTTGTCTCATTGGCACTCATACCACATCTTCCTATATCTATAAAATAATTTTACAATACACCCCTATTTTCTAGATTACAAAAACAGCACAGGCATATTGACATACATGCAACACACTACTCACATTTAACTACACATCTAAACATGCTTAAACTGAAGCAAAACTGAAAATTAAGTACAAATATAAAATAAAGCACACATGCAGAATTAAGGCATTATAAGGCAAACATTTAGCACTAACTAGATAATACATGAAAAGCTTAAATCTACATGCAGAACAACAACATTCCCATCCATTCTAGGACTGTATGCTGCTTAATCCTGTTGCCACTAGGTGGAGCATAGGCCACTAACGATATTCCTCCACCTTGTTCTGTTTTTTTGCTAGCCTCTCCGGATCATGCCATTCTTTTTCCATCTCGGCTGCATTGTTTCTTCTCCAGGTGTATCTTGGTCTGCCCCTGCCAAGCTTTCCATGTGGGTTCCGCTGTAAAATTTGCCTTGTAATGCTGTGAATTGGCTTCCTCAGTGTGTGCCCTATCCATCTCCACTTTCTCTTTTTCAACTCTTCATCAACTGGGGATTGGTTGGTCTTTTCCAACAGATCTTGGTTTGACATCTTCAGAGGATAAGGATGCACTTGAGACAGTTGTTTATGAAGACTTGAAGTTTTTTAAGCAGGTTTTTTGTTGTTGCTGTTTAAGGCTCATGAACTGTTATCTTGGGATATCTGGGTAACTATTTCATGAAAGAAGTATGTTGTCAAAATCTCGGATGGAGTTGTCACTCATTTCATCATTACTTTTTTGATATTTCTGGTAATATTTTTCACCAACAAGCACTTGAACAAAAGTGGAAAAAAAATAGATCAGAGAACATATATATTAATAAACTTAACCCTGATATTTGTTTCTCATCATTCTCAATGTTCAGCACTATTTTATTAAAGGAAAAGGTTTCTTTGGGTAAAAATACACAGGAGCCGCTTCAGTGCAGAGCCAGGATTAAATACAGGGGTCCCAGAAAACTGTTTTATTAACAGTGTTTTTCATTGGATAGCGAGCAAATTATGTTTTGAAATAACACACTCAAGCCCCTGTGATTTACAAAAATGTAAGGTGACACAGCAGCTACAATTTTGTGACTCTGGAACTTTTTCTGCAGGATACCAGAAAAATGGAAAGCTGAAAATGATGAAACCATAAAAATGGGAAAAGAGAAATAGTTAATAAACAATGATACCCGACTATTATGCCAAAAAATGTGTCATAATTAAGGATCATTCTAGTCATGGTTCAATGTAACATCTTTATTTCCTCAAAATATGGGAATGGTGCATAATCTGATAAAAATAAAAAAATCATAAGGTGACATTGGGGTATTTAACTGAAAATCTAGGGTGACAAAAAACTTCTAATTGATGCTTTTTAAGAATTAGTCGGGAATCCTAGGGCAATAATCTCACTCACTTTGTCTGGTGTGGTCAGCCCTGATAATACATTACAATTTAGGCCTCCTTTTGACCTCTCGTAGAGTTCTTGCAAAGGTTAAGTACGTAGTTGTACTTAACTGTTTCTTGGATTTAGTCAATATTATTTAAGTACACTTGGTGCCAGATTAAACATGCAGACTCCAAGTTTAATTTGATTAAGTCATATCAGAACACCTGTTGTTAAAAAAGAATTTTCCTTATCTGCATATAGATGTATCATAAATGAAATGTGCAGTCATCTATTGTAACTTGATGACTCTTGTCTTTGTTATTTACTTTATATATGTCAGCAACAGCAGTGACCATACGTGTCAGTTTGATTTTATATTCATTGGTACAATACACTGGAAAGTATCAGCTAGACAACACATTTACAAGCTTAGATTTTGAAAAGTAATATTATGACACACCTCAGTGTTCACTTATTTGCTTGAACTGTTTTATTTTGGCTAAATCAATAGGGAAGATGTAATGCAATTTTGGGTTGCAAATTGGGGATGTTTTGTTTCATCAGGGAAAAACATTTCTAGTGTACATGTATCACTGTTCACATGTCATTACATTATGTGAGAACAGCGTGACCAGGGTACTTCTATTTGATATGTACAAAATGTAATTCATACATTGCTCAACTGAAGGAGTAGAGGTACATGCATTTGGGTCCTTAAATTAAATTTATGTTTAGATTTTAAGCATTTATGCATTTGTAAAAAAAAAGATGAAAAGTATCCACAGTTTGAATAACTAATTTGGTTTTATCCAGGGCTACTTCAGAATCATAGGGAGAAGTGACTTCTCTTTTTGAAATTGAGAGGGAGAAGTGGTGAGATTTGAAAGAGAAGTGTTTGTTTGCTCGCTGCGCTACAATGTTTGGTTTTTACTATAATACATTAAGAGCCATATGTATCTTATTTTTTTTATATTGTTCAATTTGTACCTGGGTATACAATTAAAGTAAATGTTCAAATTTAAAGTTGTTTAATTTTATCATATCTAGTTGCACAATCATATGAGTCCTCTTTTCAGAAAAACAATTAAATATCTGGCACTAATATAAAAGATTTTTTTTTTAAATCAAAAAGGAAAAGAAAGTTGTTATATCAATTAAAAAACTACTCTGTTATCATGTTCATGAAACTGAGTATTTCTCATTAAAAAGATATATAAATTTAACAGTTAAGCTTGGACATAATATAATTATATTAGTGTAATTGTCCAAGAGTTGAGCAACTTTAACTTATAAATTGAAACAATGCATATACATGGAAATATATACATTAATCAAGAACTGAAGAAGATCTAACCAAAAGTATGTTAATGTGTGAGAAATGCATAATTTTTCCTTTTGGGAACAATTTTTGTCTGTCAGCAGTGCCATTCATGCGTCCTTAGTCATTATGATATCGTAAAAATCCGGATTTCTGTCATACCAGGTCCGTTTCCGATGAAATCCCAACTCCGTTCGTAGTTGTACAATAATATGCCCAATAATTAAAATGGCGGACGATGAAAAAATTAAATGATGTTTGACACGCTATTTGGAAAAGAATATGACGTTTTTAATGCAATACAAGGATAACAAATTTACTTCAGACAAATTTCATCAAGTTCTAATGAAGTAACAACTTATTTTGCCGAAAGTTAGAATGATTTGATGTACAAGAAGTACCGGAAGTGATAAAAAATTGTTTTTATGAAATAACATGCCACCAACTTTGAAATCAATGCTTTAACCTCTTTTCTGAAGAAAAAAAATCGTTTATGCCTTGAATTTCTTTACTTTTTAATGAAAAATTGCTGTTTCATCATCTTGGTAAAAAATGAATATTTCCGATGACGAAAGCGACTGAAAGCAAGTATCGTAAACCACAGGGCGACTAGTTTTCGCTTTTGAGGGTCAGGAAAAGCGAAGTGACAGACGGGAAAGCGACTTCTTCGCCCTAGTCGCCTGGTAGCTTGAATCCTGTTTATCGATAGGGATGTTCTTAAATGATAAATGTATACATGTCGCTTTGTAAATGAGATTGAGAACTGCTGAATTTCTATATTTTAAAGTATACTTAAAATTCTGTAAAAATTTCCCCCCAGTTGTATTTCAACAAATTAAAATTCAACAACACATCTAGTTTTAAAGATATTAACAGTGCTTGATCTGTCGTTCTAATTTATAAAAAAAAAAACATTTATGTAAAAAGCCAAATAAAAAAATAGATTTCGGTAACAGGCAAAATGCAATCACTATAAGAAATCTGAATTGGGAAATTGTACAGGTAAACATGTACATAAAATTGAACATGTTTGTCAATTGAAATTTTAATGTTTGTGCTTTATGATGTACAAATTTTAGACTGGAATTTTCTGTTTTTCAGTAATTTCGTATTTTAGAAATCTGCAAATATTAAAGGAACAAAAATGTCATATATGTACTGGAATCTTTAAATGAGGACTTTTCATATTGTAGCATTGACATGTCTGGATATATAAAGGCTTTCTTAAGACATATTTTTATTGATTTATTGCTGAAATTTAAAAATTTTCATATTCACTGTACTTTACATTTCTAATAAATCACAGTAATGACATTTTTGTTGTAAAATGATATTTTTATGTTTGTGGGAAGCATAATAAATAAACCAATCCAAACAGCTTTGAACTCATTGACCTTCTGTTGGTGATTTAATTACCTAATCTGATAGCCATTGTAATTGTTTTATCTCAATTAACTACAATAAACAGGTGAAATTCATACCTGTTCCTGAGTTGTTGTATGATTTGACACATACCTTTGGGTCTTTTGATTTCTTAATTGAAGAAAAACATCTGTTGATATGAAAATCATGATTATATTAAATTACCAAATTTAGATTATTTTAGTTACTGTATAGGGAGTGCAAGGATCTTACATAAATGAGGATAAAGACTTTTTCAGACAGACTACATCTTTGAAGGTAAAAGCTTGAACTTTATCAGCTTCTCTGTATGACAAACTTGGAAAAAGAGTAGATCAATAGAAATAATAATGTTTTCACAAAAGTTATAATGACAGGTAACACCAATATACCCCCACATCTAACACAAATGTGGGATCTGTTCCGGAACATCCCTTACAGCCAAAAAAGAGTACATTTACATGTATATGTTAATTTCTCAGCTTACAGTTTTTCAGGATCATTTATAAATGAAGTAATTTACTGGAGGCAAACAGTTGGTATGGAAATATAAAATCTATTACTTAAATCTATTAATAAAAGATGGGGTAATTGTTTAAATGAGAAAACAACAAAACAAAATCCCTAAACAGACATCTAGAGATCAATATACATTGTAAATATGTATGAGTATATTTGCAAGTCTAAATTGAATTTGTACATATTATTTTATGTTATATATCGCCAATGGCAGTCAGCAGGGTTTAAGAACATCCTTTGTTCGACCTGCTAGTCAAATGTGTTTTGTTAAAATATACTTTTTCACTTTTTTGGTCTTTTGGAAAATGTTGTTTGTGCTGTATTTAGACCCCTCTACCAAGAAATTTGTTTTGCATGCACACGTATAAAAATTGCGTTTTTTTTTCCAATGCAATCATAGGTATGAACGTTGTTTTCAATTTAGACTTGTTTATTATTTTATGTTTATACATTAAAATGTGAAAAAGGTATAAAATGTTATGTGATAAAAAGTAAACTTTGACATGTAGTTCGCAATTTCTTTTCAAGTTATGAAATTTCATGAAAAATTAAAAAGAAATTTTTAAGCAGTATCTTGACTTTCCTTGGTAACATCATCAATGTTTGTACTGACATATTTGTTTCCATTAAAAACAACAACATTTACTTTATTAGAAGGAAAAATTTAGTCTTAAACTTTTCATGGATAGTGGAATATATACAGTACAAGTTTTGGCTGGTTCTAATCCGATGATATAGCCTACAGTTTTTGCAAATTAAGCATAAGGATAATCACATTCGATCTTTATACTAAATATAAAATAGAAGTTGGGTGAAAGATTGTAATACTATCTACTTTAAATTAAATCTCCGGTATTATAAAGTAAGTCTCTATCACAATATTCAACATTTGTTCAAATATTATTGAAATTAATTTTGAATAATGTGTTTTATTTACATTAAACATGTTAAAGGTGTTTTAATTCCGTAAGGTTGATCATATTAACAGGAAAAACATTGTGCTGCCAAAAAATGTATTTAAAAGATATATATTTGGCAGTGTTAGATATATTTTGTTTAAAAAGAAGATTTGAGATGTCTGAATGAAGTGGTCATTCATTTATATGATTGGGGTGGTAATTACATGTTCCCTATTTCTAAATAACAAATTACAATGGATAATTATATGTAATTCCTATTTGAAATCATCTGAACATATTCACAAATTGAAAAGCTGAGGGGAAGGGTAAAATTCAGTGATATGTTTCCTGTGAGAATTTAAAATTTAATGAAATACAAATAATTATATTATCTTTCAATGGAAAACAGGCAGTGAAATTTTGTCATACATTTGAAAAAAATCCTGTTCGAGTGGATTTGGTAGAAGTTACTTTAATGTGGAGAAAAATAATAATTCTGAAAGAAATTATAAAAGTATTCCATTCTCTATAACTATGATATTGTAGTTTTATTAGAAATAAAGTTGTTCATACATCTAGTTACATTTCCCCCCTAAACTTTTGTTTATTCTAATTGTTACATAATTAATAAATAATTATGTCAACTATCTGTATTGATATTATTTGGTAATTGATATGAACTTAGATCCTATTAACAGAGATCTTATATTTGATGGAAACATTAACTTTCATCTACAAATGAAGATAACTAAATAGATTAACATTGTAAAGAAGTTTATAAGTAACTGTAGTCTTTGATCATTGGAGGAAGTGAAGCCATACTGATCCATTTTGATGGTTGTTTGTCACCCTATCTACCTTTATTACACCTGAAAGTTCCAATCAATATAAAGATATTTAATTTATTTGTCAATTTGTTTACTGGATAAACATTTTACATTTCATTAACAGAAATCTGAATCAGTTTGAAGGATATTCAATTGAAACAGGTTTATCATGTTTATACAATGCAAAAATTGATCAAAAATTTCAATTGAGGTGAGAAATCAATATTGTGTCCTGAAAATGTTGATTTAGACTTAAGTATATATCTGTTTATCAATATTATATAGTAATTTTACACAGAATTCTGCTGTTATTTAACAGGTGAAAATTTTGCCACTAAAATAATTGAACCACTTCAATTTGATGTTTTAACATGTTTAAAGGAATAAATTGTATAATAATGTTTTATTTGTTTTGAAACTTCTCAAGAATTGATGGTCTCGATGCATGCAAAATTTAGAAAGAGAGAAAACTTGTGCATAGTTAAGATGTACTAACCTATCCATTGTAAAAAAAAGTGGGATCACTGTTAAGCAAAAACTGAAATATTTTTTTTTAGTTTTTGTATAATTATCAAAAGAACGAAATATATTAACATGATGTATATGAAATTTAGTGAACCATTTTAAATCTTTACATTGCATTTAATTATTCATGAACATACAACTTTGGATTTAGATATCAATATTATAGTTATTTTTTTATTTTTTATTATTTTTGCAGTATGAAAACTCTGAACATTAACATTAAAAGGCCTTAATACATTAATTATATTTAAAAGGCAGATGGAATGTCTTTAATATGTTCAGCTTTAGATGCTCGGTATGGGGCTAATTAAAAAATCATTTTTATAGGCATCTGTCTGTATTAAACCGCAGAAGATGAAAAAAGAACAGTTTTGAAATTATATACCCAGCACCAGGTAACAATATACAAAGGAAATTTGAACTGTTTGTCTAATGGTCATGGCCTAGGATAAATAATAAAAATAAATAGCATAGCTTTAGGGTATTCTGTCCTGTCCAGAATATTAACACCTCAAACTTTGATATGTGGTCATTTTATGTAGAGAAACATTTGATTATCATACAGTTTATACAAAGTGATAAACTCTCTTCATCTTGAATGTTATATTGATATGAATTTAGAAGAAGAGCTTTATCAACAAATGCTTATACCGAAAGGCTAAGCACTACAAGTAAGCTCAAAATCTTGTTACAAATTAGGAAAAGATAGATTTATAATATATGATAGATCATTTAATTTGGGATAATTTTACTTTGCTTTATCATTACAGAATTGAAGTAAAAGATCCAGTCAAACAATGGATGATCGTGCTGAATCTGTGAGATCTGGTCGTAGTGATAGGTCAGAAAGGTCACATCGTAGTCATGGCAGCAGACATCATCGTCATCATGGTGGTGGTAATAGAGCTAGTAGTCGAGCTTCCGACAGAAGTGGTTATAGGGACCAGAGAGAAAACCGTTCTGTTACTATAAATACCCCAGCGTCGGAGAATGACGACCCAATGGAGAGGGTAGAAGTCCAGATTCTTCCTCAAGATGACAACTGGGGTGACAACACAACTGCTATTACAGGTAAACAGTTCAAAAGAAATAGATGTGGGGTGCATGTTCTATTGTACTTAATGTTCATACATTTAGGAAAATGTCATGAATTTCTTAGACGTACATGTAACCAACTATCCATATATCAAGTCACTAGTGGATTGTTCTTTGATGGCTGTTCTTTATCATCATTATTTTTAGATGGTCTTCAACAATGAGTCAATGGAGTCAATGATATATCTCAACATCAAGTCATCCCTAGTAGTGTAAAGCTACATTGGTTTTTTTTGTTTTTTTTCATTGTAACAAGACGTAAAATGTACTGCAATTCCTTGATAATAGTGTTTCACCAGGATATGAAATATATATATATATCAATCTGCATAACAAATAAACCAGCACATAGTTATCAACATACATGTATAGTTGTAGAGTAATAACACAGAAAATACATTAACTACACCTTTGAATTCTAAGAGCAGTTATGTGGCTAATAAAAATAGTTACAATCATATAAACATAAATTTATACTATCTTCTGTTTTAGGTACAATGTATAAGAATTAACTCCCTCAAATATTTGATAAATAAGTATATTAAACACAAATTAATATTTTGACTTTGACTCTTTTCAGGTAATACCAGTGAGACTGGATTTTCTATGGATGAATTCCGTTCAAAATTTGGAAAAGAAAGTTTTGACGATAACATTGGTATTGGTTGTGCTCGTTACATTGGAACTGCTTTAGCAGGAATCTTAAGTGTCATAGGATTTCTCTCCCCTGTTGCTATGGTTGTGTTACCTAAACTTTTAAGTAACTGGGAAGCAGGAGAGTGTGCCCCTGAATGTGAAGGACTTTTAATCAGCTTTGCATTTAAACTGTTGATATTATGTATTGCTACTGTAGCTCTATTCTTCAGGCAGCCCAAAGCAACAATGCCAAGGGTCTTCTTGTTTAGAGCAGTTGTTCTATTTTTAGTTTTTATCTTGACTTTTGCTTTCTGGCTGTTTTATGGAGTTAGAATATTAAAAGAAAAGAAAACTGCATATTATGACATTGTAAAGTTTGCCGTATCATTAGTAGATGCTCTGCTTTTCATTCATTACATTGCAGTCATTTTACTGGAAATCCGACAAATTCAACCTATGTACGTTGTCAAAGTCCTACGTTCTCCCGATGCTGAATCTAAATGTTATAATATTGGTGCGCTAAGTATTCAGCGAGCAGCTGCATGGATATTGGAGCAATATCACAGAGATTTTCCAGTATACAATCCATACTTGGAAAACATCACTAAGAGACCAGCTAAGATGACAAGTCTTAAATTTTACAACGTTGATGGGAATCAACCTCAGAATCAACAAGATCGTCCTCGTGCAATATTTGCCTCTCAATCTTCTAGAAGAAGAGATGCTAGTCATAACGACAGATTTTATGACGAGTTGGAGTATGAGAGACGAGTGAGAAAGAGAAAAGCAAGGTTAATGGTTGCTGCAGAGGAAGCATTCACTCATATCAAACGTATGCAGGATGAACAAGGTAATTCACTAGTTTATATGTACAAATGTTCATGTAATAGGGCAAAAAAAAGGGAAAAGGTCAAAACTTTTCAATAGTAATCATTCTGATTGAAATTCAAATTGAAAGATGAAGGAAGGGTATTTATAATTAACTAAAAGAAGTTTCTTTATTTTATAGCTCAAAGTTCCTGATTAATGCACATGAATACATGTACATGTAAAATATGATATCTAGACATATGTATAAAATGTAATAATTTACTGCCATTAGCTACATGATCTTAAGTCGGTAGATATTATCATGATTATTGCATCCAAGGGTGTTTTAAAACATTGAATAATAAACATGTTTTGCAGAGATTCCTCCAGGTGTTTGAAGTGTATCTGTTCATAGTTTATATACAACAGTTTTAATGTAAACACTTTCTTTTGAATTATGACCTGAAAAATTATACAATATTGAAATATCATTAGGTAAAGAATATTGCAATTTAGAAGCTGTTATTTTATGCTTTTTATTGTTGAAAGGTGTATGTAAATACTAAATTTCATTTTTACGATTCAAATAAAATGCATTGACTATGACTAATGTTACAAAAAGGCAATATATTTATAGGATCTCAGTGTAGAGAATTAGAAACACAAGATGATATTGAATTATAATTTAGATTTTAGCAACACTGTTTTACAAAATGAGAGTCCTTCCTTATATTGTGATGCAAAATTGAATAATAGGTCACTGAAGAGTTCATTATTTTTCATTCTATGTGTTAAAATCATTTTAAAACATAATTTTTTGTCAAAAAATCTTGTGGCTTTCCAAACATGTACATGTAGCTAAGCATCATATATTTCGCCGTTTCTACACAGGGGGAGAAGCATATGAGCCCATATTGTATTTTTTTGTTGCTTATAAAACTTAAACTTTGATGTTCAAGCACATTTCTGACTCAAACTCAATACTTTTGTCCATATTTGCTTTTAATTTACAAAAGTAGTGTTGTGCTGTTTTCTGCTCTTTGTGTCGGGTTATTGTCTCTTTGACATACAGTATTCCCTGTTTCCATTCTCAGTTTTTATTGTTCAGGCATGTAAAAGTTCATAATATTAGCCCTTTATTGAGACCTCAGAATTGTATTCTAATTTTGGTCATGACAATTTGGGATAAATATAACAGCCTTGTTACAGGTGGAAGTACTTCAGACTGTGTTGCTCTTCAAAATATTAATACTTGAGGTCTCTAGGTCTTGGTTAATAAAATTGTGTCAAACTCTACATTGTAATGTTTATACAAACTTAATTATTATATAAGTACTAAATTATATTGCTACTTCAGCAATGTGCAGAAACTAATGTCAACCGCATTGGTAGTCAGCCGAAAGAAATGGAAGGTAGAAAAATCCTATTGCCAGGTTTATATAGACATGATAGATATAAATAAGAATTTGATGTATAAACTGCATGATCTCCGTACTATTTGATGTTAACTTTACATGTTAATTGATTATGAAGAAGAAGGTTTAATAGAAACATTTTGTAGGAGATTAGTTGTATGATCAGGTTACCAGTCTATTATAGAGTTTACAAATTATAACCAGACTGTTGATTCATTGAAGAGCTTTATAATGTACTATAGCCTGACAGTAATTCAATTTCTTAGATGTATTTCAGTTCTCACTGTTTTGCTTTATATAAGATAATTTAGATACATGTACTGGGATCAACAAGCCATCACGTTTTCAGTTCTGACTCTTTTGCTTTTTATTTATATAAGATAATTTAGATACATGTACTGGGATCAACAAGCCGTCACGTTTTCAGTTCTGACTCTTTTGCTTTATATCAGATAATTTAGATACATGTACTGGGATCAACAAGCCATCACGTTTTCAGTTCTGACTCTTTTGCTTTTTATTTATATAAGATAATTTAGATACATGTACTGGGATCAACAAGCCATCACGTTTTCAGTTCTGACTCTTTTGCTTTTTATTTATATAAGATAATTTAGATACATGTACTGGGATCAACAAGCCATCACGTTTTCAGTTCTGACTCTTTTGCTTTTTATTTATATAAGATAATTTAGATACATTTACTGGGATCAACAAGCCGTCACGTTTTCAGTTCTGACTCTTTTGCTTTATATCAGATAATTTAGATACATGTACTGGGATCAACAAGCCATCACGTTTTCAGTTCTGACTCTTTTGCTTTTTATTTATATAAGATAATTTAGATACATGTACTGGGATCAACAAGCCATCACGTTTTCAGTTCTGACTCTTTTGCTTTTTATTTATATAAGATAATTTAGATACATGTACTGGGATCAACAAGCCATCATGTTTTCAGTTCTGACTCTTTTGCTTTTTATTTATATAAGATAATTTAGATACATGTACTGGGACCAACAAGCCATCACGTTTTCAGTTCTGACTCTTTTGCTTTTTGTCGAGCCTGCGACTTTTGTCGCAGAAAGCTCGACATAGGGATAGCGATCCGGCGGCGGCGTTAGCTAACTTCTTAGAAGCTTTATATTTTAGAAGATGGAAGACCTGGATGCTTCATACTTTGTATATGGATGCCTCATGTTACAAAGTTTCCGTCAGTCACATGTCCAATGTCCTTGACCTCATTTTCATGGTTCAGTGACTACTTGAAAAAAAAGTTCAGATTTTTTGTAATGTTAAATTCTCTCTTATTATAAGTAATAGGATAACTATATTTGGTATGTGCGTACCTTGCAAGGTCCTCATGCCCGTCAGACAGTTTTCACTTGACCTCGACCTCATTTCATGGATCAGTGAACAAGGTTAAGTTTTCGTGGTCAAGTCCATATCTCAGATACTATAAGCAATAGGTCTAGTATATTCGGTGTATGGAAGAACTGTAAGGTGTACATGTCCAACTGGCAGGTGTCATCTGACCTTGACCTCATTTTCATGGTTCAGTGGTTATAGTTAAGTTTTTGTGTTTTGGTCTGTTTTTCTTATACTGTATGCAATAGGTCTACTATATTTGGTGTATGGAATGATTGTAAGGTGTACATGTCTAGCTGGCAGGTGTCATCTGACCTTGACCTCATTTTCATGGTTCAGTGGTCAAAGTTAAGTTTTTGAGTTTTGGTCTTTTTTTCTAATACTGCATGCAATAGGTCAGCTATATTTGGTGTATGGAATGATTGTAAGGTGTACATGTCTAGCTGGCAGGTGTCATCTTACCTTGACCTCATTTTCATGGTTCAGTGGCCAAAGTTAAGTTTTTGAGTTTTGGTCTTTTTTTCTAATACTATATGCAATAGTTCAACTATATTTGGTGTATGGAAATATTTTATGATCCATATGTCAGTCACGCAGGTTTTATTTGACCTTGACCTCATTTTCAAGGTTCATTGCTCAGTGTTAAGTTTTTGTGTTTTCGTCTGTTTTTCTTAAACTATAAGCAATAGGTCAACTATATTTGTTGTATGGAAGAATTGTTAGCTGTACATGCCTGCCTAGCATGGTTCATCTGACCTTGACCTCATTTTCATGGTTCATTGGTCAATGTTTAGTTTACTTGGTTAATGTTAAGTTTATGTGACAGTTGTAATAAAGCTTTATATTTAGGACTATCAACATAATATCAATGATTAGTAAAGAAGGCGAGACATTTCAGTGTGTGCACTCTTGTTATTTATATAAGATAATTTAGATACATGTACTGGGATGAACAACCCATCACGTTTTCAGTTCTGACAGTTTTGCTTTATATCAGATAATTTAGATACATGTACTGGGATGAACAACCCATCACGTTTTCAGTTCTGACACTGACAGTTTTGCTTTATATCAGATAATTTAGATACATGTACTGGGATGAACACCCCATCATGTTTTCAGTTCACGAAATCAAAAATAAATATGCTAATTGTTATTGTAAAGAACTGGCAATATCTAATATCACTCAGTCTGTGAGAATGTCTTGAATTGTCTTGAGGTTAAAATATTGTATTTAGAATGACTTAAGACCCACTGAATTAAAAATTATTTATGGAGCACTAAATCACCTTGAAAAAAAGATTTCTGTAAAATATGTTGTTGAATGTGCAATTTTTACATGCACAGTGAAAATAAGTGTAACAAGTTTTTCTTAAACATAAATTCCATAATCTACAATCAAGGATCCGGAAATTTTTTCACACAATTTTTGTCATTTTGAGATGACTTGAAAGTTGGTGCCCTTTTTTCAAATTGTTGATATCACAGTTTATAGCATCAACAAACTTTTATTGACTGTTTCATTGCATTTACTTCGTGAATTTTCTTACCAATTTTCTAAAAACCTTAAAGAACAGTTTAAAATTGAAATGATTTTAATGACTCAAAATGGTTAAATTCTCAGATACCGCTAAAGTTTCTTTCCATTTTTAAGACGAAATTAAAACCGGAAGTTTTGCGACAATATTAAAGTACGAGTAATTCCTGATTCATTTCCCGGATTCGTTTTGTTTATAACATAGACAGGAAATCATCGGCTTTTTAGTTTTATTACCTTCATGACCTTTCAAAGTGTTTGAATATAACAATTAATAGTTGCACTAGTTTAATTTAGCATGAAATCATATTGCATTTTACGATTAAATGTGGAATCTGCTGAAGAAAATTTTACGCATGTGTGTTACATAGTAAATAAAGCACATGTGTTACTCGTGAAAAAGTACTTGTTTTCTACGTAAATATAATTAAATTTTAATTTTTAAATCAGAATTGATGATTATCTGTGCTGAAAACTAACTAAATAAGGAATACAGTTGTCATGAAATTTTGATTTCTCTATGATATTAGTTCTGAGCTTGTGATAAAATGTCAGGTGTGAATTAAAAACACAGGCTAAAAGTGATTACCGATCATTAGCCAATATTTCCAGGAGGCATTAATATAGTTATTTGTCCTAAATCCCAATTTTGTGTTAAGGACATATAGCTTTCAGTTTAGGTCATGATTGGCAAATATAACTGTTTCCGGACCCTTGCCTACAATTATACTTTACAGTAATATTCAACACGATGAATAAAAGACGAAGGGGTAACTTTTAATGAGACAGCAACGCAAGTTTAAGATAAAAAATTTTCTTCTTTTGTCTGTAAAGTTTACTCGAATTTCAATATTCTTATTTTGTAGGTCCTGCAATACTAATGGATCAGTTTACTTGAATTTTAATATTTTTATTTTGTAGGTCCTGCAATACCGATGGATCCTCATGAAGCTTCACAAGCAGTCTTTCCCTCGATGGCAAGAGCTCTTCAGAAATTTCTACGGATAACACGACAGCAACCAAAATATTCAATGGACAATGTTTTAAATCATCTTGCATTATGTATTAACTACGATATGAGCCCTAAAGCCTTTGTAGAGAGATACATGCCTCATGGTGCCATCATAATGAGTGAAAAAGACTGCAGACCTGTTACAAAGTGGGTGCTAGTTTGTGATCAGTTACTCTCTAGAGAGATTGAACATAATCTGACATTTCAGTTACGTCAAAATGATGTTTCTTTACTTTGTGTTGTTAAACGTCTGCCTCATTTTAATTTAACTGAAGATGTGATTGATCCAAAGACCAACAAGTTTGTCCTGAGATTGAATTCTGAAACATCTGTATGATAATTGGGATTTGTTCAAGCTTAGTAGTGATTTGGGAAAATGTGTTGCAGTTTCATTTTTAGCATCATATGAACTGCTGAAGGAATGTCATTACAGATCTGATTCAAAAGAAGAAAGAACAAACTAATTTGTTGTATATTTCATTTACTTTTATAAGTCTCAGAAGGTGCCATTAATACAACTTAGTGTTTAATGAATATCTTAATGATCATATGCTTTTAAATTATAATGTAAGTATTTACAGCAAATGTGCCAAGTCCAAAAATACATTTGAACTTTGGAAGCTTGGTACATGTATTGTCCCAGTTAAAAGACACATTTGGTTGACTGAGGTTTGGTCCTTGGGTACAAATATGCATTTCTACCAAAAACACATACATGAGAAGCCATTTAGTATACACATTAATAAGCTGTAGCATGTGTAAGAAGGACTTTTGTGAATCAAAATATTTGACGTTTGTATACATGTGCATTTAGCTATAAGTTACTACCATGGCTACAGTATGTCTAAGTCAATGATTTAGGCTTACTTTCACAGTCACATGCTGAAATTGGTTGTAAGATATTAAAATGTAAAATACTGAAATCAAAATGCATATATGTTTTGAAAATGTTCCAATAAAATTTAGCTTATCGGAGGCATGAATTTGATTTATTTTAGGCATTATTGAATTTCCTTAAAAGTCTGCAAGCATGTGGATAAGATCAACTTTTTTCTAATTTTTTGAAGGGCCAAAAAGTAATATAGTTCTGTTTTCTTCCTCCCTACCTACCCTAATTTTTCATGCCTACTATTTATAATACATTTTATGAACATTTTTGGTTAACAATTGTTAATGTTCAAAATAGTTTTCTATATAGTCTATAGATGTACAATTTAAAAAAAATTCTACTGAACTACCTACCTTTATTTTATCTGCATCGAGGCTGGAAACAATTGTATATTTTTGGGCAGGAAACAAGTATATATTTTTGGGCAGGAAACAAGTATATATTTTAGGGGGCCTAATTTACAAAATTTGAAATAGAGCAAGGGCTTGTGAAAATAAGCATGAGTGATCCTTAAAAAAACTAAACTATTTTTTTCCAACACCTACAAATAATCAAGCCAGTCAAAATTGGATAACTGCAAACAATTAGTTGCTGTGTGTTTAACAGTTAAATTCATCCTTTTTTGTATGCCGGTAATATAAATTTTTCGAATGTATATCTGTAAAGAATAGGTTGTTTTACACAATGAAATCCGGTTGTGATCTCGGTTAGTGCTTTACATTGCCTTACATATGGAAACATTTACATTTTTATTTTCATATCAGTTTTATGATTCAGTTTTTTAATCACCAAAGGAACATGTATTAAGTCTGCGTATATGTTGTTTTTATGAAATGTATATTCATCTTGTATGTAACCTTAACATTTTTTTTAGCTATCTGTTCATCATTTAAGCTGAATTAACCTTTTTTTTAGATTAAAAAGTAGGGAATAATGCAATATAATGTCAATTGTTATGATCATGATTTGCTTTAGGTAGAAGGTTGCATTTGTGGCCTAATTGGTCCTAAAATCAAATGTATTTGAAATTTCATGTTTGTTCAAAATCAAAGTTTTAATCTATACGTTTTGATAAAACATTTCAATTTTACATGATTGATATAGAAACATAAGATGACAGTAAAACTAAATTATTCCAAATGGTAAAACTGCTCTAAATTCAGTCAGTTTTAAATCACACATGCTTGGAAACAAAATGTATGTTTTCATTTTGTAATGCTGTTTTAAGCAGTGATACGTATACATTGTTGTACATTTCAACATAAAGTTACTGATACATAAGACTTTTGTCAAAATTAAGATTAATTTGGCTTTAATCAAAAACAAAAATAGATAATCATGATAGTTAATATAATTTTCTTCAACATTTGGAAAGCTCCCCAAGGTATGCATATGATTTCTTTGCATAATTTTCAAATCTAATCAAACATACAAAAGTGGTTTAAACCAATCTTGGATTTATATTGAAAAGAGATAAAGAATCTGATTTAATATTCAGCATGGCAAAAATTATGCAATAAAAAAAGAATACCAGTTAAATCAATTAACTGTAGTCTTCCTATAATCTGATGTGTTGTAATACTAACATGACTAACTTACAAAAAAAAAGCAAATATTATGTATTTGATATTGGGTGAATTGACATACATATATAAATTATAAATTTCTTTGAAAACTGCTGGCATTTTTGATATCTATACATTATAGTTTTTACATATCTTAAGATTTATTTGATAGTCATGATCTCTAGTTACAATGTATGTGTTTTATTTTGTAAATAAACTGCTTCTATACAACAATAAGTACAGTTACTGTCCATGTGTACATAAAGAGTTGTGTCCCATTTTACAGTAAACATTTTATTATATTTTGTAAACCACCTCTGTCATTGTTCTTACTAAGTTGTTCATTCATATCATGTCCCTGATTGTGAAAGGATTATTTCATGTGTATTTTCATTTTGGCAATAGGGAAGTGTTTAGAAAACTGTTGTGATGTTTTAAAAAAAAAATCAGATTATAGTGACTATAATTGGTACCAGTAATAAAAGAGACATTAGAAACTGTGCTTTGCATTTACACCTATTGGCATTTCATTTTAGGCAAACAAATCTTTCATTTGTGCACCAAATACAGGTAGATAGTATAAATAATAGTAATACATTTATACTGTTCAGTTTATATTATTTACTTGTATTAATCTATTCAATTTGCCAGCATTATATGTCCCCCCTGTCAACATAGGGAGGTTGAAGTATGAGGATATTGAGCAGGATAAGTTCCTTAAAAGTTCAATAATAAGGCGAAACACAATATATATTTACAGTTTTCTGTACTAACATAATTTTACAAATTCTCAGTACAAAAAATGAAAATGGTACAAACATTTTATCCTTTCACATATCAGTTTTGTTAATTTCCTTGACCACTGCCTTGTGTAAACAGTCTGGCAAACTTGTTTCATTATTTTGCACATACATCTGAATTAGTTTTGGCCAGGAATTTGTTATTCTGTAGCTCTCAGGATCTGGGGTACAATGCAGAAGGTCATTTGAAGGTTACTTACATATAGTTGTGAAATACAATCAATGTTGTTGTTGTTGTATCTTTTTGTAAATTTTTGTACATTTATCATAGAACATTTTGTAAAATATTTAATTTTCTTTTTTGTATTCTTGAAGAACAATTTGTATTCATTGTCATGATTGTATAGCATGCCAAGAACAAACTCTTAGGATAGAATTCACTTATAAAATTTTGTTTTGCATGGGAATTGAAAAGCATTTTCATGTTAACAAGGTTTTTTTTTGTTTATAAGTAGGAATGGTAATTAGCCAACAGAATAATTGATGTTTTATTGATCTGAAAATGAGATTACTTTTTTTGAACAAATTCATAAATTTTATATAAATTAAAAATATAACTTCCTCTTGGTAGAACCTACCCAGAATTTCCTCAACTTTCAATTACTCAATAACTGACTTATGAATATAAAGGTCATCTCCAAGTTATAGTAATGTCATTAGCAAAAAATGATATTGGTTACCCAAACTGTAAAATCTTTGATAATTTCAGGAAAAGACAAACAAAATGGAACAGAGCTTATCTTGTACAAATAGATTACCTGCTATTTAAGATAGAGTAGCACATGTCCATGAACAAAATTCTCCTTTTCAAAGAATTGTTCCAGTTTTTATCATAATAGGAGCATGGTCAATGTATTTACACATAGTATTATTTGCTGATCTGTATGTCTGTATTTTTACTATACACACTTTTATATCTATATAAAATTACAAATAAGATCTGAATGTAAATTTTGAAAATATTTTGCTGTAACTTTTTTTTTACAATTTAGTCTTTTTTTTTTTCATGTAATCATGTAAGACTTTCATCAGATATCTTATTAATAAAAAAATATCTGATATACAATTGAAGTTTTATTATTATAATCCCACTCCTGTATGTATTGAGATAACCTTGTTGATCCATTCGACTGTTCAATGACAAATATTGTTTTCACACTATTCTCATAAACTACTGAACTTGACCTCATATTTGGTCAGTAGTTTGACAGTGATGAGTAGTTACATGTAACCACTTATCAGATGTGTTAGAAACCTTGTTCCTGTTCGCTGATACTTTGATTGATTGATTTATTGGTGTTTAACACCACTTTCAATGCTATTGTGCTATTTCATGGCATTCAGTTTTTATTGGTGGAGGAAGCCGGAGTGCCCAGAGAGAACCACCGACCTAGGAAAACTGACAATCCTAGTCAATTAAGATTGCAGTCGAGCGCACCTGCCACGTTTGGGATTTAAACACACAACCTCAGTGTTGACTGGCTAGTGATACAGTAGTTCAACTACTTAGCCCACTCGGCCACTGTGGCCCCTCTGATACCTTGAATTTTAAAATATATTGAATGTACTTAAAATGCTCGTCACATATTTCTCAAATACTACTTGATCAGCAGCTCAACAGTGAAGAGTTGTAATGTGTTTGTGTGTCCTTTTCTGATATGTCAGACAACTTCTTCCTGTTTTCCGATAAGAGCAGAGGTATGCTTAGCACAACACCATGTTCATTCATGTTTTAATCCCTATATAAGCACTGCTATGATTAGGTTCAATGTTAATAGGACAGCAATAAGTGTACTGTAATGTGTAGTTGTAATTAGGTGATCTTCTACACTAACAGTAATGACTGCACACTTTGGAATAATGGTATGAGGAAACTAAATCAAGGGAGACAACTAAAGATCTATAAATCATTATTAAACGACATATTCTGTAGAGGGACACACAGTCAAAATAGACAACATGCTGACATGGTATATACAGTATGCAGTTACATACTGTAAATTCAGAAATTTTTGCAAATTTTGTATAATGGACTAAAATGCGAGATTAATTATTGCGATTTCAGGAAAATCTGCATACAGTAATATGTATCATATATCAGAATGCGAGTTCTTATTATTGCGATACTGATTCAGTCGCATTATTCGCATAAATAAAAACCTCGCAATAATTTCTGAATTTACAGTACCTTGATTGCCTACAATTTTTTTTCAGATCAAGACAGAATTCAAATGGATTATAGTCATATGAAACTTCAAATTTAAAAAAAAAAAAAGAATATGTTTTATATACTTGAAAGGCTAAGTTGTATTATAAAACAAGTGTACATGGACTTTCTTGTGAAAGAAAATACCATCATCCTATCAAAATCTTCAGAAATATACTTATATTGAATTATTGTCTTCCTGTATACTAATTCGTCGATATTTTACAGCATGCAGTGACCTTAACTACGAGACCTCTCTTTAGAACTTAAGCCACCACACAGTGCAAGTGCGAGGGAAAACCGTGATGACAATGTAAACAAACTTGCACTGGAAGGTAAATAGTAATAGTTGATTCTTAAAGAACAAATTAAATACAAAAAATCATTTAACAACAGTTATTTAAAAGTTTGTTAGACACATGGGAACGCATAGAAAAATATAAAAAAAAAATTTACATCGCTCTTTCAATTTACTTATTTTTTACATGCTCCACATGCTTCTGTGTTGATTGTTTATCAAACTTGAAAGTTAATGAGCTTGCGATCAACAATCACCGAATGAAATATTATGTGTCGATTAAACATAGATTCGTAACAATGCAGATAGGACTTAGTAAGTATATATGAATGCATTGGTTCAATAATTTCCTGAACATCAAATTTTTTTGAAACTTGTTTCATATGACTTTAAGACCATGCATAAGCTCTAAGACCATGCATAAGCTAGCATATCAAATAGTTGTAGTGTTGTCATTTCTAATAAGTTTCCAAATTCTCACAATACTGTATAGGCTCCTCATCTCACTTTATACTGATCCCTCATCTTGCTTTACAGTACAGATCAACAAAATTTGTTTAAAGGGATATACATGTCCATTTGACATATCTTATATGTAAGAGATCAATGGTTGAATCTCCACTTTATCAAAACGAAACTTTAAAACTGTTGTTTGCAGCCATGCATTTGGCTTTAAGGAGCAAGAGGAAAGACTAGTCAGCCGGATGTCAGAATAATGTATCTGAGTAAGATGATGTCTGTGCAGACTTGTCTTATGAGCTAGCATTAAAATTCTGAATCATTATGTCCATTTATAGTACAAAGCAAGGTATACTTATATCTCACCTGAACATGCATGTACAAATATTTGCTGCTTGTCATTAATTAGTAATGCACCATTCAACTCATATGTCATTGCCTTTTTTAATTTTCATGCTTCAGAGGTTTGGTTTACCTGTTTATATTTATGGTTCAGTCTACAATGAAGTATAATATGTCTGAAAAGTTTCACATGGCTTTCACTTCTTTTTTACACCCCTGCAGTCAGAAAAAAAACCAAACCTTTTTTACAAGAACTACATGACAGGTTTAATTTTGGGGAAATGGACTTGTAGAAGGCATACATGTTCATCTGACAAGTCTTGAACTAAAATTTTTACTTCTTCTATGGCTTATTTGATTGGTTGATAGTTGTTTAATTTCAAGCTGCAAATAATGCATGGAAAGTCGGAATGATATATGATCAATACTGGACCAACACAGCTTTGGATTTTTACTTGCACACAGGGTAACAGCCTGCAGTAAGATTTCCCCCTAAAGTAACAAGCTTTTCTGAATATACAAGCTCCTAAATATCACCTTGCCAGTCTTTTCTCTTACTTCTGTCATATTCCTTGCAGATAAGCAGTACATACTAATTTCAAAGTCTGGTTTAACCCAGATGGGCTACAACTTCTGTAACTAAAGCAAACATGCTACCATGAGGTCACCAAGGCATTTTGATGACTTTGAAATAATATTTCAAAATCCGTTGTACAAAGCAGCATAACTCTATAAACATTTTCTTTAAAAAATGAAAACAACATGTTATGAATTTTGATGTGTCCAAAGTGCTTTTCTGGATTTACCTTCATCAGGAACGCTCTAAGCCGAATATTTGAAAGCCAAGGATGTATAAGAACCAAAACAGTAGAAGAGCTATATGACCAAAAGTACCTCAAAATAGCCAAATCAATCTAAGGTCAACTTTAAATATCACGTACATTTATGGAAGAAACAGAAAATAGATGAGTGATGGATCTGAAAATGTGTCGCACAGTTTAAGCTTAATCACCAACCATCAAGAAGCTCGGATTTGTAAAATTGTGACAGAAATGAGTTGCGGATGCACAGACAAAAAGAAGAAAGGACTGACAAGACAGAGACAGAAATTTACGTAACTTTGCATTATGTAATTAGATTTCTGCAGCACAGGTTTCAAATATATAATAGATATATATATATATATATATATATATATATTGTTTTCTGTTTGGTATTGAATTTATAATTAACGTAAGATCCATTTTGTTACATCTGGTGATCCGTTTATTTGGCAATCGTCAATGGCAGTCACCAGGGTTTAAGAACATCCGTTGTTCGACCTGCTAGTCAAATGCGTTTTGTTAAAATATACTTTTTCACTTTTTTGGTCTTTTGGAAAATGTTGTTTGTGCTGTATTTAGACCCCTCTACGAAGAAATGTGTTTTGCATGCTCATGTATAAAAATTGCGGTTTTTTTCCAACGCAATCATAGGTTTGAACGTTGTTTTCAATTTAGACTTGTTTGTATTTTTTTGTTTGGGCTTGTATTATATTTGCCTTTGGGTTTATATGATCCGTTCATCCTATTTCGACTCATCAAAATTCAAGAGTCTATCTTAAATTGAGGTAAATTATATGGCCTTCCAAATACCGTTTCGATTCCTAACATCACTGAAGAGACATTAATTGTCGAAATCCGGATATGGTGTACTAATTTCTGCACCTTTTGTTTGCGGTATACCATCTTTTCCGCAAGTTTATTGTTTTCTATTTGGTATTAAATTTATAATTAAGATCCATTTTGTTACATCTGGTGATCCGTTTATTTGGCAATCATCAATGGCAGTCAGCAGGGTTTAAGAACATCCGTTGTTCGACCTGCTAGTCAAATGAGTTTTGTTAAAATATACTTTTTCACTTTTTTGGTCCTTTGGAAAATGTTGTTTGTTCTGTATTTAGACCCCTCTACCAAGAAATTTGTTTTGCATGAACACATATAAAAATTGCGGTTTTTATCCAACGCAATCATAGGTTTGAACGTTGTTTTCAATTTAGACTTGTATATATATATAGATAGACCTTTTCATTGTAAATTGATGAATTTAATCCTGCATACAGGAGAGCCTTGGGTAATCAAGTGGTCTATGTAGTTCATCTACATTGAACACTAGTTTGTAGTTAATGAGTTTTACAGTTCAAACCCCACTTGTGGCAAGGTGCTTTCACTTCAGATCTTAATTGTCTGGGAGAACATGATTTACTTACTAGTTGTAATTGGCTTTAATCTAGCTTTCAGTTACCATGAGTACTCTTATTTCAGTGCTTTGTGTCTATTTTTTTTTTTTTTATGTTAGTTGTTTTTTGTGCCTCTTACTGATACTTTGCAATTGCAACTGATTTTTACAGCTTGTTCTTATGTTGTGCTGTTAAACTACTTTCCCAGGTTAGGGGAGGATTTGGTGCTCACAAACATGTTTAACCCCACCACATTCTTTATATGCCTGTCACAAGCCAAGAGCCTGTAGTACAGTGGTTGTCGTTATTTCATGTCGGTCATATTTGTTTTTCGTAAATTGTTTTGTTATAAATGGACCTTTTATAATAAACTATATTATAAGGGTTTTTCACATTGTTGAAGGCTGTACGGTGGCATATAATTGCTTACTACCACTTCAATCAAACTCTGGTGGATAGTTGTCTCATTGGCAATCATACCACATCTCATCATTTATATCTAGGATTGCCAGTTTTCCTGCAGAATGTAGGTGATTCTCTCTCGGTACTCAGCCTTCCTCCACCAAATAAAATTAGCCGCCATGATGTAGCCAAGTGTGCTGAAAGTGGTGTTAAACACTAACAATTAATCAATAAATTAATCCGGCATCTAGTTACAAAACTATCAAGACAATCCTAAACTGAAGTCATTCACCAATAATGTACACAGAGTTGACCAAATTTATGCCTGGACTATTTTTCCTGATAAGATCTGGAAAAAAAATTCATTCCTGCCTGACTAGTCACTGATTAGATCTGTAGACCTAATCCTCATACTGCATTCATTCAAATGTAAAATATTGATGACACAATTTATCGTTGAACCTATACTGCTAATTAAGATGTGCACACTACAAACTGTCGATCGTTTCTTAGGTCCAAACCTCAACTGGGACAGGAGAAGAACCAAACAGTAAACTTAACAGTATATCATCTCCACCACTCAATTAGTCAAAAGGATAAAAACAAGAGCATTTTATGGAATTGTGTTTTTAGCAATTTTGTTGTCAAATAATGTGTTTCATACTTTTAGGTATAAAAAAATGTTTCTTTTATTTTCCTTTATAGTTTTTTTTGGGCATTGCAAAATATTATTTTTCCAGTGCTATTTATGACACTGCTGTATGAAATCTTCTATGAAGTACAGTAACTGATATTAAATGAAGATGATTTCTCATAATGATGTTTTGAGCCTGCCCTCAGTAACTGTGAGCATTTTTCTAAAATTTGTTATTTATTTTGTGTTAATGTTATCTTTCATACTGTTAACTGCGTTTCCCGTACTGGTTTTTATAGTATGTTCTTTAAAGTATATTTTGTTTATCTACTGATCAAGATTAAAAATGGAGAGGGTTGAGACCGCAAAGAACGAGTTTAACCATGTTTTATTTTCATGTGCCTTCTAAGTTATGAACCTTGTTAGATGTTGTCATTTGTCATATCTTAATGTTTTTGTTCTTTGGAGAATTGAGTGTTAATGGCAGAGCTTTGATTGTTTCTGATAAATTTAAATTTATTCACAACTTTTATCAACTCAAGACAATTTAAAGCTTGACATATTGAATGAACAACTGTCTGTTGTTGAAGCTATATATTGCCCTTGAGATGTCTTATGATTTTTCCCCTTTGGTTGCTGTCTCATTGACATATACCCAACATCTCCTTTTATTTATACAATTTATTCTTTGCTTTTTTTAACAGTACATGTAACATCAAAATTGACTTTGTGTCTAAATTTCTTTATTGTTTGCCCTTTGTTAACATCTTTTGGCAACAAACTTATATAAAAATAAATGGGGAATGTGTCCATGGGACATAGATGATGCCCCTGCTTGCATATAACATTATAAAGGGATATAACTCAAGAACCGTAGAAATGACGCTACCCAAATTTGTACTTGATCAGAGTTTTGTTGTAATGAGCATTGTGTATAAGTTTCATACTATTTGGTTGAGGCAAGCTTAAGAAAAAGAAAGGAAACGAAAAATTCAGCAATTTTTTCATTTGTAAAGGGACATAAATCTAGAACAGTAAAAGTGATGCCACCAAAATTCAAACTTGGTCTGTGTTTTGTAGTAATAAGCATTGTGTATAAGATTCATAACATTTTTTTGAGGCAAACTAAAGTTAGAGAACGGAAACGAAAAATTCAGTGATTTTTTCAATTTGTAAAGGGGCATAACTCTAGAACGATAAAAGTGACGCCACCAAAATTCAAACTTGATCTGTGTTTTGTGGTAATAAGTATTGTGTATAAGTTTCATAACATTTGGTTGAGGCAAACTAAAGTTAAGAGAACAGAAACCAATTTTGGGATGTACGGAGGGACGTACGGACAAGGGTAAAACTTAATGCCCCCTCCGCAACAGCGGTTGCATAATAAGGAGAAGTGCTATAATTGCCTTTGAGTCAACTATCCATCAGAGTCCAAATGATATGGATGTAATCAACAATAGGTCACTGTAGGGCCTTCAACAATGAGTAACACCCATACAGTATTGTCAGCTATAAAGGCATTTACAGACATTGATTGTTGTCTGGTTATAGTGCAGTGGGCTAAAACTAAGAAAAAGACATAAATGACTTTAGTACAAAGTTTACTGAGATGTATTACTTCACAGAAAACAATGATTATGTTTTATAAACATATGACAGAAATAAATATTATGCTATAAATCATTGATTACATTGTGATAATGTTATTCTTACTTACATACCAGTTTGGAAGGAATTTCAAAAATATTATCAAAATCACAATCTTTTTGAAAGTTGCAGTTGTCAATTACTAGGCGAAAGTATTTTCAGAAATATAGAAATGAGAAATTGTAGAAACATTTGGTAAAAGAAATTCAATAGGACAAAGATAACATACTCTTGAAATTAAACAAGGGAGATAACTCTAAAGCTTCTAAAGTAAATTTTACATTATCAGATACAAAAAATGTGGCATCACAAAAATTGGATAATATCTAGATCACCAAGTCATATATTCAACTTGAATTTTATACTATTTGAAATATTTTGAAGAATTCAAATAAGAAACCTATTCTATTTTCATTTAGACTATTTTCCTGAAAAAAGCGAAAAGTTAACTAGACAACTGCAACCCTCAAACAAAAATCGGACGGGACAATATTAAGTAATCCCTGCAAGAGAAATTTCTTACTAAATTACAAATAGAAATTCACTTGAAAAGGATAAATGACCTTTGTAGTGTAATTATAAAAAGTTTTTAGCAACTGTTTTACTGAGTAGACTTCTTTTAATCAGCTAAGAGATTGAATTAAATAAACCTGTTAATATTTAAAAAAAATTCACAACATTCATACAAACTGCATACATGATCACATTATAATTGGTTTTGGTCACAGAAACTGCATCTATGATCACAACTACCGGTAATTATGATTTTTAAGATGAATTTCATACTGCTTATAAATAAAAGAATGTACAAAGATACATATTGCACAGAAAGATTCCATATCACTGGCACATTCATAACATTTACTGGTCTAACAACAACACAACACGAGAACAGAGAAACAAAAATCATTATTAGAACTACTGTTGATTCATTAATATTCTTGGGATACTAATTTTCATCTATTTCTTGAGAATATGTCAACAACATACTGTAAATTCAGAAATTATTGCGTGCAATTATTATTGCGATTTTGTCATTTTAGACTAAAATGCGATTTTAATTTTTGCGATATTGAGAAAAATCCTGTTTAATTCATATAAAAAATTTCAAAATGCAAGTTTAAATTATTGCGATTATAACCCTGTCGCATTATTTTGCAATAATTTCTGAATTTACAGTATCTGAATGTTCAACAAAGGATTTATTTTTCATAGGTCATTATGTGGACTTTGACAAAACAACGAAATCAAATATCCATGAAAATACATTTTTTCCTCAATCCATGAAAATTGATTCCACAAAATAAATGAATCGGCAGTAAGGTGAAATTTAAAATTTAATTACTGTTATTGTCATACTTAAGTAGAATAAGCCGTTTTGATTAAAAAAAAATTCTATCATTTTACTTACTATCATAACAAGAAAATCTGAGCAATGTGAAAATGACATATTTAAAAATTTGACTCTTATTGTCATGGAAATGCATGCTTTACCATCATGACCAAACTACATGTAGTTTTACTACAAATAATAATAAAGTATTCTTTAAAAAGGAATTTTGTAACTGTGATGAAAATTTTGTTGAATGAAACTTCAAGCTTAAAATTCAACAGTTCTTTTTAAGTTCATGGTCATGTTCAATATTTTAAAATGCAATACAGTATTAAATAGGACAATTTTTTTTTTAGAAAATTAGGGAATTTGCATATTTATTTCATTGGCAGTATGGAATTCCAAGGTTTCTTGTGATTATTAAAATAAATCATTTAACAAGCTCCATACATTCAAGATTTATCTCTTCTCAAAGTGAATGAACCTTTAAGTTATTGCATAATCTCTTCAGACCTACTGGGGAGGATAATCATTTTTCACCTATTTCCTTACCAACATTCATGGCTCGTGAGTTTAGGTCAATTTCAGTGTAAAAAGTTTCCTTAGTTCTAGTACCAGGTCATTTTAGATTTCTCAACACACTTATAGTAATTATTAGATGCAAAATGCAAAAAGTGGAAGCCTTTAATTCTACATATATGAGTTATACAATTTGTTAAAAAAAATGACCTTACATTTATCCTAATAATTACCAACCAGCATGTTTACTAAGGTTTGCTGTTGAAATAAATATTTTCTGACATTCTTACAATAAAAAGCATGCTCAAATGTTATAAAATATTTTATAAGACAATGTTTTTAATGTTAGTTGGGTAATAAGAAAAAGCTTTCTGCACTATGTTGGTAAATTCCTAGCATCAGTCCTATTTTCCCCCTAATGAGCCTCATACAAAAAAGTTGATAATTTTCTGACGTTGACCTAATATTGTATATTTATTTGTATGTGTTAACCAAATCTATGTAAGCTAATATGCTCATTACTAAAAAAGACTGTAAAAAGTCAATTTTTAGGGGAACTGAAAGTGCATTTCAACACAGTTTTACTACAGTAGCAGGCTTACATAGACAAACCTTATTTTTAATTTAACAAATAATTACTTAGTTAACTCCCTTAAGCTTACTCTCATAGATTCTAAAAATTAAGCATGGCAGTAATTATAAATGACTGTAAGTCTTCAACTTATCTGGAATAGGGAAGGATTTCTTACTTTTCTATTTATAACTTTATCTGAACAATTAAAAAACATTTTTATCTTTATAAATTAAATGCCATTGGACAATAGAAAATTCTAAAGGACTATCATTTTGACCTTCTTATGAAAAATACATAAAAAAGTTGGTAAAAATCAGAAAGTAACACATATTTTTGGTTAATGTGGAAGAATATCCTGTTTTTTTTTGCTTTTAAATAATTGAATTTTATCACCATGTCTATACAAGGAATTCTTTAAAATAAAGATTTTTTTTCTCGTAAATATTAACAGAGATTACTTTTTTTTTAAATACTACCTGCTAAAACCGATTGTTGACAACAAAGGTGGGAGGACACAGAACAATACAGGTATTGATATACCCTGTTTATATTGAAATAAATATTTTATAATATACATGTACTTTGACAATATATACATTAATGTTATGTATGTTTTCAATGTTAATTAGTTATGACAAATCAATGGCACATCAATATGAAAACTAACTTAACAAGCTGTTGACTAGAAATATAACACACACACACACATATAAAATAACAGTAACAACTGTGTATGTATAAAAATAAATGATGCCTTAAAGCACTAACGTTTGTGATGGCTATAACTGATTGAATTAACTTAATTCTAACACCATAACAACTTGTCTATGGAATAATATCTAGAACTAATGTAATTTGCTGATTTCAAAAAGTTACTTTACCCAGAGGTCATTATAACATTATATAGTTTGTCTATCTTTGGAATAACATATACAATCCATGAAATCTATTTTTAAGTAAAAAAATATCAAACATAATTTCAAATTGTCATTATCAAATATCTTTTCAAGATCATACTTTTTATACAGGTTGTCTTTCAATAACTTTTTCACAAAACTGAACTACAGTTGTATCATCAATATTTAAGGGAGTTAATATATCAAATAGTATGTAAAAATACAGTAAAAAAAGTCAAAATATTTTTTGGCAGGAATAATTAGTAGCTGTAAAATAAATGCCATTCCTGTAGAAGAGTTTAATAAAGAAAAAGAAAATTAAAAAGTCTTAAAAAAGAAAAAAAAAAAACTGGAATTAATAAAATGATGTCAATTGACTAGATGTCAGTTGCTATGATAACAAAGTGACAATCAAAGAAAATAATGAGAGCTAATGAAAAATAAACATCATTGCTTAGCACCATAGAATGGTTTTGGACCAAGTCTAACTGGATGTGGTCTAACCAGACCTTCTAAATGTGAACTAGATGAAGGAATCTCTAAACTATGTCTAAATGTTTCATTTCTACGAGATTCTGTTTGACAATAATTTGGGGATTCACTTCTCACTCTGGGACAATGTCTTAATTGAGAAGTTGCAAGAAGCTCTTCTTGCATTTCTTCTGTTTTACTAGTTTTTTCTTCAAAAAATTGCATCAATTCTTTAATACTTCCTCTTCTTTCGACTTTCCGTGAACTTGTATTTTCAGAGCCATTTATAGGTAACGTTAAAGATTGACTCATTCTATTTTGTGATTCACTAGTGATAACAGTTTCACTTTGAGCAATTGTTGGGGAAGTAACAGTAACATGTGTTGTTTCACTATTTTCACTAAAGCTAACGTGTCTGACACTCTTTGGAGATCCTGCCTCTGACTTCTGTCTTACAAATCTCAGAGATACGTCAACATTTCTTTGGCTCTGTGGAGATCTATTGCCTCTTGAAAATTCATCAGGTCGTAACACTTTAGGGGAATTTCTTAATGATTTCGGTGAACCATCCACAACCGTTTTCGGAGAAGTTCTAGCACTACTAAATCTTATTGTCATTTCAGCTTCTGACATTGCTGATTCGCTTGAAGCCCTCCCACGGGTGCTTCCGCGATGTTTAGGTGGCTTACCAAAGTTTGTAATTCCTATTGTTACTTTTTCTATTTTCTTTGGACGAAACTCATATCCTAAATCAGTGGAAATGCTTCTTCGACTTCCTGGCATTTGCCACAATTGTCCAGAAACACGACTAGAAAATGAATTATTACCAGAATCAGAAAGATCACTGGAGTATTGCTCTGTTTGTGAATATGACCTCTGACTTGTAAATCCAAATTTAGCCTGTTTTATTCTTTCGCTGTTATAATTTTCATGTCTAAAACACACATTTGAATTAGTAACTTCAGAACTGCTACTGGCATTGTCATTTTCAATTTTTTCTTTCAAACTCTGAAGTTTTGTGGATTGATGTGACTGAGTAAACTGGTCATCTTCCTCTTCAGGAAGAAAATCCTCATGCCGTGATGATGCCATTTCTAATGCAGATTCGTCCAATGATGATCGACTAGGAGTCTCTGATAAGAATGTCAATGGCATATTCTGTAATTCATGTGGGTCTTGATGTTTAACATTATGCTGCACTGTAACCTTAATATCAGATTTACTTTTAATCTTATTGTGATCAACGAAAACATCATCACTTGTGTCTTCATCACAAGAGTCCATCACCACACACTCAGTTTTATAATAATCAACACTGTAGGATTTGTGTAATGGTGGTTTTGAGAATGATTTTGGAATAGCTGTAGGTGGACTATTTGTTTTTGGATGAAGTGGTAGTTTACGTTTGACGACCACATCTCTGTATTCTTCTATATATTCTGGACTAGGAGGAGCAAGTTCTGGTAAGTCAGATTTTTCTTTTTTCATTTCCATTTGTACACTAGATGGAGACACTAGTCTCATGTTTTCTAACCCTGTATTTCGGCTGGTTTCCTGTTGAGGTGCAACTAACTGATGAGACACGCCCACCACTTCTGCTTCCAATATTCCTGGACCTTGGCTCGGTAGATTGTCAGGATTTTTTTTGAGAGACATGCTTAATTCTAAATCTGCATTTATGGCATTCTGAGCAGCTTCCTCAGAATTATCCAGTTTTTGAATGACCTGAGGTGAAGCATGAATGATTGGACCTTGTGACAGAAAATGTACTGTTGCCACTGGATACTGATATGGATCAGCAGAGAAATGGGTTTCTATTTCCATTAAGTGGACATTTTGTGGAGGACTTCTTGTATTGCTAAAAGGATCTTGCATTGTTTCGAAAGTTTCTGGAATGTTTCCACTATTTTGTTCACGCTCTGCTTTTAATCTTTCCTGAATTTTCTCTCTCATCTCATTGGACAAATTTTGGTGTGTTGGAATGCCAAAACAACTTTCATTAAAATCAATGTCATCTATCACAGAATTAAAGGGCATGACTTCTGCCATGATCTGCTGGTCATTCAAGTATGGTCCATCAATAGCAGTCTCCATAGGAGCAGGTACATCCATTTTACCTCCTATATGACTAGTCTGGCTACTTGCCATTACAGGGTAGGAAGGAGGAAGAGTTACTCCCCCTGTTACAGATTGTGCAACACTTTTTTTGTCTATAGCACTTTTTGATTTGTCAGTAAAATTAGTTCGTAGCACTTTACCAAAGTCAGTTGGTTCATATTCAATGTTTCTTGGTTCAGAATTAGTACTTGAAGATGTATTGCTGGAAGTGTCTTGAGTGACGACAGTGCAGTGTTTAATCTGTGGTATATTTGATTCAGTCTGACAACGTTTTATCATTGGCTTCTCCAATGTCAAAGTCTGTTGATCAGTACTACATTCAGGAGTTCGTTGTCGAACTCTTGGTTCAAATTCCTCAAGACGTTCCATTGCTGCTATAGTTGAAGACCTTCTTAGTGTTCTTTCACCTTCAAATCCATAATTTTTATTTATTCTTTCTGTCAATTTTTGAATAGAAGGTCTTTCCATTTCAATTTTTGTTTCTAAATTTTGTATTTCATTCAATTTCTCTCCATGGCTACCTAACCGACAAACATCTCCTGTGGGAGCTAGCTGAGTTCTCCATTGTTCATTAAAATTTGACAAATCCTGCAACTTTTTATCAAATGGCACTTCATCAGGACTTTCAATACTATGCTGATGAGCTGCATGAGGAGGCATTCTTGCTATTTTTTGAGATTTTGGAGACTGACCATCTTTTTTAAGAACAGACACAAAATCTTGATTCAATCCTGCTAAATCTTCCCATCTTGGTTGCTGCCTAGGTGACCTTGGACTTTGAACTACAGCATTTTCACCATCAACCATCTGACTTGTTTGAAATAATAACTTTTCAAAATTTCTTTCTGCTGATTCTTTCCCTTCTGAATGCCCATTCTGAAATAACGTCTCATCAATTGCAGTTTCTAGTCTTTGGGTATCAGAGAAATTATCTTTTAATAAAAGCTTAGCTGGTGGACTCTTTGGGGATGTGTTTGCAGGTCCTGTGTAAATAGGATTTTGAACAAATCTCCTTGATGAAGGACTGGTAGGGTCTTGTGTGGTTCTGATTTTATTTGGTCTGTGTGCTATTGGACTAGCATAAGATAAGTCCTCTTGGGATGGGGTGCGTATTTTACTTGGTCTGTTTGTGATAGGACTTCCATGATAAAGTTCTTCCTGTGATGGGGTTCTTACTTTGCTTTGTCGATGAGAAATGGATGGACTACCATGAGAAACTTCGTCCTGTAAAGGACTACAAATCTTATTTAGTCTGTGCATTGCTGATGGACTGTGGGGACTATATTGGACATTTTCTTGAGAAGGACTCCGAACATTTATAAGTCTCTGAGCAATAGGAGGACTGTTAGTAGGTGTTGTATGTTCGCCATCTGACCTATCAGTATTTTTCCATCTTGATGTCCTTTCACTCAATGGACTTACAATCTTCCGGCGATATTCACTTGGACTGATATCAGACATTGGACTAGCTAAACTAGAGGCAGTCGAGTGACGTTTTGAAGATTGATTAGATCGTGCCTGTTTAGTGAAAAATTCAAAATCCTCTTCAGACATGTCTATTTTATGTCCAGTTTCAGCTTTGTAACTTTCAAAATTAATCATATCTTCTTCAGATAGGCCAAAGTGGACCTTTTCTGAAGCTTCTGTCCTTGTTTGATGAATACCAATTGATGCTTCTTTAGAATGTTCAATTAATAAGTCACCATCAATATTAGTTTCAAGTTTTGTTTGTGCAATATGTGTTGGTCTTACAGCCTTTCTGACTAGCTGTGGTGTTTCAACAACCTGAATTTCTGCTCCAGGTCTATCTGTGTAGACATGAGATTCAAGATTATCACTACTACTAGACTGACGTTTAATTGTATCGACAGAACTTGAAGAGAAATCAAATGTTTCATTCATTGATCCTTGTTCTACATTTTCTTTTTTCAATTTTCCTTTGTCAGATTCATTTTTAAAAGCTTTATCAATCTGAGCATTTATTTCCTTCAACGTTCGTGTCAAAGGGGATTCAGTATCATTTAAACTGTCCAATGAAGCACTTCTACGACCTTTCTTTTGCACTTTAGCTGTATCATCACTTTGACTTACACTGAAGCTTTCCACTGATGTTGACAGTTCACTTATTGTCACTGATGATAATAAATCAGTCTGACTTCCTGAAGTCAAATTTTCTAGAGATTTTTGAATGTCTGACGGTACACTGAGACATTTTGACATTTTGGATGAGAATGGCGGTGATACAGAATTTGGCTGGGGATGAATATTATCATACTCCTCCTCCTCATAAGATTGCTGCTTATAAACTACAGATTTGGATGTTGATGTGGTCCTTGACTCAAAATGTTGAAAATCCGATGAAGAAAATGGTGAATCTAGATTATCATAACCACCAGGAGAAACATCTGACCGTGTATGTCCTGTGTCATTCAAATTGTCCTGAAGATTGGGAAACTTTGGCAGTGACTCTTTGGCATGTTTTGATTTCTCATCATCTGAAAGCAATTCAGAAAAATCAGATTTGTGTGGTGAATAAAATCCTGATGGTGATTCATCAGGTGATGTGGCAGGTGAAGTGTTCATCCAATTTTTACGTTTGGCTCCAGGACTTTCTGGAAGATTACCTATAGACTGAATATCTTTTTTATTTCCCCCTTTTTCATGCTTTGTCGAATGTTTAACTTTAGATGATGCTGTTTCTTTAAGTTTTTCCGCACTAGGGGATAACGGAAGTTTCCTTTCCTCAGAAGAACGCTGCTTATTGTCTGAACTTTTTGGACTTGTTGAATTAAAAACAGTTGCATCTTCAACATGAAGGACAAACTTTTCTTTGTCTCCTATTGATTCCAATCTACTTCGTGATCCAATCACTTTTGTTTCTTCATTTTTTAAACTTTTTGCCACTTTTTGCACTAATTTCTCACGATTTTCCTTTTCAAAATTACTTTCATTTTTTCGACGTAATTTTTCACTTTGGGCAATAGGTTTCGTTACCACCTTTTTTTCCTTGGGTGGTGGCATTTCTCTTTCTTTTCTTGGTGTAGAAGATCCTGATGGAGTTCTACGGTGAGTTGGTTTTCTTTTTTCCTCTCCTCGTACAAATGATTGTTTCCTTTCTGTTTTCCGTTCTTTTCTAGCCTCCATACCACTATCAATTGATGAACTTGAATCTAAAGTACAAAAACACATTTTTATAGTTAATAGTTTGCATCAAAGCATCTCTGTTGGAGTTCATCAAATCAAATATAACTGATAATATAAGTATTGTACATTTGTCAGAATGTAAAGTTAATGAACATCACACATATTTTTTTCAATTTAAAAAACTTTCTTTTTTCTTGAATTCCCCTAATTCTTTGTCTCTAGTGGTTTTTCCTCCACATTGGTAGCATCAAAATAGGGACAAAATGAACTTTGTGACCCATTTAATTTTGGAAACAATACACATCATGGAAGTATTTTCTTTTTCCAAACCTGTGCTAAAAAGCACTCTATTTTAATCCTCAGCATAATTATGGAAACAAAACATATTTTTCTTCAATAAACTATAAATTTTACCTTCAAATTTATACCAAATATAAAATGCCATCAAGGGTATAATAATAATAAAAAAAAATCATATTTTCAGTTTCTTTTTACAATTTTGTTACACCCCAGACATCAAGATGTTTTTTTTTTATTCAGATAAATTTATTTAGGTTACATTCATGAATATCTGTTAGAGAGTAATTAAGTATTATAAGGTGTTTACAACAGATTTTCATCTGACCAGTGGCTCTTTTCACAATACATTTTTGAATGATATTTTGTGAAGAAGAGTCACAGGAACACTGATGAACTGAGAATATAATCAATGTGATACACTGCAACTTGTCTAAACTGGATTGAAATGTATGTCAAAATAAGACATTTGTTTAGTTCACACAAATTACAACCTGTCCATTTAGTAATCAAGAACACATATAATTACCATCAATCATTTCTACATCAATTGGGACTTCTCTTGATCCAGGTTCTATAAAGCTAGGATATTCATCATTCATTAAACATCTAGGTGACTCTGTGGAAGCAGATCTTTTGTGTTTGGTCCTTGGAGACATTTCTTCATCTGGAAAATTAAAAATTACATGTTAATTCAAATATCTGACTATCAGACATTTAAAAGACTTGGTATCATAAAAAATTACCTGACGTTCTATTTTGACCAAATAAATCACTTGCTGACATTCTATTCAGCCCAAAAATTTCTTACTGACTTTCTATTTTTGGCTAAATTACCAACTTTCTATTTTTGCCAAATATTTGGCCAAAAAATCCCACATTGACATTCTTTTTTGACCTAATCAATCACTCACAAACATTCTTTTTTGGCCTATAAAATCACATTGACATTTCGGCCATAAAGATTACTCACTGATTTTTTTTTTGGGGCGTATTCATTTGGATCACTCACTGAAATTCTATTTTGGCCAAATTACCAACATTCTATTTGGAAAAACAAATCCCACGCTGAAATTCTATTTTGGCCTAATCAATCACTCAAGAACATTTTTTTTGGCCTATACAATCACATTGACATTTCGGCCATAAAGATTACTCACTGATTTTTTTTTTTAGGCATATTCATTTGGATCACTCACTGAAATTCTATTTTGGCCAAATTACCAACATTCTATTTGGAAAAACAAATCCCACGCTGATATTCTATTTTGGCCTAATCAATCACTCAAGAACATTTTTTTTGGCCTATATATATATATATACAATCACATTGACATTTCTGCCATAAAGATTACTCACTGACTTTTTTTTGGGATGAATACATTTAGATCACTCACTGAAATTCTATTTTGACCAAATCAATCCATCAATCAATCAACCAAACAACCAATTAATTTTAAATTCATCATAAAATATTGTGTTCATTAACCAGATTATCAAGAGTTTACCTGAACAAGAATTAATTCTAGGAAAATCATCAAAGTGACGTGAAAGTCTATGATCTCTGTTTGGTAGATTGATCAGAGACTCAGCACTTTTAGCTACACGTAATCGTCTTCGCTTCCAGTTATGGACATCTTCCTCAGTGATGGCTTTCCTTTCCAGGTCCATTAATACATCTTCTAAAAAAGTAAAATAATTTGATAATATTCATATCAGCAAATATATTATCATTTTTCAGTGAATGAAAATATCAATGCTAAACAAAATATTTGTGTTCATAATACTGTAAAATGTAACTCTTATGTTTTTATTATTTGTATTTTCAGCCAGGTTAAATGTATTTCATTAAATGTTTTTTTTAATAACACATCATATATATACTCAGATCAAAACTATCTGTTTTATTTGATAATGTTGTAGATGAAGACTTGTTCATGTTTGAAGTGCAATATTTAAGCTATTTTCATTTTAAACAATAAACTGAATGAAGTTTCATCAATATTTTGCTGAACAAGTAGGCAATATTCTATGTCTGACCTTGGATCCTGAGTTAGATTTCTAATGCAACTCAGCCAAAGTGATAAACAAACATATCAAATACTGACCAAGAATCAGAATCATTTAAACAAACGATAAAGTGACCAAAAACAATCTATTATGTAGATGAATCAATTGAATACTATTCAATTTTTACAAGTAGTAAATAAGTTGTTCATTTGTATTTTTGTTTAAACTGATATCAAATTTTTGAGAAAACAATTCCATTTCACAGTTCCATGTTCCTAACAGCAAGAAATGTACAAGAAGAATTGTGATCTGGTTCCACTTTTGCACAGTGAACTAGGAACCCAGTTTATGTATTACCTTTACCTCCTTTTTGTTTGATACTTCCTCTCCCTGATGATCTTGTGAAAATGGACCGCCAACTCCCTGGTGACTTTTTACCCTTCAAGTTTGAAGTAGTATTGTCTCTAAGAGGCATTCTTTTCCTGAAATACAAAAATTTTAGATTAGTTTTTTCTCTTATTTTTGCCAAATCTTTTACGTATAAATACAGTAAACTAATTTTTGCATAGAACACATACCAGTGATGCCATCATTATATTTCATATGAAAAGAAGTTATGGTTTTGATGTATGGAGCACCATTAGTAACATTGTAAACATCTGATTTACATGAGAATAATGTTGATTTGTGATTTTTATGTAATGATCAAGAATTATAAGAGGAATTTGAAAGAAAACAATAATAATATATAGCATTTATAAACAGTATCTCAGCACAGCATTCAAAATTCTAAGATTATTGCTTAAGCAGTGTTTAAAAAATCACCAGATTTTCAAATTTAGCCTAACTTAACACCACACACAAATTAAAAGTCATTGTTAGGTCAAAAACTGTAAAACTTTGACCTTAAAAAGGCATTTTTAGATTTATGGTACTGTTGGGTTGTTGTCATACTGTATATTGCAGATCTTGCTTTATTAATTTTCATAATAAATCCTTATCAGTCCATATCTAGTAGACTAAGTATTAAAAATGTGAGAAAAGGTAATTTTTACATTTTGTTCATCAGAAACAGATTGTTTTCTATTCTACAAATATGATCTTTTAGATGTATCAACATCTATACATAAAGGATTTGACTGCACAATAATCTATTTAATCAACTTTAAACACATTGACATAACTGCCAATGGACATCAAGCAAATAAACATTGATCAACCCTTTAATCAGTTAGTCTTACTTGTATCCAGGAAGGTCTATAACTGTGTGATACTTCGATGGAAGTTTTTCTGGACCACCGCCTACATTTATATACTTGTGTGGCGCAGGACGGAGACTTGCAGACAAAGCTCTCTCCCTTGCTTCCTCTAATGTAATAAGTTTTGTTGGTGTAGAAATGGCTAATGACTTTGGTCTTGGTTTTTTTCGAGACTCTGAAAGAGAAACTTACTTTTTAAACTGGTTACGGGTATGTATATCTACTTAACTTATACTATTCTTATCATTAATCAATGTATTTTTGTCAAATACTCAGTTCTTATTTTTGCAAGCAACTTTATTCCAACAGTTAATATTATGTGTAAAATTTTGTTTCTGATTATATATTCATTGGGTTTTTAAAATGTATTCCTCTTCAAATTTTCATTTGATTTAAAAAAAAAGTCATCTTCAGACATCATTCTAAAAATAAATTACATATGAAAAATTGCAGTTTAAAACATACAAAATATATGCAAACTGTCTGTATATAATACCAGTCTTTATTCTACTTGCTATAGAATTTATGTGTTATGTAAGAGATATTTACGTGTAAACTCTGGAGAACTATAAGATGGCAATTTATCACTAAATATGAGATCAGCATAAACAATGAGACATTCTGTAACAACGGCCTGGATCCCCACACCTTGTAAAGCTGCTGCCCCTCCACCTGATTCCAGTTCTTTAGACCTGTTTAATCAAATGATACAAAATCAACAACAATAGCATATATCAACATGATATGTTACTTTCAGTCCCCAGTAAATATATTTTAAATCAGATAGTATTTCACGTCTTTCTGTTATTTTCATTAAAAGTATAAAACTTTACAGATCAGTGCAAAATATAATTTTCAAGCATTGTTACCTTTGTAAACAAATATGAAAGCCACATATATCTCACACTGATGAGGTAGGATAATAGACAAAACTCATTACATGTGTAAGAAAATCATCCTTTTGAAAATTCATTATATTCCTTAACATTATCAAAATTCACAACAACCTAATAATTTCATAAAGAATTAATTGTTATAACGGTGATTTCAATTTTCACTGAATAAAAATCATTCAAAAGGTCTGTCAGACATTGGCAAAAGTCTAGTTAAATTTGGTTCTGTCCAGTGAAATGAAATGAAGTTACATACGGACCAAAATATCATGTTTTAAAATCATTTTATCTATCAATTGTCCAGTAAAAAATGCTTGGTCCTGTATAGGCTGAATACTAACTTGAGCAATATCAGAACCTTTGGAATCACTGCTTTAAAACTCATTTACTGTTGGTTTTTTATATCTGTTGACTATTCTGATTAAATAAATAATTACCTGAGAAGATTAGGTGCCCATACTATGGCTAAATTTTTGGAATGCATGCCAGTGTCATTTCCATTTGTGGAAACTTTTGCTAAATGTCTCATTAAATACTCCAAAGTTCTGAAAAAATAATAGATATGTGGTTAGTATTTCACATTAACTTGAAATCATTACTGTTTACATGCCAAGAATATTTCTGTTTCTGTTTCTGGGACAAAGGATTTGTGATAAGATTCCTGATTTTCATGTGTTTTTTTTTATAGACTTGATAAACGCAAAAGTATCATTAATCAATAATTTTTATAGCGACACAGATAGGCTATTAAAAAATGTAATATGCATTCTGTTTTCTGCTCTTTGGACAGTTGTTGTCTCTTTGACACATTCCCCGTTTCCATTCTCAAGTCTAAAATTTACTGGAATACAGGGTTTCCGCTGGCGGTCGCCAATTTCGCATTTTGCGAAAAAAATAATAATTGTGGCGATTAAAATTCATCATTTGCGAAAGAATTTGGCGAAAGAAATATATATAACGATTTTATTTCATCCATCTTGTTTATTTATTTTTTTCGGGTTTCTCGGCCTTTGCCTGATCAGACAATACTCGGAAGTCACCTTGAACTTGTTAAGATTTTGACAGAAAATCAATAATCAGCTGATTGCATTTTATAGCTGTAGGCAACAAAGGATTAATTAATAAAGGTGTTGATTGTATTGTTTGACAAAAATATTAAATGATATGGTTAAATGGCGTCCATCACATGTCACATAAAGGATTTATAAACAACTTGAGACGCACGTGTATGATTCAAACTTTTGACATCTCCTTTCCTTTTTTAACGATGGTCCGGAAAGGAAAACTGATGAAAAATGTTGAAAGCAAGAAAATTCTCCGACTTTTATTTTAAAACTTTATCCTTCAACTTTGATATAGATAATTTACTTGTGTTTCAAGCATAGTTTTTTATTGACGATGGTCCAGAAAAGAAAACTGTCGTTATGAAGAAATATATTCAACAGGTTGGGAATAACCCCTCAATACCTTTCCACAACAGCAAAATGACCCTTTTTCTGAGGGGCAGTCCCTCATTTAAGGTTATCTCACATTTGGGGGGTTGTTCCAAACTTGTTCAAAAGTAAGAAAAATCTCTGCCTGTAGTCTTTATCCTTCAACAGGAAGGGAACTATATATCATATATCCGATTAACTAATTGAAGATGAATCTTGTGTTCCCAGAGGTCAAAATGATGATTTCTATATTGCTATTTTTACAGTATCTTTTAAAAAGTAAATGTTTAGTGTTTATTCATTACAATGTAGACTAAAAGATAAGTTTAAGAGACTCATTTTATTATTCTTTTTTTTTTTTGGGGGGGGGGGGGAGGAGGGGGGATAGAAAGATGGAAAATTTTAAACGAAAAATATATTAATGTTACTTGGCGAAAAAAATATAAAGTGGCCAAAAATATATTGATTTGGCGAAAGAGGTGGCGAAAAAAATAATTGACCCAGGGGAAACCCTGCTGGAATAATATATAAAGTGTGAAATGAAACCATTTTATCGAGTGTATCAGTGATATACATATGTATGCATTTCATATAAATAAACATGATATTACTGTTATTGCTTTACTTGAGAAAAAAATGCAATACATTAATATTTTCTGCCAGTTATCCTAATCGACGGCTTAAAAACTCAGTACAGTTATAACAGTTTTGGAATGTAATATGAATACAAAAAAATTAGCATTGTTTTCGAAATATCTGTCTTGTTATAGAAGATATAAAGAATGTATTACAAATAAATGGGGAATGTGTCAATGGGACACAGATGATGCCCCTGCTTGCATATAACGTTATAAAGAGACATAACTCAAGAACCGTAAAAGTGACGCTTCCCAAATTTGTACTTGATCTGAGTTTTGTGGTAATAAGTATTGTGTATAAGTTTCATAACATTTGGTTGAGGCAAACTTAAGTTAGAAAACGGAAACAAAAAATTCAGCAATTTTTCCATTTGTAAAGGGGCATAACTCTAGAACGGCATAAGTGACGCCACCCAAATTCAAACTTGACCTGTGTTTTGTGTTAACAAGCATTGTGTATAAGTTTCATAACATTTGGTTGAGGCAAACTAAAGTTAGAGAACCAATTTTTGGACGTACGGACTAACAGACGGACAAGGGTAAAACTTAATGCCCCCTCCACTACGGCGGGGGCATAAAAATCTTAAAATTACAATAGAATCTACATAAGATTCAAGAACAAATATCGTAATCAATGATATTTGCTATCAATTTTGATGGACATTTTGTTATTGTTTCAATGACATATACAGAAACTCGTCAAATAATACCTGTTATGAGGGGGAGGTAACTGTTGAACGACTTTCATTTTGATGGACATTTTGTTATTGTTTCAATGACCTATGCAGAAACTCGTCAAAATAATACCTGTTATGAGGGGGAGGTAACTGTTGTACCACATTAATTTTGATGGACATTTTGTTATTGTTTCAATGACCTATGCAGAAACTCGTCCAAATAATACCTGTTATGAGGGGGAGGTAACTGTTGTACAACATTAATTTTGATGGACATTTTGTTATTCTTTCAATGACCTATGTAGAATCTCGTCAAAATAATACCTGTAATGAGGGGGAGGTAACTGTTGTACAACATCATGGATCTTCCATAACTTATTATCTTCATCTCTAACTGCTTCCTAAAATAAAAAAGAATTAAATGATGTTATCACTTGAATATCACTGCACAAGAACTTAGGGAAGGAAAGCATGTTTCAAGAACAACATGTTCAAGGTAAAAACTGAATGAAACAGTTATTTGAAGTCTTGTTTTAATATGGTGTTTTTTCTGATGTTATGCTTTACGTTAGAAACTAAACAATCTACTTTTAGTTTTTTATATATATTTTTACTTCAATATATTCCTTTTTGAGCCATTAACACATTCAATGGGTTGATTTGTGCTTGCTATTTAAGTTTGGTTTACTGGTGTAGCATTGTTTTTGCATATCTAAGCAAACAAAATTTTAAGAACACCACAGAGAAAATATCACAATCTCCCAGAAATTCAACTTGGAAGACATCAAAAGTTTATAGCTGAACGAGATCTGCTTTGTTGCACAAGTTCATTTTAAAATTTGATACCTTCAAAACTACAAAAATTTCTAGAACAGTATACATGATATTCAATCATTTTAATTTTTTTTGCTTAGTATAGTGTAATACTTTATATCCCTAGAAATTTTTTCTGTATTCATATGTATTAAATTATGTTAACATAAATTGTTTGGAGATACTTACTGCAAATTTATCATAAAGCTGATAGGTTAACAAAGGATTTGGCAATTCTCGAAAATACATCTTAAGTAACGAACTAATACTGTGTATATCTTGTAAATAAATATCTGCCCTTAAATCTGGAACTCTATCTTCATCAAATGCTAGTCTGAAAAATAGAATCAGAAATTGAGGACTGCTGAAAATTTTCTGCTTCTTAAGATGGAAAAAAAATCTGTTTTATCATTGTTTTACCTATATGTAAATGTATATTATGTTTATGATATTTTTTCATAGATCTCCTAACTTTAATAACTGGCTATTCCTGAAATCTTGCAATTTTCAAATATCTTTATGATCATAGAGAAACTGTAATTTGATAAAGTAAGAAAGGATAAAAAGCTGAAATAAAAATTGATAAAATGACTGACAGTAATGAAATCTACTAAACTTATCAATAACCTCAGTCTACATACAAAATAATTTTCTGTCTATATGCCATATTTTCATTTTAAATAGGAATATCACCTCTATCAAAGTTTTCCATATGAATGTCTGATAATTTGGCCTCTATGCTTTCATTAGTTAACTAACAATCAATCACAAATGTTACCTAAGTTTCTGTATATTAGATGTGATACCAGAGAGTCTGTATATACCATCTACTATACCATGCTCTTCTATGACTTACCTCAGTTTCTGTATATTAGATGTGATACCAGAGAGTCTGTATATACCATCTACTATACCATGCTCTTCTATGACTTACCTCAGTTTCTGTATATTAGATGTGATACCAGAGAGTCTGTATATACCATCTACTATACCATGCTCTTCTATGACTTACCTAAGTTTCTGTATATTAGATGTGATACCAGAGAGTCTGTATATACCATCTACTATACCATGCTCTTCTATGACTTACCTCAGTTTCTGTATATTAGATGTGATACCAGAGAGTCTGTATATACCATCTACTATACCATGCTCTTCTATAACTTCTGAACAACTCTTTAATACTAAAGGCACTAAAATAAATAGTATATGATTACCATGTTATTCAATAAATATAAAAGCTCAGTCAATTGCTTTAAAATCATTCTTCACAATATGATTTACATAAAATCAAACTCTTGTCCAGAATCAGCCAGGATATTGACATAGAAATATATTAATGGAAGTTTTTTACTACATATTCTATTCATATCAACAGAGATTTTTTAATAGAAGACAAACTTTAATTGTTTAATTACAACATTTTTCTCTTTAGACCAGTTTGTTTATCAAAATAGCATGCAGTCCATAAAATTATTTGCCCTTTTCATACTCTTTCCTGCCAAGTTATCTAATGTGTATCTTGATAAGCCCTATTGTTTTTCTTAAAGTTTGTATTGTGTCTGCATTTTAGGGCGACATTGTTGGTAATTTATGTCACCATTTGCTCAAAAGGATTTTGTGTCAAGAATTAATACACCATATTCTTTCTTTTCCACATAAGCGTGGGAAAAGGTCCTGCTCAGTTGAGGTAAGCAATTATTGAACATAAATTTTTTTTTTAACCAAATATAATATCGGTACTTAATTTACCATCATGTCCAGAGTTCAGCAAATGTTCTCCTAGATCACAACCAAATACCCGTTCCTTTACAATCCCTGTTTGTTTCAACTGGTTCCTGGCTGGTCTCGTAGTGAAGAACATTCGAAGGAAGGACAAGAACTTTCCATGCTTTCTTACCACTGCAATATAACAACATAAATAGTCAGTAAGAAATCCTTATACTTTAATCTACAAAAACCTTAGTTATTTGATGATCTAAATATTCAATTTTATACAGGATTTATGAGGCATATGATAAACACAAAATGTAAAAGCATGGTATTTCCCTCTGCCCTTATTCAAATACATGTTAATTACCAATATAACTTGACATAATGTGATTCAATGTAGAGTAAAATCTTTGTAATAGTACTTCAAAGCATATACCCCTCCTGTAAGACATGATCTCTTCACCAATAAGGTAGGTGACTACTGCCTAATTTTTCTAATTAACTATTACTAAAATAATTTAATGGGACCCATGCTTGTTGCAGTCATGTAAACATGTTACTCAAGCTATTACTAATATCTATATATTGACTACTCTTTTTAGAAGTATTTAATTTATTAAATATTTCATGCAAAAACTAATCAACTAAAATTGAACATGACCTCAGAATAGTTTGAACAAATCAAAAAGATGTTATTTATACAGTTTGTTGGATGCAGTTAGTCATACTGATACATCAAAATATCATGATTCACAAGTAATCAATAAAGTCATACAGATTTAATAAACAATCAATCATAGGATGCACCAAAATACATCAGTAACTTATAGCGTGCACATTAGTTAAATACAACAGCTGGAATATTAATGTAAATTATACAGATGCCAATATTTCCAATTAAACTATTTAAAAATGTCACATTCAGGAATATCAATTTAACTCAAACTTATTTTGAACATTGCCCTTAATTGACCTTCATTGACATATACCCAATATCTCCTTTTGTTCATATTTTCTTTTTACATGAAAAATCAAAATTGTAACTTTTCACAAAATTCAAATTAGGCAAAGTAAAAATAATGCTGTGATGATTGACTTTACTTTTCATACTTGTTCTTAATATAAAACTAATTATTTTTGAAATAATAAGTTAAATATATCTTCTAAAGGTCTCAATATTATGCATAGAGAGACAAGAAATAACTGACATACAGAAAAGTCCCTTCCCCCTTCAAAGTATAATATAACTCTTTGTACTTCACTTGCAGATAGCTCAACCTACTCACATATGAAAATCATAGAAACAAGAGCATTGTATACAATAATATATCTTAATATTTTAGGAACACAGAGTTTAGTTCAGACTCAATTCAACACACAAGAAGGCATTAATATGTTAGTTATCAAACCATGCATACAGGGTCGCCTACTATTGAGTGGAATTCTGTTCTCTACTGATGACGGAACTTTGTCTCCAATCAACTCAACACATTCACTCGGAAAAAATCCGACCTGGAAAGGAGTATAAATGTGTAATTAACTGATTTATCATTTATACCACTTTCTTTTAACATACTTTGAACTTTAATAAATTTTACATTTTTTTTAAGGCTATGTAGAAAGTATGCGAGTTGGTAATGTCTTAGTGATTGTAATGACCTCCTGTAAACAACTCAAAGTGATGGTATGAGCATATGATCATATTGTGACCTATAAATATTTATATTAATTTTTTCCTTTGTTGGGTTTCTGTCTCATTGTTTATCCCACACATTGTTTTTATTCATATTTATGATACAATAGTGCTCAAAAAATTTCTCATTTATTCATACAAAAATTATAAATTCAATAGACAACAAAGATAAAATATTAAATTTTACCTCAAATCCCCGTTTTCCTCTCCACCATATTGTATCCTCAGCAGCAGGCATATCTATCACAGATACTATATCTCCAACCTAAACACAGGAGAAAAATTTAATAGAACTTTTATTAGTTTTCAAAAGTTTTATCTGCAAGATATACATAAATATAGTCTACATCTGATTGAGTACATATTTTTCTAATTTACAGCTAACCAGTGTTGAAGGGTGTCAATACTTTCACATGTTTTAATAACTTGTAAGAAATCTAAATTTGACTGCCTCAATGTGGTTGGCTAGTTTACATTTCAACATTTAGTTTTATGCATTATCATTGTAGATGAACTACTTAGTCCCGTAAGCTATTCAGGGCTCATCTAAATTTATAAATCCTACAACTTTTTTTCATAAAAAATTCCTACAATAAATATTGATTGTAAGTTATTTTAAAATGTTCATGACTAGTACTTTAACTAATAAGATTGGTCAAGAGAGTTGTTGGTCCTTTTAGTGACCATATTATCAATTTTAGTATAAATGAAAAATTTACCTCTAGAGAGATTTCATCAACAGCCTGAGCAGTATATCTCTTCACAGCATGTGCTGCAGCTATTGCTGGAGTATTTATTCCAGAGTCATCTATAGCAAGAAGTCTGTTACCACGGTTATCCAACTATCAACACAAAATTACATAAAATTAAAATTCATCGACATTAAATATTTTTCGATAGAAACAGATAATCTTGACTATTTCATTGCCTTATGGTGATCAATAGCATCTTATTTAATACCAGTACTCTAAATTTAGATTATTTTTTGCAATGTTTTTATTATTGTGAAAATTGCGACAGGACAGGTTTTGCAAAAATAAGCGCCCTATTTTTTACCGTTACAGATATTCTAAAATTGTAATAATATATGCAAACAAAAATTTATGAATCAACAGTATCTAAAAAGTCCAATGGTCATAATACACAATACTTTTCAATCTTTAAACCAATCTCAAACCAATTCAAATTTCTGTATCATCAACTTTCCAGAAGTTAAGAAGATAGCAACAGTAGTGAACATTTTCAGGAATATGGTACTGTACCATATTTTAACTGGTTTTTATTAACTTGTTGCCTTATGTACATCTATCCAAAGACTTTTCTTCAATTTAATTTTTTGGTAAATCTATGTTGAACTCACCTCAAACCAATTTAGAATGGTACCACAATTCAACATACTATTGGCAATGTTAGAAAATCTTTGTAAGTAGCTACTAAGTTCTGTCTCCATCTCCTGTAACAGTAAAATAAATATAGTAATTGTGACAACATGTTAATGAATTAAGTTCAAATGTTCCATACTATCAGTTTTGTAGGATCTAGACATCAAAGTTATTTCATTTAAAAGTGTGATTATGTGGTTTTCTAATAGTGGATTATTTTTAGCTGTTGGGTTTTTTTTTTGCCTTTTTGCAGGGTGGAGGGGAGACAGATATTTGTAGGGGTATACTTTCATCATAAAATCATAGTATTCGTGTGCTGTAGAAATTAAAAGGTTCCATTTTCATTATTTGCTGTAATAAACAAGTTCACAATTTAATGTATCTTGAACAGGGTTGATAATCAGAAAAATGAACCATGTGACTACACTTCAAATCTCAGTTATGGACAAAGTTAATATTTTTGAAGTTAAATTTATAAACTTTTTGAAGGTTTGAAATAAACAAAAAATGTATATTACAGTACCGTTGTTAATCCTTCTGTTTGAATTTCAAATTCATTGTAATACATTTTTTAAGTATAAATATAACATGGAAGGAGAATTATAATTAGATGTCATGATCAGAAACTGAAATATCTTATTCAAACAAGGTTTCCACAACTGTACCAAACAATCATGCAACAAGCCCCCTTCAACCCTAGTATTAAAAATTCGTTAGGGTTCCACGGAACCCAGTGTCTCGCCTACTTTTGCTGTTAATCGCAGGCTCAACAAAAATGAGGAAAAAAATCAATAAAAATATTCCTTTAGATACTATACTATCTTTTGATTGTAAGAAGCTTCTGTCAAAGTTTGGTATAAATCCAGGATAGTTTATGAATCTAATAAATGTTTTAAAAACTTTAACTGCAGACTGTATTTAATGTTAACTGGAAGAAAAACTAAGTCCATTTATAAGTAAAATACAGATAAACAGGTACAAATTTTAACAAAATTTCCTTCTAGATACTAGCTTTTGATCATAAACAAGCTTCTGTCCAAATTTGGTACAAATCCAGGATAGTTTAAGAAAGTTATTAAAATTTTAAAAACTTTAACCACAGAGTGAATGTATTGTTTCCTGGCAGAAAAACTAAGTCCATTTATAAGTAAAATACGGAAAAAATGAAATTTTTTTTTTTAAATTTACTTCTGGATACTATCTTATGATCATTAACAAGCTTCTGTCCAAGTTTGGTACAAATCCAGGATAGTTTAAGAAAGTTATTAAAATTTTAAAAACTTTAACCACAGAGTGAATGTATTGTTTCCTGGCAGAAAAACTAAGTCCATTTATAAGTAAAATACGGAAAAAATGAAATTTTTTTTTTAACAAATTTACTTCTGGATACTATCTTATGATCATAAACAAGCTTCTGTCCAAGTTTGGTACAAATCCAGGATAGTTTAAGAAAGTTATTAAAATTTTAAAAACTTTAACCACAGAGTGAATGTAATGTTTCCTGGCAGAAAAACTAAGTCCATTTACAAGTAAAATACGGAAAAACAGGAATTTTATTTTTACAAAATTTACTTCTGGATACTATCTTATGATCATAAACAAGCTTCTGTCCAAGTTTGGTAGAAATCCAGGATAGTTTAAGAAAGTTATTAAAATTTCAAAAACTTTAACCACAGAGTGAATATTTGTGGACGCCAACGACGACAACGACGACGCCGACGGAATGTAGGATCACTATGTCTCGCTTTTTCGACTAAAGTCGAAGGCTCGACAAAAATCTTTCAGAAGAATACAAAACAATTGTTTGAATGACGTTCTATGATTTGTTTATCCCTTGTACCGGTATATATAAATAAGAAAAACAGGCATACTCAAGGAATGAACAAATGATTTTTAAGATTCCAACTAGTTTCCTTTTTAATTGTAAAGATAGTTTTTATTTGTGTTTGTATGACTAGAAAACAAATTATTAGTTGTTCACTTACTGGTGACCTTCAATGAACTTTTAGGACAAGAAAAAAAAGAAAAGAAATGTTTTCAGCGTCTACACTTATACCCTAATTAATGACAAAATGTAAGGCAAGTTATACCCTAATTAATGACAAAATGTAAGGCAAGTCTTTTTTTTAAGGGTTTTAAAGGACAGATGGACTGGTAGCTAATGTCAAGAGGCAAATGTTTCATGCATATTGGTAAGAGAAATTGCTGATTGGATATAAATATGATTCATAATTTGTACTAGACTGACATACTTAGGCCGATATTATGCTAGTTTACAAGGCAACAGTTTGCAGGAAGATATGTCATCCTACCTGGACATATTAATATGATTTCCAGCCTACCAATCTTTGCAATTACTCTTTTAAATACAACATACGTAGCAGAACAGCAGCAAATACCAATTTTAAAGTCCTTGGATTAACTCGACCAGAGATTAATCTCACAACCTGTCATACTGGTTTTAAAAGAAGTACAATGTTTAAAATCTGACCTCGTATGTTCTGGATCCTTCCTCCTGCTGACTGAGGTCACCAAGCTGACTAAACTTCCTATCAAATATACATTTATGTAATTGTCTGTCCAGCAGACGAAAGTTTTTATAGGTACGACGGACATTCCAAGACTTCTGGTTAGACAATACTTTGATAAGAAATGTTCTCTCCATATAATCTTCTCCATTGTGTCGATAGTTCTCCTGCTCCTCATCACATAAACATACCTGGAAAAAATAATAGAGATATTTAGATTTAAAGATGATTATTATTCTAATGTCAACAAAACAAAAGAGAAAAAAGGGCAAATTTAATTTAAGTGTCTTTTTCTTTTTTCTCATTGGGAACTGGTTTAATGACCTGGTTTTGGTTTATTCAAGGCTATTTTGTACTGCTTTTGTGTTGCTAGCTAATGTTTAGCTTACCGGTAATTAAAAAACCTGGGTCTAACAGAAAATGTATTAGTCCCAGTATGAACTGACAGCTTATAGCCTGACAGTATAAGCATGAATTTTTTTTTCATAAACATATTGACAGTAGTATCATTATGGTTCAATATATAAACTGATAATTGGTAACTAAGGTCTGGCTTACACATACTAACCAAGTTTCTTGCATATAATGATACTTTTAACTCTTGAACTATTTTTATTTTAGAGTTGAATGTTTTGTAGTCTTAAACATGTTAAAGGGTTGTCCACACACGTTTTTAGTATAAAGTGTGTATGCACATCATGTATAATGTGCTATGGTCAATGTTTTTACACCCAAATAAAACTACAAAATGAAACATCCAATTATAAAGTAAAAAGTAATTAAGAGTTTATAAGTATCATTATTTTGATTTATACAAACATTAAATATTGATTTTTACATCGCGATGACCTTGGGGTCATTCAGATGTATTGCTATCGCCTAGATTTCCATTATGTAAATTAGTTTTGGGTTTGTAACCGATCTATAAACATGGTAAATATGCGCACATAAACGAATGCAAAATAACATTCCTTATCGTTTGATATAAATACATCTCTTCAATGAATACTGATAAAAATATTTTTGTTTACAACATAAATTAATAATATGAAAATGTTTTGTAGTTAGATATATATATATAAGTAAAAAATCATTGATAATATCAATGCAGACGTACCGAAAAATTGTGTTAAAGCATGCGGAAGAATATCTCAGAGAACTTTTTGCGAGGACCGGTAACTCTGTAATTGTTTTTGCGGGAAAATATGAATGCCTACTCGTATCCAATCTTAGAAAAATCGAATTTTTACAGAAAAGTGTCCACCATGTATACTGATTTGTATCACTACAATATAATAGTTATTACGGTGAAGTTGAATTTCCTGTCATTTATTCATCATCCACACACGAACTTGTCTCAGAAAAAAATATATCTCTGTACATTAACCTCAGTTTCAGGTAAAGAGATATGTTGTTTTTTTCTGAGACAAGTGCTTTTGACCATCCTCAAGAACTTGTGGTCATCCGATGTTCAGTACTTCAGTACTTTGATATATATATGTAACTTTAGATTTTTGTTCTCAATACATATATTTGATTGAGATCATTACTGATATTTCAAATGTAATTATTAGGAAATGATTTATTACTTTTGGTTTTTATTCTCAAATTGTTTTAAATGTGATACACTAAAAGGGATCAATTATATGCTAACTTTCTCTGAAGCTTAATCACTCAGAAATATGGAGTATTTCATATCGGAATAATTAAATATGGATAAAGGCAGTGACATTTAGATATAGCATTGATCTCAAACCACGCAATAATTATTTTTTTTAATCAAACAATACAAGCATTGCAAAATATTTATCAGAACATCAAAAATAAGTTATACAAACATCAGATAATTCCCTAAGCCAATTAATACCTGTCTCAAAATTTTTAGTTAACATACATCAAAGAATATTCATAAAAATTACATTGACAATAAGATGTGGAGACAAGCTTCATTCAGCTTATGCTTATTTGTCTAATTTAAATCCTGTGGTTGATTGATTATTGTTTGCTTAATGTCCAGTGGCAAAATTTCATGCATAATCATGGAGAAAACAAATTGAACACTGAATAAAATAAAAGGTTCTGCAAATTTGGTTGATGTGAAAAGCTGAAATTTTGAACCGAAAATAGGGTGTGTGATAAGGGAAGAACTCTTCCTTTTGCACTGGGTCACCTGCATATGAGGGTTCTTTAACGGAATTCTCCATACATAGATACCTTGGTCAAAAACCTAATTTGGCATATATTTAAAAGTTCAAATCATAATAAACAAAAACTTTAACCTGATACAAGACGGATTAACAGACTAAAGGAAGCACAAACTGGAAAACATAATGCCCCGTACTATCCTAGGCGCAGCATAGAAATAAAGAATTACTGGTTTCAAAAACTTATCCAGTATTTAGAAAAAATGAATAAAATAATTGTTTGAAATATCTTACCTTAATTTTGCCTAGTTCAACAAAATCATAGTGGAAATGTGCACATTCTTGTAGCTTAGGAAATCTGGAAGTTACATCAAATGTGCTAAAATAGAAATGGTTCATTGTTATCATTACCATAATAGGTATATCACATAATGACTACATTAATATACTTAAATCACATTAAAATTCATGTTTTAAAGTGGTTTATATAGTTACATAACATTAAAATGATAATAATCAATACTATAAACTGGAAGTCATGGTTCAAATATCTTTTCTAATATAGATCAACTAGATCTTTCACTTAATTAGCATAGAAGTTTACTTTTACAAAATATTGTACTTGACAAAAAAACCATTACTTTCTTTCAAATATTCATGATATTTGTTAAAATAAACAAGCATTCTGAGAGTATTGCATGACAATACATAGTCCCCTACCTGTTAAAAAGTGTGGAAAACTGATTTGCTGGAATGAAGGATGGACAGACAGACAGACAGACGGAGTGCAAACCTAAAGTCCCCTTCGACTTCGTCGGTAGGGGACTAATAAGCAGCTTTAACTGAAATATTTTGGTCCCCTAAAACTACCCTGGCTTAAAGGGCCAACTGATGTACCAAATGGATCTTTTTTCCTTTTGGAAACTTGTCACAGTAAGTTGCTCACTTAAGAAAAGAGTTCTATATAACACTGACAAGCAATAACATTTATTACATAGCACCAATCCCAGACATTGATTGTTTTGATGTCAATATATAGAGCCTGGGAAATCTTCCTAACACCACAAATATTAAGATCAATGATAAGATATTGTAAGCCATTTACAGAGGTTGTATCCTAATAAAACTGTTTATGGTAGTATCCATATACAAAGCAAATGGATTTTAATTAGGTTGTATGTACAGAAATGTTATATTTTTTTGCCTCCTATCAGACATATGTAAGCTTTGATAAACTATGCTAAAACAACATTGCATTTTACAGCTTTTAAGAGACTATTATGAATCAAAATTATGTAGCCTCTTTCAGTTCCTAGTAATACCAGGTACAAAACTCTCCACAATTTATTGTAGTCCAGGGTTTTAAAATCACATAAGGCCGTAGAAATATTGGAAATCCTTAACAACAATGCTATAAACCAGACAACCTAATTAATACCGTTTTTTCTTCTAGATTTTTAATATTGGTTTTATTGATCAAGTTAATCAGGGAAGGTTGAGTTATCATAACTAGTTAACCTCCTGTTTCAACAAATTATTTTTTTATTTCGTTAACATTCCTTTTGTTGTGTGATATTTAATTAATTTTGTATATTCAGTATATCTCAATTATGAGGAAATAAAGACATGAATGAATGAATGAAAGATATCTGTTGAGAGGTAGTCCTTGTCGCTAGCAATATTGAGATGCTGACTTTTGTAAAATCAGACAAGATTTTTAATACTTGGGGTGATTTGAGCTTGTTCTTGGTTTTATTTTAAGATGGCCTAGTCCTATCATCGATCTGTGTGATTGAAAAAAGATTGTTACCTAGAAAGTCTCCTAACTTTCATCATTGATGATCTGTGTGAATCCAGACTACTGTTGTCTGAACTGTCATACAACTGTAAGATACCACCATGCTGTAATAATATAATACAAAATCTTTAATTTCTGTATTCACCAAGTTTGCATTAGATACTTATTTGATGAATTGCTTATTTTTTCATGTTCTGAAGATACATGAAATATTTGCCACTGGACATTGAGTAAACAACAATCTAACCATTATTAAAATTCTGAATTGTTTTATATCATTAATCTAAAAATGTTCATCAATCTTCTCCTCTATAACATCCAATGTCTCTGAATAACATATATAGTTAAACCTCTTAAATGATGAATATCAAAATTTCAGACAACAAAATGGACCCTATAAGAACAGTAAATATATACCCATAATTAACTGTGCCTTAAAGACTGAAATGGTATTTAGGATAAAGTCATTTAGAAAGGTGTACACTGTAACATCATATTCTTTGTCAGTGAAAACAAGACATTTACCAAATAAACTAATTTTTGTCATAATTATAGCAAGAAAAACTATACTCAGATGTTCTTTGATTTTTTTTTTCATACTTAAAGAATAACTGTGTTTGTAAAAGTTACAATCTTAAATTGAATCTGTTATGCCTTTCTTCAAAATCATAGCATTGTTGAGCTTTATATTTCAATGTACAAGTCAATTAATACAGGTTGCTTAAAAAAAATAAAGTTATACCTGAATGTATTCTAGAGTAACCATCACTTTCATGTGACATTTCACTGAAGAACAAAATAAAGACAATTATAATATATTACTACTGGTACCTTGTTGTAGTAAACTGTTCCTGTTCCTTCAGATCTAATGGTGGCTGTACTACTTTTCCTGTATGGTTCATCATCTTCATCAACTCTTACATTTCTGTAAATAAAATGTTACAATGTATAAACAGTTAGAGGAAATGTTTGTCAGTGTTCTATCTCTGCTGGCCATAAGGGAAACTTGAACTTTGGCACATGGCTGAACTGTAATGATGCTTTACTCATTTTCTATCTAAATGAACTCATCATAGATACCAGGATTAAAATTGTGTACGCCAGACGTGTGTTTCATTTACAAAAGACTCATTAGTGACGCTCAAATAAAAAAAGTATAAAAAGGCCAAATAAAGAACGAAGTTGAAGAGCATAGAGGACTCTAAATTCCGACAGGTTTTGCCAAATAAAACTAAGGTTATCTAAATTAATTGAAACTTGCTGAAAACTTTTGAATATGAAAATATGAAAGCTGAATTGAAGTTTATAGGTTACTGTGGATTCATTTATATTTGTGGGTTTCAATTTTAGTTTATTGCGATAAATATGTATTTTCTAGGATAAATGATTACATGGTTTTGCCAAAGTCTGTATTACAAGCCTACAGAAAAATTTTCACTTTGTTGAACATTCACCCATGAAATCCACAAAAAATGTGTATCCCACGAATAATAATTAATACACAGTATACACTCTGATGATGTAAACTTATATTCTTAGAAACCTCTTAAAATAAAATAAACTCCTTGCTGGAAACCAAAAGGCTATAGCTGAAATCTGCCAAGTTACCCATCTGGCATTATCTTAACAAGAGTGCACACGCTGAAATGTCTCGCCTTCTTTACTAATCATTGATATTATGTTGATAGTCCTAAATATAAAGCTTTATTACAACTGTCACATAAACTTAACATTAACCAAGTAAACTAAACATTGACCAATGAACCATGAAAATGAGGTCAAGGTCAGATGAACCATGCTAGGCAGGCATGTACAGCTAACAATTCTTCCATACAACAAATAGAGTTGACCTATTGCTTATAGTTTAAGAAAAACAGACCAAAACACAAAAACTTAACACTGAGCAATGAACCTTGAAAATGAGGTCAAGGTCAAATAAAACCTGCGTGACTGCCAAATTGATCATAAAATATTTCCATACACCAAATATAGTTGAACTATTGCATATAGTATAAGAAAAACAGACCAAAACACAAAAACTTAACTATAACCACTGAACCATGAAAATGAGGTCAAGGTCAGATGACACCTGCCAGTTGGACATGTACACCTTACAGTCCTTCCATACACCAAATATACTAGACCTATTGCTTATAGTATCTGAGATATGGACTTGACCACCAAAACTTAACCTTGTTCATTGATCCATGAAATGAGGTCGAGGTCAAGTGAAAACTGTCTGACGGGCATGAGGACCTTGCAAGGTACGCACATACCAAATATAGTTGAACTATTGCACATAGTATTAGAAAAAAAGACCAAAACTCAAAAACTTAACTTTGACCACTGAACCATGAAAATAAGGTCAAGGTCAGATGACACCTGCCCGCTAGACATGTACACCTTACAATCATTCCATACACCAAATATAGTAGACCTATGGCATACAGTATAAGAAAAACAGACCAAAACACAAAAACTTAACTATAACCACTGAACCATGAAAATGAGGTCAAGGTCAGATGACACCTGCCAGTTGGACATGTACACCTTACAGTCCTTCCATACACCGAATATACTAGACCTATTGCTTATAGTATCTGAGATATGGACTTGACCACCAAAACTTAACCTTGTTCACTGATCCATGAAATGAGGTCGAGGTCAAGTGAAAACTGTCTGACGGGCATGAGGACCTTGCAAGGTACGCACATACCAAATATAGTTATCTTATTACTTATAATAAGAGAGAATCTAACATTACAAAAAATCTGAACTTTTTTTTCAAGTAGTCACTGAACCATGAAAATGAGGTCAAGGACATTGGACATGTGACTGACGGAAACTTCGTAACATGAGGCATCCATATACAAAGTATGAAGCATCCAGACCTTCCACCTTCTAAAATATAAAGCATTTAAGAAGTTAGCTAACGCCGCCGCCGTAGCCGCCGCCGCCGCCGGATCGCTATCCCTATGTCGAGCTTTCTGCGACAAAAGTCGCAGGCTCGACAAAAACTATTGATTAAAAAGACCTTAGACACAAAAACAGTCATGGAGTCTCTTCAGGCTTTCCACTATCCTCATTAAATGCAATATCCCCCAAAGAAATTAGGAATCTAAATACAAATCACTCCCACTACATAAACACATTCAATGTTCTTTGTAATCCAACATTTTGCACTACTTGCTTCATTAGACACTTAGTAAGAATATAAAATGTACTTCTAACTTTAAACAGCCTTCAAAGTTTACAGTCAACATCACCTGCCCTACAACTCTGCACAACAAACGTTTATATACATGCATATTTCACACTAGATTTAACATACAACTTTAAATGAAGATTCGTAACAAAGAGAAAGGTGTATAATAATTCACACATCACATCATTAAGACACATTTGAAGGTCTATATACAACAGTCTGGATGCAGATCTAGTGCTTTATAAAAGAGAACAATCTTTCTGATAAATTCCTCTGACATAAGTAAGAATTACAATTCAGAAGAGGACAACATAAAGATCAGACAAAAAATCTCAAGAGAAAACATGAAAACTGAAAATAAGGAAAAAGAAATATTCCAAATTCAAACAATTACATTTATTTTAAGTGTTTAGGTGTGACTTAACAGACACAATAAAACTGCAAATAACACAACGTTTTGTCACATGGCAAATAAATTCTACATGAGGCCTTTCCTAAGCCATGTCAAACCCTTTTTGCCCTTCTTTCTTCTCCCTTTTTTACATTTTTCAACTATTGTTTAAAACTTCTGTTGTGAAATTTATTTTTACTTTAGGAGAAGAATCCTATGTTGGATTAAACAACACTGTAAAAAGTGTTACTAAAAGTCAGACTATTTCACAAGCAGTTACAACAATTAAACTTTCAGATCAAAATAAGAAGTCATGTAGCTTACAAGTACAATGTACATTTGGAGCAAATTTGCCAGAACATAAAAGCAAAACTGGTCTGACATGTTATAAAGTGTTTTTGCAAACTGGCAGTCCTGTTGGTCCACCACATATCAGGTAGGTCCACTAATTTTGATTGTAGTGGTGGTCCGTTTGTCCAATTAAAACTTTATGGTGGTTATATTCTACTTTATGCTTTCTGGTATTTATTGTAGCTCCTAATCAAAATGTATATCAATATTTCATATTAAACCATATTTAATTGGACTTATTTTAATTAATACTTATGGAAATAATCAATAGCAAAACATCAACTACAAATACAGAACCATCAAATTTTCACTGGGACCACCAAATTTTGTAGTCATGGTGGCCCTAATGACAACCAAAGTAAAAAAGATTTTGAGATTCTTACAGTTCGGCTGGAACCATGATATTAGAACAGTTTAACAATAAGAACAGACCTTATATACTGTCAGGACTGTATTACATATAAACTCCACAATATTTCACCACTGGTCTATTTACCACAAACAACATGTTTACCTGTTGTTTACCATTTTTTACATAAAAAACAATAAATCAGTAAAAAGAGGTACATTTACTCTCAAATACATGTACTTCATAAAATTACATTTTATCCTCGGAGCACAGTTTGACAGCCATACATAGCTTTAAACTATCTGTAGCTGTACTGTACACAGATAAATACTAAATCAACCCTGACATACACTGAAATAACCACTTACTGGTATTTTGTACAAGTAATTACGATAAAATCGGATGTGAAACTTTATGTGTATTAAATTTAAAGGTCGTGGCTATTTGTCTGCTGTATTTTTACATTTCAGATTTAACCAGATTTCATACTTATTTCTGATGAGTTTTGTATTGATATAATATCATATGTCATATTTAATTGGAGATAAACCCTTTACTTCAATTGTTTAGAGAGTATAGGTGACACTTATAACAATCTAATTTAAAGAATCAAGTGGTCTTTTTTGAGAAAAAAAAATTATGAGTGCTGTCATTATATGTAAATCTTAGATATAAACAAAGCAGTGAGTTTCGTTTGGAAGAGTTGTAAAGATCCATGATGAAAAGGAAATTACTTCATTGAATTGTTTTGACCTAGTCTTAGCAATGTAGGTCACTTTGACCATGTCAGTTTTTGATGCAAGTGTTTTATATTAATGGCTACAATATCTTCTGCATGCTGATATACAGATTACTATACTCTTCAATTTCACTATTAGGTAGCATTATAACATGCTTTTACCATGTTTACATGGAATATCAATGCCATTTTCAAAATAAAGAGGCTTTAACCATTCAAAACAAAAATATACAGGAAGTCATACACACGAGAGGAATCACTCCAATCGATGGAATTTCAGAGTATTAGTTCTACGATTTGAATAATACAAATTGTGAAAAAGATAAAAACAAATGCCCTAAAATTATAGATCTTAGAAATTTAAAGAAGAAACACACTGGTAAATCAACATTTTCACACCTAGATCCAACTGGTATAAGTCCATGCTATTAGTACACACTGTATCTGTATCACAAAACTAATACTGATAGATTGGCTTCTGCTTAACACCACATAGCATAAATAATATCCCTAAGCATGCTAAAAATATGACCTAAGGCATAATTGACATAGCCATTCTAAAATAAAACTTCCAATTTAATTCAATTTCATGCTGTTAGTACAACTGGATGCCAAACACCAGAGTACTACCTGAGGTCAATCAAGGTCATTCTGCGAGGCTGTAAGCATGGATGCTTACGGGGCATCTGAGGAGTGCTGTATATATTCTGCACATCAAACATAGTTAACATGGCTGACTATTACATCCTCTTGTATTATTATCATATCTGCTGGCATAAAAGAATTAATAAGCATGTTAACCAAATAAAATTCAAATAAAGATATTAAAATACTGTTAGGTGTTATAAAACTTAATAAATGTTAAATTGTTATTTCAAGCTGTATAGTAAAATAAAACACAGCATAAGCAGTGGCATACTAAACTGTGTAAAACTTATTTATGGTAAGGCCATATAACTAAATGTAGTACTTGATTGAAGTATGTTAATACAATGAAACCTGAATCCTTGCAAGGTTTTAGTAACGTATCAAAAATTATTTTTTTTAGGAAACAAATATTTGAGTTTTAGTTCAATAAGTTTTAAAATGACAGAAAAAAGGTGTTCTTGTTCTAAAATTTAATTAAATTTTTTTAATGAACAGGTAGGCAAAAATGGTGAGTTTAAGCATAAAAGTATGAAGGCCTATGCTAAGAAGATGAAAGCAGAAAGGCCAAGAAGGCTGAGTGTTTAGCACAAAAAAGTGCTAGGCTTAGTATGCAGAGTTGTAAACACTAAACGAGGGTAGGTCTAAAAGATGCTGAGACTGGAAGTACACTGATCATAAACAGTTTTCTCAACAGTCCAATGATCTCATTATGACCACACACACACTTCGTTCCATTAATCATTATACATTGTGTAGATCTGTCCAAATGTCTTCCTGTAAAACTTCACTTCCTTCAGTCTATCCCAAAGATAAGAAATCACATAATGTTTAATATTATGCTGATAAAATGTCAAATTATGAGGTAAATGTTAAAACCTATAACACTGTAACAAAGTAAATATGCTATCAGGCAGTTTATCAAAGACGAGATGCAAACATATGGGGTAATCTGAAAATGTCAGAAATTTTAAAACTTTGATATCTGATGGTAAAAGACATAATTTTTTTCAGACCAGTAATTTTACAGGATCATAATGCAAAAATCTTAATTTCAGCAAGGACAAGTCCAATGACAACAGTCAATAAAAGAAGAATGTGTCAATGGGACACAGATGTCCCCGCTTGTATTTATATGGCAAATTCAGCAAATTTTCAATTTATAAAGGGACATAGCTCGAGAATGGTGAAAGTGAAGCCACTCAAATTTGATGTGTGTTTGGTGAAAATAAGCATTGTGTACAAGATTCATAACATTTGGTTGATGCAAACTAAAGTTAGAGAATGGAAACCAATTTGGGACGTACAGATGGACAACAGTAAACCTTAAGACCCCCTTCGCCTAGAGGTTGGGCATAACAAAACTCTACACAGATATCTATAGATTAAGTAACACAACCACCCAGAAACAGGAGGTTAACAAAGATGCTCTTGAAGGGTAGGCATTTTCTGCTCAACTACTTGCAGAGCTTGCCTTCTGGCATTTACTCTTGTTTGTTCATATGGGGTCCTATAGATGTCTATTTTCTCAAATTTGTGTAGTTAAGTTGCTGTTTAATTTTAATTGACCCAACATCACTTTTTATTATTAACACCCAATGTAATATAAAAACAAGACAAAATGTGTTTAGTATCAATGTCCTAAGAACAAGTTACAAGTACTGGACATGATGTTGTAGTGACAAAAGCATTGTATAAATGATTGAACAAATCTGTTATCCAACATAAAGAAGGTGCAGAGATAAGGTAATAAGTGAATGGTCATGTGATGTAGTGTTGTTTCATGACATTTTTCTTGTTTTAGTGTCATGATTGATATAGAAATTAATTAGGCAGACATTACTTTGATATCTTACTCCATAGATCTCAGGTGTCAAAATATAACTTAGTACTGTAGGCAAAGCATTTTTCACCAATTTAACATAAACATGTAGCAAATTAAAAAAACAACATTAAAAGGCTGCTGTTTTCCAAGAAAGGAATACCAGACCATAGTAAACTGAGAGCTATTACTAGACTTTACTTTACTAATGATTCTAACCACTTGGTTTATATTAGTAAAATGTATTTCCACATTAACCCATAATAGAGTAAACATTATTCTCTAATTTGTTTAGTTTTAACATATTTTTTTGCTAATAGATTTGTAAAAGGAATGAGACACAACTTTAAACAAAATTATAAAGTCTCTTCCAGTAGTTTGTTAATAAATCATACATCAGTCTGATGTGCAATTGTATACTGAAATGTCGTTGGCATATACATAGCAATTTATGTCAGCAATTTCAAATATGTTAACATTGTAATAAGTTATATAATAATATCTTTAACATACCCATTAATAATCATTGTGTATATACATCCAAGACTTCTCTCTTACACAATCAATACATGAAGTGATTCAAAATAAATATAAATACTGCATATCTGTATCACAACATGTAACACATTTTGTGTATTTATTTCCTATGAATATAAACATAGTCTCCTCGTTCACCCTCAACATGATTCATTATATGTGTAAGCTGGTGCACTATGATCCCGGTCAGGACAATAACATAATCTTCCGGTACTCCATTCCATAAAATTATTAATAATACATTAAACCATCAACACAATGCAAATCGAGGTATTAAAAACAATAAATACAACACCACAGATACTGTTTTATTAGACGTACAGGTAAACATGCATTCTGACCTGTCAGGTATTATGTCCCCTGGGGCCTAACGTCCCTTGTAAACACTCATCCAATCATCACTTTATTAAATAATCCTCTTTTCACATAAATATTGATCAGTCTAGAAAATACACAGATTGTGCTGACCAAAAATATTTTCTTCAAAAGTTAAGCTACTGTCAACAATATGAATACTATCACACTTTGCTAATCATTATACCACTAAATTTGTCTGGTTTCTAATGCAAAAAGAATAATTCACATAATGTCATCTCCTCAGAGAAGTCTCTTTTATATGCTCCAATGATAATTAATATTATCAAATCATTAATATATCAAAAAAGCTCCACAAATATTTGTGTCTGATCGATTGTCTCATTCATGTATCATCACTGTACCTAAGGCCAAACCATACCATAACATTATATATAACCTGTTGTAAAAACTCTATACAAATTATTAAGGTTAATAATTTAAGTCAAGTCCTATTAACTTTAAACTATGAAAAAGCAGCTTAATTTAATCCAATTATTAAATAAGTAACTCTGTATGTGACAGGTCGCTCAACCAAAGCCTGGTTTTTGTGAATTAATTTAAACACAATTAGATAATAACTGACCCTGTGTCAGGTGTGTATTGTTTAGAAGGTGTATAATAATATCAACGACATATACCCTCAAACCAAATATAGACTTTAATATCTAAATAAATCAAAGATGTCTTTATTCAATAAGTAAATTTACTGGTTAAACGTTTACTAAATATCAGAAAATAGACTATTATCAATACAACTCCATCATTGCCGTCTTACGATTTTAAAAAAGTTCTTAACGGGTTAGGCCAGGGTAACAACAACATTTGTTCTTACATATTTACACCATGGAATAGGTGTAAATATCCCAACACTTCTGTCGAAGTCTTGTTGAAATTCATCATGACATTTTCTGTTAAGGGTATACTGAAAGTGCATACAAAATAGAACAAGACTCCAACAGTAGATTTGAAGAAAGTGAAGCACATGATAATAAAGCATTGTATGTGCCTTTTTAATTTCAAAATTGGATTGAATTCATAGCACTTATAATTTTCTTAGCATCATCCCTGTAAGTATCTGTCACCTGGAATTACCTGATGGCAAAATATGTGTTCACCTAATCAAGAAGGTACAAATTATATAAACAAACACAATCAATAGGGGAAAAATGCTTTAGATAAACAATTTTTTTAAAACCAGTTTGTCTGGAGATAGAATATTCATATTTCATTTTTATTTATCTTTTGGGTAAAACTACATTTTGAAGTAAATATCACAGGCTACTAAAAACAATTACATGTGGCCTAACACTGTTTACTTTGATTGATTGCTGGTGTTTAGTGCCATTTTCAGCACTACTGGCTATTTCGAGGTGGTCAGTTTTTATTGGAGGAAACTGTTGTGCTTGAAGAGAGCCACTGATCATTGACTTGTTTTCTTTGATATACCTGTAAAATTACATAATATATACAACTTGCACTGAAGGTCAATATCATGAGGGAAGAAAAGTAGGTCATATTGACTTGAAAAGATGTAACCCATATTTCACAAAAAATCTTATGAACAAAACAAAAACTTTTTTTTTAGTAATTAAGATTTGATATTTAGAATTTATATTTAAAATAAGGCAAATCAATTATATCATATGATCTGTTAATGAGAAACAGTGATACAATGAGGAATTGGGATGTGGAATGAATTATTGATTGATTGTTGGTGTTTAATGCCACTTTCAACACTCTTGGCTATATTGTGGCAGCCAGTTTTAATGATGGAGAAAGCTGGAGGTACCTAGAGAGAACTACGACCTTAGACAGATAAACTGGCAAAGGAGTCAAATGCACCTTCCACAAGCAGGGATCACAATCTCAGTGTAGACAGATAAACTGGCAAAGGAGTTAAATGCACCTTCCACAAGCAGGGATCACAATCTCAGTGTTGACAGATAAAATGGCAAAGGAGTCAAATGCACCTTCCACAAGCAGGGATAACAATCTCAGTGTTGACAGATAAACTGGCAAAAGAGTTAAATGCACCTTCCACAAGCAGGGATCACAATCTCAGTGTTGACAGATAAACTGGCAAAAGAGTTAAATGCACCTTCCACAAGCAGGGATCACAATCTCAGTGTTGACAGATAAACTGGCAAAGAAGTCTAATGCACCTGTCACAACAGGGATCACAATCTCAGTGTTGACAGATAAACTGGCAAAGGAGTCTAATGCACCTGTCACAACAGGGATCACAATCTCAGTGTTGACAGATAAACTGGCAAAGGAGTCTAATGCACCTGTCACAACAGGGATCACAATTTCAGTGTAGACAGATAAACTGGCAAAGGAGTCAAACGCACCTGTCACAACAGGGATCGAAATCTCAGTGTTGACAGATTAACTGGCAAAGGAGTCAAATGCACCTGTCACAACAGGGATCAAAATCTCAGTGTAGACAGATAAACTGGCAAAGAAGTCTAATGCACCTTCCACAACAGGGATCAAAATCTCAGTGTAGACAGATAAACTGGCAAAGAAGTCTAATGCACCTGTTACAACAGGGATCACAATCTCAGTGTTGATAGATAAACTGGCAAAGGAGTCAAATGCACCTGTCACAACAGGGATCACAATCTCAGTGTTGACAGATAAAGTGATCACTATAGACCAACAACTCAGACCACTCGGCCAATCAGGCCCAAGACATGAGATAAAATTTCCATTTATGCTGTGAACAAAGATTGTTATGTTTATCATTAGAAAAACAAGAATGTGTCCATAGTACACGAAGCCCCACTCTCACTATCATTTTCTATGTTCAGTGGACCGTGTAATTGGGGTCAAAACATCTAATTTGGCATTAAATTAAAAAGATCATATCATAGGGAACATGTGTACTAAGATTCAAGTTGATTGGACTTCAACTTCATCAAAAACTACCTTGACCAAAAACTTTAACCTGAAGTGGGACAGACAGACAAACAGACGGACGGACAGACTGACGAATGGACCCACAAACATAATGCCCCTTATTGGGGCATAAAAACAGGAAAGTTTAAAAATTATAAAATTGTCATTACATCTGGACCTTGGTATGTTAATATTCATTAAGAAAACAAATAAAACATAAAACATAAAAATTGCATTACACATTATCACTATCATTCATTAAAGTTAGAAGTGGAACTGATTATTGGAATTATCCTTTTTTTCTTTTTGTTAACCCTGAATTGATCCCAGTATAGATTCTACAGATAATATATGACTAATCTGGACAGGTTGTTGCCACTTATGTTTAATTAAACAAAATGTCAATTGCTTTACAGAGTTAAACTAGTACATTTCAACAGTGTGACATGGAATAAATTTAGCAAATAATGATCTAGTTTGACACAAAGGTTTACCAGTTAAATTACAATAAAGAGAGAGGAATCTCACGGGGGCCACTCTTTTCATTTTAGTTTCAGTAACAAGTTAAACTTATGCAAAAGGTATTGTTTTGGACACATAATGAAAATCCCCCCCCCCCCCCCAGTTCCAAATCCACGGAGACTTTTCAAGATGATGATCCTTTATAAATGTTTCCACCAATTTTCTGTGATAACAATGAAATGAACATCAACCCCTCCCTTAGATTAGAGAAATATTTCAACAAAAAGAATGTCTTGACACATAATCTTGATCCAGAAATCCTATATTGACCAATGTCTCACTATCGTCCAGGCATGTGACCTTACATTATGGACTGCCAGATGTCTGAGAATCTCAAAAGTTTAGTAAGACAATAACATGAAACACAGCTGTTGATGGGTTGGCAATCTTCCTATCGGCTAACAAGTTTACAACAATTACTGCCGATTCACATAAACAATATCATCTTTCTTCTAAATTACTCCACAATATATAAAAGAAACAGAAATTTATGGTTTTTGAGTATTCAGACTATTTATTAAATAGTTTGAAGCAACTTAATACCCCCTATCATTCAGTTATGCTCTGTAAGAAAAGTAATGGTTCTGTATACATAAAAATTCATGTTTCTTGGGAGGTCAGCATGTTCACTATGTTCTCAGCTTCAAGATTTCTACAGCCAGGCATTTTCATGTAAGATCACAGTTTAACCAGATCTATTATCATCTTCCCATTATATATGTAATCTTTATATGATGCATGTTAAATTATGTTGTTCATTTAATGTTTCATCAATATTTCATTTTATTTAAAAAAAAAAATTTTAAATCATAATATAGTCAATTTTTTTATGGTATTTTTCTCTATTTATATTTGACGATAACTTTGAAATCCACTCAAAAGGGAAACAACTGTTTTTTTTTTACATGGTATGAACTCAAAAGATTGCATAGTTACATTTTGTGGATTCAGCATTATTTGTATGGACTAACATTTGTGGATTTAGAGGGTATAGGCTGACCACAAACATTCTAACTGATCACAAATAATAATTTCCTATTGACATGAATACAAAATTTGAAAAAATAATGAAATCAAGAAATAGTGGAAATTACACAAAATTGTTACCCACGAAAAAATAAGCAGCAGTATGGTATACCATTCATGATTAAATATGTAGTACTAATATATAGCATATAACTATAAATAGGAGCCATAATGCAGTTTAGTGTTAGTAAAACATTAATCGTCATCAAACAAGATATCTATACTATACAACTTTTGTGTACTTGAAATGATATAAATGGACCTCACAGTCCAGGCAATTATTATTATTAGTCAGTCATATATGGCAGGACTTGCTTTTGAATTCCACAATTAATGTACATCTATGATTATTTGGTCAACAGAGAGGGTTCAAAATAAATTCTTTTCATCTATCATTCCATACCTGTTTATACCTTTTCGTCTATCATTCCATACCTGTTTATACCTTGTGATGTATTTTGGTTTGAAGTTAACTTTGCTTCAGATCAAACTATTTTATTTTAAAACTATTATAAAATGTAGTGATGTAAAAGAAACATAAAAGAGTAGACCCATACTCAATATGCAAACTGCTGAACTTTTGCAGGGCATAAATAATCCATACATATAGTAAGTAGTTAAAGATTCAGGTTGCGGCAAAGAATATGAAGCCCCCCTTCTATCCCCCCCTTTAATCAAAATAAAATTCATCAAATTGCCCCATCTCCAGTCTCTTCACTCTCCCCCCCCCCCCCCCCCCCCCCCCCCAATTTTTACTAATACAGCCAATAACATCCCCTTTCCTTGAACACTGGATCCATTACCAAAGAAAAATGCATCGATAATAAAATATGGGAAACATCTTAATACATACCCTTCCTCTGTCATTATTAACATCACACTACATATCCAATTCAACACATGTTCTTGTAAATATTTACCACATGTAACACATCCATTTTTAAAGTTTCATTTCCAAATAAACTTTTTGAGTGAAATAAAGTAGTTCATAAAGCTACTAAAATATCAACTGTGGTGTATATAGGAACCATTTAAAAATGGCTGAAAATACAAACATTTCACATCTCATCTACCATCCATTGATACTATGATCAAGTTTTACTAGGTTAAGTGTTTTCCTTTGTACTGTAATTGTTTTACATCCTAAACACTCTTCAGATATTACCATGTTTTTGTAGCATTATAATTCAGATCAGTTATCAAACTCCATCATTATTTGAAATCCTGTATCCGAAAGTTTTAGATCATCCATTAAGTACAAAGTATAATCCATTCATCATAAACACCTTTTTTTACCTAAATCCATCTAAATCAGCAAAATTATTTTCTATAATCCAATGATAACTAATCTTTAATGATATAAGTCAATGAAGAAAAAAATTGGCCATCCAAGAATTATTCACTTTGAGATTACTTGTATCCAATAAAAAAATCTCATTATATAATAAAATCCAAAAACATAAATACATTTTCCACTTTCTTCTGAGAAAACCAATCTGATTCTATTGTAAATTGTAATTAAGATTCCAAATATAACAAAATAATTGTTATTCCATTATAGAGATAGTGCGAAATTATTCAATCAGATGAGTTGTTAAAAACCTTGTGAATTTTCTCAAAAATTCTCAAGAAATAATTTCTACCAGCATTCCAGCAAATGAATGTATATATTAGCAATAGGGCATGGTAGCACATGTGTTGCTAATCAGAACTGGGGTAATCATATTAATACATTGCCAGGAAATCATTTTAACATTTGCTTCAAAATCAATATATAATTATCCAAGGAGTATTTTGAGTAATTAGCTGTTTTTCAGACACACCATTTCTTATCTACTTCTGTTCTATGACCACAATAGAACTATGATACCATTTATTTACAAGTTAAATGCATTGTCATTTTTGTTTGTTGAATAATGTATGCTCTTCATAATATTGTATGTAATGCATGACTTGAAACAGGAAGGAAAGTTATCTGATTTCTCCCTCAGAAGAATAGAGGGTAGAATACGGTCCCCTCCAATATCTTACCAGAAAGTCTCACTTTTTTGGTGATAATATCTGCTTCTTTTTACAAACAATTTAGAAGGGGCATTAGAAATCAAAATTATGTTGGGTGGGGTTTAATAAAAATGATCAATATTATATAAGAAATGTTTTTACAGCTATTTGCAATCTAAAATTATTTTAGACATGTAACTTGAGTAACAACCGTATTTGACCCTCTTTGGAAGTCGTAAGCATCCCTGTATTAGTACCCTAAGTTTATACCTTAGAGGGTATTTTTTTCTACAGGGAATTTGGTTTTGCTGGCACATTATATTAATTATTGACTTTATTCACCTGTCTAACCATTATCTTGGCATACAGCATAGACACTTGTCTCTTGATGAAGACTGTATGTGCATTTTTCCAACATCCTTTAGGGAGCAACCATTTAACTTCAAGGGGGGGTTAAGGTTTTTTGCCTGAGTCAGAAAATATTTTTCACGCTTTTTTTTTAGTTTTTCGACACTGTCAATCAAATTTTTTTTCCAGAATTTAAAACTATATATAAGGTATGGGGGAAAACTGGATTCAGAATAATTTTTTTTGTCATCTGCTTGACACAATATTTGTTTTCATCAAATTGGAGATCAGAATATTTTTTTTGGAAAAAATCAATAACCCCCCCCCCCCCCCTTTGAAGTTAATGGTTATTCCCTTATGATTTTATTGTGGTCTTGGGTTGCTTCCTATTGACCAATACGCTACACCACTTTTTCTTCATACTGGAATAGACACCTCTTTAAAACTTCATCTAGCTATCACCTGTTCTTTTATTAGACTGAAAACTTATTTAATTTGTCCAAGACCATAACATGTTGTAAAATGGTCAAGTAAGACCAAGAATTGATCTTAATCATCAATCTATCTTGACTATGCAGGACAGAAGTCAAAGGTAATTTTTATGTTAAATGTTAGCCAATTTATTTGTTTTCACAGCCTCCATGGATAACATGTCTGGTTACACACAAGTATTAGACCTGTTTTCCTTCAAGTGATGCTGGCACCACCACAAAAACAATGAGTTGAAGGTTATCAACCTTTTGTTATAACATACACACTGATAATTGATCTGTAGACAGACTCAATACAATATAACACAAGTGTATATCAGGAAAATGCATGGGTTTAAAAAAAAATACATAAAACATTCAAAACAACACAGCAGTCAACATGTAGCCAAGTTTAAGGAGGGAATTTATATATATAAATCTCATAATGAACTTAATGATTACCCAGATTTGAATTAAACTCATATGAATTTCATAAAAATGTTTATCAATGGACTTACTGATAAATGATACACAACAATATTTGATTTTATAAATTCTCTTCAAATAGATATAAGAAGATGTGGTATGAGTGCCAATGAGACAACTCTCCATCCAAACAAACCAATTTGTAAAAGTAAACCATTATAGGTCAAAGTACGGCCTTCAACACAGAGCCTGGCTCACACCGAACAGCAAACTATAAAGGGCCCCAAAAATGACTTGTGTAAAACCATTCAAACAGGAAAACCAACGGTCTTATCTATATAAAAAACGAGAAACGAGAAACACTTATGAACCACATCAACAAACGACAACCACTGAACATCAGGTTCCTGACTTAGGACAGGTGCAAACAAATATATTATTAGGCGCCAACCTTCACCCTACCTAAAACAATAGTGTAACATCACAACATAGAAAGACACACTATAAAATATCAATTGAAATGGATTAACTCAATCAAAAGACATATTAACAAAAACAAGTGAACATACAATAAACAAATAAATTTGATCTATGACATAATATAAATACAAAATTAATAAAACAAGGGGTTACATAAACAAAAAATTCATATCAAATTCCATTTTGATTCTTACAACATATGAAATAATCTAATTTGTCAAACCTACAAAGAACATACCTAGGAGATAAATATTGCTGAAGTCTGACAGTCATCTATGTCAGTAGAAACTCAATCTTTGTAAAATCTTAAACTTACCTGTTATATCTAGTAGATTTACTAATTGTTGGTGACCTGTCAGTCTTACACAGAAGTATAACCCAAAGTTGTTCTAACATCTCCACATAGGCCATAAAACAATTAGCTAATGTCCTAATTGTTTTGAAATTCTTATATCAATCTGCTCATTTCCTCGTGTTTTCATTTAGTGATATAAACATATATTTTTACTTGAACTTCAGTATGTCATGAATTCCAATACACTTTACCATCACAAAACTCATTATTTTGTACTTTCAAAAGAATAAACATCATCGTCATGATAAAAGGTGTCATTCAGTCAACAAAAATTATTATTGGTCCATAAGCATTTTCAATTTCCTTAATAAAAATTCTCAAAAACAACATTAGATTCCATATTCTATTGGAAGCATCCTTTCCAAAGTAAAATCAAAGAGGATATAGAATTTCTTGGATGTTGATATTGATTTACATCTGAATCAACTTTAAATGGATCATGTCTCCCAGTGGTGAGTAATGACCAATATCCTCCATAACACAGTATAAAATACAAAATACTGACACTGCTTCATTATTATCATCAATAATTGACCTCAGCATGGATGAGTCAATCAGCTGATGCAGGTATACACACAAAGCAGGTGCTTGCATGTGTACATGCTTAATACTAGTCAGACCAACTGCTCAGAAAAACAAAACACTGAAGATCTGAGATAAACTAACAATTCTGTGGATGATCAAATATTCATTATCCTCAGTAAATAAAGATTATATTGATTTCATATGTTTCAATAAAACGTTAATAAATGGCAAAATGAACAAAAACGATTTTCGGGGTTTCCCAAAAATCTATGTTGCATTTAAGTGTCAGAGATCAAAATGTCCATCTGCCTACCCTAAATCAATGTCTTTTCCCCCCTTTGAAAATAATCAATATAGCTGTTAAATTAATTCTTAAGAAATGTTAAGTGCCTGATGTTTTACCAGTTGACAGGAAGAATGACTTCAGACTGAGTCACAATTGACGAAGGAAAACACTTTTCTTTTTTTAGGATTACTAATCAATAATTACGTAAATGGATACCTTAAGCCTTATAATTGATGTAAGGCCAGATAAAGTCAGTCTGTAGGGGATATTCCATCACAACTTTCCCACTCTGATGTCAGACCTTTTCAGTGGAATTATCATCATAGGTATGATAATTTTTTATATGATTATTTTAGAAATTTTAATTGTGCATATGGTAAATTTTTTTTGATACAAATGTGTATTCAAAAGCAAAATATTTTCTTAAAAGTTCTGTATTACAAAGTGCTTATTCTATATATATATATATATATATATATATATATATAAATATTTCATATATTTATCAAACTTTATGAAATTCACAAATATTTTAGTTTTTTCATATAGAAGATTATGTGTTGCAAAGTTATATAAATTATATTCCATTCTTAATAATCTTGCATTTTTTTCTTAAAGCAGGTAAAGTTGTGTTTCCATGGACAACCTGGACATCACCTGGTGACTCAATATAAACAGATCCAGGAACAAATCAATGAGACCTGTCTGATTATCAGGTGTTCTATCATATCTAACATAAACAGGGTTAATTAAATGTCTTCAATGTTAATTAGAGATCAGAAGTCACATACATGTAGGTCTGGCTTTCTCTAATAATTGGTTTGTGCTTTGTGGTCTGCTCCAGCCAGTGATTAAGTTAGATGTGACTCCTAAGTCTCACATTGTCTCATTAACTCATAACGAATGGTTTCTGATGGAGGAGGCTGATCTTGTCTGCATGCTAAAAGCTGTAATTACAGTTTGATAAATTTGTCCTCTGATTGGAGGTCAAGAGTTCCTGGAATGATCACAGACGTAATTATATTTGTAGAATTCAATTAATGATGCACGAAACTTCAATCAGAAATGGTTATGTTACAATAAACTGGTTAAACTAATGTATGGTTAATCATATGTTTAAATAATTCAGATTGTATGATTTCACAAATCTCCTTATATTTAAGTTTCTTAATCAAGCTTGTGTTCCTTCCATCCCGTCTACTTCATTTAAGGAAAACTCCCTAAGGAAATCGGTTTAAGTAAGAAAGTTCTCTTTGATATTAACAGCTAACAACTCCCTGATTTATTAAAGGCCTACAAAGTGACTAGTCAAAATCAGAACTAGTGTATGGACATTTATGAGAAATATGAAAGTTTCCTGCATATGATGCATTATAAGAATTCTCCATTGCAGGTAGAAGTATTTAAAAGTTTAAAAGCTACAACAGGATGTCAAAGTACTAGACAGTAGAGTAATAGTAGAGAATTTAATCCTCCATCAAAGACTTCTGCAAATTTATCAATCCTACTCAAAGACGCCATATTTCAGAAATGTTTTCCTAATTATTTGTAACTGAATCAATACCACTTTAAGACTATATGTTACCTAAGCCTTGTTAATCCAAAACTTATAGTACACATTGTATGACAGTGTACCACAGAACATGTACCATGGTAAAAGTACAAGAAATATCAATTAATGAAATGTACAATTAGCCCACCCTTGTCTGGACATTATGGAGTTATTGGAGAAATAATCCTGGAGATCCCTTATCAATTATGTAAAAGTTAATTGTGTCAAATACAGTAGGAAAATTCAATTACAAACACCATATAATTTAATTATATTGGTTATAACAAAATTGTTATTGATTATATTGTGTTAATAAATAAAGGATGGTAAATATAGGGGTAAATGCCCCCATTAATCTACAAAAAAAAATATGTAAAATACCCATGGGCATGAATGCTTCATGCATATGATGCATAAACATAATTCACTACTGCATTTATAAGATATAAAAGCTAAAGAAATGCCACTACATACTTAAAAACACAATATTTCAGAAAGGTTTTCGTAATTGTTAGTGACGGAATCAATATCAACTCAATACCAATGCTTTGGTGCTTTAATAATCAGCTGTTTTCATTTGGAATTAAAATATATGTAGGAGGCATATTTTCCAGACTGAATCAGCTGATGTTTGCTAAAGATGGTATGATATAAAATATCAATACATAATAGCCTATAATTTCAAGTCATTACATGACATAATATCACAAAATATAACAAACTTAAGAAGGACCAGAGAACCTAAAGAGAGTTCAAAGTTCAAAAGAGGGAGAAAGTAATGGATAAAACATACAAATGTGGATGTCTAGTGGAAAATGATTAAAAAGATGGGAAAAGGGAAATGAAAAAGTAGGAATGTAAAACAAAAAGAGTGCAAGCCCTGAAATGTCTTGCCTGCATTACTTATTGTTGAAAGTCTGTAATATGAAGGTTTTACTACGTAATTGCATAAACTTAACATTATCAATGATCCATGTAAATGAGGTCCAGGTCAGATGAACCCTGCCAGACAGACATGAACACCTTATAATCATTCCATGCACCAAATAAAGTAAGCATATTGCTTATAATATCAGAGAAACAGACCTAGTTACCACAACAGTGCACATGCTGAAATGTCTCGCCTGCTTTACTGACCATTGTTTTTATGTTGATAGTCCTAAATATAAAGATTTACTACAAGTATCACATAACTTAATATGATCCAAGAAAATGAGGTCCAGGTTAGATAAACCAAACCTGAACTATATGTACACCTGACAATCATTCCATACACAAAATATAGTTGACCTATTGCTAATAGTTTCTTAGAAACAAACTTACACAGGTATACTAACATTGACCAATGAACCATGACAATGAGATCAAGGTAAGATGATACCTGCCAGACAGACATATACACCTTACAATCATTCCATACACCAAATATAGTTGAGCTATTTCTTATAGTTAAAGAAAAACAGACCAAAACATAAAAACTTAACACTAAACAATGAACCGTGAAAATGAGGTCAAGGTCAAATAAAACCTGCCAGACTGACATGTACATCATAAAATATTTCCATACACCAAATATAGTTGACCTATTGCATAAAGTATAAGAAAAAAAGACCAGAACACAAAAACTTAACTTTAACCACTGAACCATGAAAATGAGGTCAAGGTCAGATGACACCTGCCAGTTGGACATGTACACCTTACATTCATTCCATACCCCAAATATAGTAGACCTATTGCTTATAGTATCTGAGATATGGACTTGACCACCAAAACTTAACCTTGTTCACTGATCCATGAAATAAGGTCGAGGTCAAATGAAAACTGCCTGACAGACACAAGGACCTTGCAAAGTACGCACATACCAAATATAGTTATCATATTAATGTCCTCATAATAAGAGAGAATTTAAAATAACAAAAAATCTTAACTTTTTTTCAAGTAGTCTGATAAGTCACTGAACCATGAAATTGAGGTCAAGGACAATGGATATATGACAGACAGAAACTTCATAACATAAGGCATCTATGTACAAAGTATGAAGCATCCAGGTCTTCCACCTTCACTATTCCTATGTCAAGCTTTTGGCAACAGAAGTCTCAGGCTCGACAAAAACTGAACATTGACCATTGAACAATTAAAATGAGGTGAAGGTCAGATGAACCCTGCCAGACAACATGTAAACCTGAAATCATTCTATTCACCAAGTATAGTTGACCTATTGCTTATAGTATCTGAGAAACAGTTATAACCATGAAAACTATACATTGACCAATGAACCATGAAAATATGGTCAAGGTCTGCTGAACCCTGCTAGAAATTACAATTATCTAACACACCAAATATAGTTGACCTATTGCTTATAGTATCTGATTAACTGGCAAACCATGAAAACTTAATATTTGCCAATGAAGCGTTGAAAAAAGAGGTTAAGCTAGCTGTTATGACCTTGAGCTTGCAAGGTCTTCAACTCTTCATGAGGCTTCTGGAAACCAAGTCTGTATAATTAAATTTCAGCCTATTTTTTTATGCTGTGATCTTTATCTTTGCTCTAAATATAGTGACTTTTACAATCACATCAAGTGTTTCTCTTCTTGATAGACATTTTTCTTCCAATTAAAAAAATACTGAATCTTATTTCTCAAATTTTAATATTAGTTATATCTGCATTGACATTGACCTCTCCATTCAATTTCAATCAGAGTTCCTCATCTGAACAAATAGAACTCCTGTCCCTTTTACCAAAACTTCTGAATTCATCACTTTGACATCCTATCTAAATTAGAATTCCAAACTAGTAAAATATCATGATATTTTTTTGGTGAAAATGCCTGAACTTCATAGATATACCAAAAGAGACAACTCTTGAAATTAGTCAATCAACCTGTGAGCATAACTGAGTAAATATATCAAGGTAAAACAGTTATCATGAATATTTAGTTGTATATCAAAATAAGTGTAATATTGAAATACAAAACTTTTTTTGTAATTGCTCCCTGCTGTTGTGGTATTGACATAACCTTGACTGAAACACTATACTTTACCAACATTGAAAAGATAAAATTACAATTATCTATCATTGAACAATGTATTCTTTGGCATGTTATGGTTTCTCAATAAAAACAGCTGATTTATGCAGAATTTGCACTAAAACTAAAAATGCAAACTTATTAAACATTATCACAGTAAATTGGTTTATATGACATATATGATTTATACTGGAAGATTGCAGCAATTAACTGGGTATACTTTTGATTAAGTTTCAGCTACATGGAATGAAAAACTAATCATTTCCAAGTCAGTAAAGTATGAAATGATCTATAACCAACAAAAAGGTTTCTATCATCAGAACTCTCAGTTAATCTACCATCCATCAAATATTTCTAATATTTACACTGGAAAATCATTTTGTCTTCATTAATGAAGCTCACATATACCCCCACATTTTACATTGTGTTTTATATTTCAAGTTCTATTATCCACTTAGCAATATCTTTGTCACAAATTTTTTACTTAATTGGAGTCTCAAGATTGTTTCAAGATTGTTTCATTTTAATTGTCCTCAACATTAACTTTTAACATTTTTACCACCTCCTCCTCCCCATCAAACAAAGATAGGATTGCTGATATTAGGAATGAGTGTTGTCAAAATTAGAGGTTCTTACTCAACAAGATGAGCATTTTATTGGTCTTTTTAATTGAGCACCTGGTGATTTATTCAAACAGATTTGTCACTTATCTTATTAGTAGAGTCTGTTTTTTCCCCATTTAATAATTCTTACATGGATTTTTCTGAATTTAACAAGAGAATTTTCCTCATGGTACAGAATTAAGTACTTTTGAACTGGTAGTATCAAACATGGCTACTGTATTGTCAGAGTAGAAATTTATTTACTGATAAAAAGTTATCAAGTAACAGAAAACTTGTTGATTACCAACAAATCTTTACTGCCTTCAGATATATGAGTCAAACTAGTACAGATAATGGTTGCAAAAAAAACTTTTACACAAATTTCTTTCAACAGACAGAACACAATGCAAATGCAGATCCAGGGTTGGGAGGTGGTTAAACCCCATTCTTGGGGCAGAAATTTGTTGTGTTTTTGCACATATTTCTTATCTTTTTACTTCTGGGAACTTGGTCCCCTTTTCTTCTTTCTGTCACTTCTGTCCCTCCCCTTACTGAAAGTCCTGGATCCACACTGCAATGAACAAGTGTGCTGGTTGTAAACAGAATTCCAGAGAAAGGTTTTATAAAAATGCAGAAGACAATTAATTAAGGTACCATTGTGCTGTTATTCCAATGTAGATATGATGTCTTCAGTGACTTCCTATAAATTATTGTCAATGTGAGTCTGAGGGTCATCAACATCTATGTGGTCTAAGAAGTTCGTGTACAGTATCACTAGCCTGTCAACACTGAGGTTCTAAGGTCGAAACCATGCCATTGCAGGTGCCTTTAACTCCAATCTTAATTGACCAGGATAGTCAGTTTTCCTGCCAAACGTTGTCGAGCTCTAAATCACCAGATTCTAGAAAAGTGGCGAATTAATATAACAGAGAGACTATCAAAAATCTGCCACCAATACTGAAGTCATTAAAATGACAAAAGCCACCTTCTAACAATTAAGTTTCATAACTTTGGACACATGAACATTTTTTAAAGATATATTTTAAATCCTAGACTTATCACTCAATTAAAATCTTTTTGAAAAATCCCTGTTCATCTATTATAACTAAACATGTTGATATACAACTTTCTTTCTTAGTCTAAAGTGGAAATAATCAAATCTGATATCCAGCTGTAGTCATACAGGAATGAACTGTTTGTTGTGCAGTATGGGGTTTGCTCATTGTTGAAGGTTGTACAGTGACCTATAGTTGCTTACTTTTACATCCTTTTGGTAGAGAGCTGTCTCATTGGCATTCATATCACATCTTCTTATATATGTACTGTTCAGGACTAACAAACAAAATCCTCAAGACCAAGAACTTGACAAAAATGTAAAAAAAACAAAATCCTCAAGACACAAAACACAAAACATGACGATAGTATAATCAACATAATTTCCTAGAATTTTAAAAATGAAATTCAGTCAATTAGATCATAAAAACTTTGAGGTAAAATATGCATTTACTGAAAAATAATGTTCAAATTTCAAAAGTGAGCACTGGTAGATGAAATTCCTTAGATTGTAAAATAATTACTTACACCACATCATTTTTGTTCTATTTGAAATATGTTACATCTAAATTACAACATTCTATGAGAAAACAACATACATTCTAATATCAAGAGTATCAAATTTTACCTTTGTTTAAAATTTCAGACTATTCCAAATAATTTGATAATTTGTGTACACAACTCGAACTTCCTGCCAGTGTGTATCAGATCAGCTGATCTGTGTTTACAAGATAAAATCAAGATCAGACTGCTTCCTTTATAGTTCATTAAATAAAGTCTCTGCCAAACCATTATAGGTCGGTGCCAAACATACAAAAATTGTATCAATAAAAAAAATATATTTACTGTTAATTGTTAGTAGGAATCCCAGTGTTATATTTATGTTAGGACATATGGTTAAAGACTTCATATAAATGAATGCTTCTGAAGTTTCTCTTCACTGTTCCATTCTATTATAATCTATTCCAAATTGAAAGTGCTAAATTGTATAGAAGGGGTTGACTTTGAAATTTATATCGGCCTTTTTGGAATAAGAGAAAGAGCTCAATAAATCAAGTACTGTAAATTTAGAAATTTTCGATCTGATTTTGATGTTTAATTATTTCACGAAATAGATATCAATGTTTGCTTAACATCCAGTGGTAAATATTTCATGCACGACCTGAACAAATTAACAATAAATACAATAGGTAGGTCCTACATAAAATGTTAACACAGAGATATGTCTTGCCTATTTGTTATTTTGATAATGCAAATGTTGAAATCAAAATAGCAATATTTTAACATGCAAGTTATGCAAATATTCAAAGTCAATGAATCATAACTGAAGGTACAGGGCTAAACAATCTCCATGGAAATGAGATGTGCCAATGCTAATACAACTGCAAACCAAATACCATTGACTTTTCATAAGTCGTTCCGTTTAAACAAACCTAAACACAAACATTAACTTGTAAACTATGTAACAGTTTCAAAGTCAATGAACCATAATTAGGAGGTGGGGTTATATAATCTCCATGGAAATGAAACTTGCAAATGCCAACAAATGCCAATACATTTGCATACCAAATATCATTGACTTAACATTAGTGGTTCATCTTAAACTGACCTAATCACAAACTAATACATGTAAACTAAGCAAAAGTTTCAAAGTCAATAGACCATGACTGAGGGGTAAGGACCAAATATTCTCCATGGAAATGAGATGTGCTAATGCTTATACAACTGCATACCAATTATCATTGACCTACCACTAAAGGTTCCCCTTAAACTGACCTAATCACAAACTAATACATGAAAACTAAGCAAAAGTTTCAAAGTCAAGAGACCATGAATGAGTGGGCGGGCCAAATAATCTCCATGGAAATGAGATATGCCAATGCTTATACAACTGCATACCAAATATCATTGACCTATCACTAGTGGTTCCCCATAAACTGACCTAATCACAAACTAATACATGTAAACTAAGCAAAGTTTCAAAGTCAATAGACCTTAACTGAGGGAGCAGGGCCAAATAATCTCCATGGTAATGAGATGTGCCAATGCTAGTACAACTGCATACCAAATATCATTGACCTACCACTAACAGTTCCCTTTAAACTGACCTAATCACAAACTAATACATGAAAACTAAGCAAAAGTTTCAAAGTCAATAGACCATGAATGAGTGGGCGGGGCCAAATAATCTCCATGGAAATGAGATATGCCAATGCTTATACAACTGCATACCAAATATCATTGACCTACCACTAGTGGTTCCCTATAAACTGACCTAATCACAAACTAATACATGTAAACTAAGCAAAGTTTCAAAGTCAATAGACCTTGACTGAGGGAGCCGGGCCAAATAATCTCCATGGCAATGAGATGTGCCAATGCTAATACAACTGCATACCAAATATCATTGACCTACCACTAGTGGTTCACCATTAACTAGACCTAATCACAAACTAATACATTGTTGACGCCACCGAAACAGCATACCTTTGTCTCGCTTTTTGACTCTGTCAAGGCGAGACAAAAACGGGGTCGACAAGTAAGATGGGTGGGAAATTTGGAATACCACTGGAAAATGAGGATATAATGGGAAAAAACAGAAATTTAGCCTTGTAACAGGCAACCTATGGACCCTTAAAAAAGTTATTGCAAGGGTTCTAAACGTGCAGAGAGTATGGCTCTCTTTTTACAAGAGGCATCATATTTAACGTGCCCATTCTGAACGGATATCCATCCATGAAAGGTACAAAACTATAAGAGAATTAGCAATTACTGACTTACAGTTGCAATTACAAATAATTGCTGACAGACTGTCAGACTGATGGACAAAATGTAAAATGTACACTTTCATACTTTGATGAATGATGTCCAAAATATAGAGAGTCAACCTAATTACATAAATATTAAGGTTGACTTCAGTACGGTAATTGTTGAACCATGAAAATGATGTTAAAAAAAACAGAAAAAATAGAAAATATAGACGATAAACAATTGTGAATCGTCTAGTTCTTCTGTCTTCTGGAATATTATGCTTTTTACAAATAGTTAATGCTGTCGCCCACAGATTAGGCAAGATATTTCTATCCTTTACAAAATGTGTATCCACTGTCACACTAAGCACTCAGTAGCTACACTGATCAATCTTGAAATGTGTATTATTGTTGTTCTGCCAATCAGGGGCAGATCAATGGAAGCCCTATGTCCCTTTTACAGTCCAAAATATTGAGTTTTTTACTACTTTTTGCTGATTTTATATGTCCTCGGCCCAACCCTTTTTGGGGTAGGCCCCTCAACCACCATTTTTTTAAATTCTGGATCCACCACCTTCAATACACAATGTCCTTCAATACACAATGTCCTTTTCTACTGTGTGTTATTTGTAATTATTACTGACAAATGTCAGACAATAAATGAGATAATGTAATTATAAATCTATCTGTGATATTACAACTTACACTTTCTGTACTCAGATACCGTTTCTTACAGTAATCAAGATTTGATGAAAATCATCCGAACAATAAAGTGTACAGGATTCCAAACAATTAATCAAATCTTAGAATTTGTTACTCCTTTCCTCCTTTTTTAGAATAAAAAGTACTCCTCCTGTTAAGAGTAAAAAGTACAAAATACTAACCTAGAAACTTTGTTTATACACACACATCAATGATTCACACATATTGATACCTCTGTAACAAAAACTGGGAAATGTTCCAGTAATCTTTATTTATTGAAGGGTGCATCATATCAACAAACTAAGTAAATGACTTCCGTTTATCTTCAACTTATAATTGGTAAATCAGGTAATAGTGTTTCAGAAATCAGGATGGTTAAAGAAACATCATGAAATAAAATAAAAATATCTAGAAAACACCTATTTACCTTCACCAACAACTAAATTAAGTTTCTGCTTCACATGCTTTAAATACAACACACTCTCAAAACTAACAGTAGTGGGTCTTACCTATAAATACAACACACTCTCAAAACTAACAGTAGTGGATCTTACCTATAAATACAACACACTCTCAAAACTAACAGTAGTGGGTCTTACCTATAAATACAACACACTCTCAATACTAACAGAAGTGGGTCTTACCTATAAATACAACACTATAAATACAACACACTCTCAATACTAACAGTAGCGGGTCTTACCTATAAATACAACACACTCTCAACACTAACAGTAGTGGGTCTTACCTATAAATACAACACACTCTCAACACTAACAGTAGTGGGTCTTACCTATAAATACAACACACTCTCAACACTAACAGTAGTGGGTCTGACCTATAAATACAACACACTCTCAACACTAACAGTAGTGGGTCTTACCTATAAATACAACACACTCTCAACACTAACAGTAGTGGGTCTGACCTATAAATACAACACACTCTCAATACTAACAGTAGTGGGTCTGACCTATAAATACAACACACTCTCAACACTAACAGTAGTGGGTCTGACCTATAAATACAACACTCTCTCAACACTAACAGTAGTGGGTCTGACCTATAAATACAACACACTCTCAACACTAACAGTAGTGGGTCTGACCTATAAATACAACACACTCTCAACACTAACAGTAGTGGGTCTGACCTATAAATACAACACTCTCTCAACACTAACAGTAGTGGGTCTGACCTATAAATACAACACACTCTCAACACTAACAGTAGTGGGTCTTACCTATAAATACAACACACTCTCAAAACTAACAGTAGTGTATCAATACAACACACTCTCAAAACTAACAGTAGTGTATAAATACAACACACTCTCAAAACTAACAGTAGTGGGTCTGACCTATAAATACAACACTCTCTCAATACTAACAGTAGTGGGTCTGACCTATTATTACAACACACTATCAAAACTAACAGTAGTGGGTCTAACCTATAAATACAACACACTCTCAAAACTAACAGTAGTGTATAAATACAACACACTCTCAAAACTAACAGTAGTGTATAAATACAACACACTCTGAAAACTAACAGTAGTGGGTATGACCTATAAATACAACACTCTCTCAAAACTAACAGTAGTGGGTCTGACCTATAAATACAACACTCTCTCAAAACTAACAGTAGTGGGTCTGACCTATAAATACAACACTCTCTCAAAACTAACAGTAGCGGGTCTTACCTATAAATACAACACACTCTCAACACTAACAGTAGTGGGTCTTACCTATAAATACAACACACTCTCAACACTAACAGTAGTGGGTCTTACCTATAAATACAACACACTCTCAACACTAACAGTAGTGGGTCTTACCTATAAATACAACACACTCTCAATACTAACAGTAGTGGGTCTTACCTATAAATACAACACACTCTCAAAACTAACAGTAGTGTATACATACAACACACTCTCAAAACTAACAGTAGTGTATAAATACAACACACTCTCAAAACTAACAGTAGTGGGTCTGACCTATAAATACAACACACTCTCAAAACTAACAGTAGTGTATAAATACAACACACTCTCAAAACTAACAGTAGTGTATAAATACAACACACTCTGAAAACTAACAGTAGTGGGTCTGACCTATAAATACAACACTCTCTCAAAACTAACAGTAGTGGGTCTGACCTATAAATACAACACTCTCTCAAAACTAACAGTAGTGGGTCTGACCTATAAATACAACACTCTCTCAAAACTAACAATAGCGGGTCTTACCTATAAATACAACACACTCTCAACACTAACAGTAGTGGGTCTTACCTATAAATACAACACACTCTCAACACTAACAGTAGTGGGTCTTACCTATAAATACAACACACTCTCAACACTAACAGTAGTGGGTCTTACCTATAAATACAACACACTCTCAAAACTAACAGTAGTGTATAAATACAACACACTCTCAAAACTAACAGTAGTGTATAAATACAACACACTCTCAAAACTAACAGTAGTGGGTCTGACCTATAAATACAACACACTCTCAACACTAACAGTAGTGGGTCTGACCTATAAATACAACACACTCTCAAAACTAACAGTAGCGGGTCATACCTATAAATACAACACTCTCTCAAAACAGAAGTGGGTCTGACCTATAAATACAACACACTCTCAACACTAACAGTAGTGGGTCTTACCTATAAATACAACACTCTCTCAAAACTAACAGTAGTGGGTCTTACCTATAAATACAACACACTCTCAACACTAACAGTAGTGGGTCTTACCTATAAATACGACACACTCTCAAAACTAACAGTAGTGGGTCTTACATATAATAATAGTAGTTTTATTTCCATATTTCACCCATAGCCATCTTAAGCTAACTTATAAAAAAAAACAATTCAAAAACACAATATGAGCATTACTGCATATTTCACTCTTTTCAATACTAAAGAAGTAGTTAATTCAATTTTTATAAAATGATAGTGTTCACAACCTCATTTCCAAAACACAATCCCCTTCATTTTCCCAAAAATGCTAGCATTATACAGTTATGGATCAAAATTAAAAGGGTGGGGTTGAACCCTTATAAAAGAAGAATGTGTCCATGGGACACAGATGCCACTGCTTGTTAATAAAGGGAAAATGCAGCAAAGTTAGAGAACGGAAACCAATTTTGGGATATAAAGACGGACAAGAGTAAAACTTAATGCCCACTCTGGCACGGCAGGGGCATGAAAAAGAGATAACCCAGCAGTAAACTTACTGGAAAATATACCTATAAATGCAAACTTCTTGCATTAAGAGAGGGTCCAACTAGGACCTTTATTATAGAGAGTCTTCCAATCATTATTCCTGTTTCAGAATCAATAATTAACTCTACTGTGTTTTTCACTCAATTGGGACAAAGTAATACACTTGTATAAATGACCATTCATATATTAAAATGGGTATGTTTGTTTGACACTGGCAAGTTAGTTGCAAACAAATGTGATTTCCTATTGGGTTTAATGGACACTCATGTGACATCACTGCCATCCGATAGAGGCAAAATCAGGATCATTTATAAAGGGTCTCCCAATCAATCAGCATTTCTAAAATAGATTTTACTTGTGATTTCAGAGGACAAGAAATTTGAAAATTAAACTTGGCTTGTTGTGTCAGGAGTTGGTGAAAATTTGAAAATTTAAAAAGATGTTGGACAATAGACAATAAAAACTAAATGTGGCAATATTTATAACAAGCCAATAAGAAGGTATTTACAGTTACCTACAAATGGAAACTCTGCCAAAAACCTTACTTTGTAACCAAATTCATATGCATTTTCAACAATTGTCTTGCAACTAATCAGTTGGGTGTGTCAGTTTGCTTCAGGTGACTTTTTCTTATATTTACCAAAGTTCCACTAAATCAATTCTGGTTTTAAGGCCAGAATTTATTTGTTTAAACAGTTCCTTCAATATTAACATAGAACTGACCACTTGTTATAATACTGATATACAAATGCATGATTTGGTATGAAATGATATCATCAGATCAGCTATAAACAACAGTCAAATAAATCATACACAGCTTCTACTGTAGTGAATCATACTCATATTTTCTATCATAATATTTTTAAATGTTATTACCACTTTCTAAAAAAAAAACATGCCTCTGAAACAGACAACAAGCAGCAAAGTAATTACATACAGATTACAGAATTAATCTTCTTATCTAATTAAATGTAACGAGATATTTTGTATCAGGATAACCATGTGATTAAAGCATCGTTTTTTAACAGTCTAAAGACTTCAAGATATAACATATCATTTCACATCAAGTAACTAACCTAAGGTGATAATAATTACTTAATATCTAAACAAATAACATGTGGATACTACAGGTACTCTGTGATATATGATACTGTTAACTCTTTAATGATCACACATGGAATCTTTATACCAAGGATTTATAACAGACTCATTGGTGTTATAATAAGCATGATTACCATGAGTCTAGAAGGTGCTGGTCAGGAAACAATATTGAAAGTGAGTCCAAAGATGTTAAAAGGAAACGGTACGATTTTGGGCCAAATTGGCCCCGAAAATGAAATGTATTTTAATTGTCTCAAATTGGCAGATTTAAATATAGAATCTTTGTACCTTATTAAATTTTGAGGTTTTAGTTTAAAATATTTGCAAGCCATTGGTAATTCAGCTATGAAAAGACAGAAAATTCAGTAAAATGATGAGTTTTTCCAAAAATTGTGACAATTTGACACACAAATAAGAAATAATACAAAGCACATGTGTTGCTCGATACGATATTTACACAGGAAGTGTATTTTATGTTTATCTACATCTACTAGTGCTCTATGCTAATTTAGCTGAAATGTTTATGAAATTAGCCTATTTTTTGGGGATAAAATTAAGTAAAGCACTATTATAATATCACTTCAACCAATAATTGTATCATCCAATTGTTGAGTAATATTAACAATTTTGTATCCTCACACAATAGCGTTGGAGTTCCTGTCAATATAGTATTTCCATGATCAGTCTAAGTCAAGAAAACATTAAATAGAACAGAGACAACCAAATATTTAAAATAAACATCAAATATTCAACAAACACAAAACCTGAAGAGACAATGACAACCACTGATTTAATTGGAAGAGGCTCATTATCATCATGAGTTGAACTAGTCTACAGAAAAAATCCTCCCTAAAGACAGTGTCAACCACTGATTTGGAAGGACATAAGCATGCTGAGTTGTTAAACTAGTCTACAGAAAAAAATCCTTATTTCATCTTGACTGGTGAAAGAAAAACAAAAATTGACTCTCTCCAACATTGTAGACTTTAATATAAATTCTTTACAAAAATCTCTATTTCTATAAATCTTAAAATAAAATTGAGAATGGAAATGGGGAATATGTCAAAGAGACAACAACCTGACCAAAGAGCAGACAACAGCCGAAGGCCACCAATGGGTTTTCAACACAGCGAGAAAATCCCGCACCCGGAGGTGGTCCTCAGCTGGCCCCTAAATAAAATTGTGTACTAGTTCAGTGAAAATGGATGTCACGCTAAACTCCAAAACATATAAATGAACTAAAATTAAAAAACATACAAGACTAGCAAAGGCCAGAGGCTCCTGATATAGCTGTATAGCTGATAATTTTTTCTGTTTACAGTTTCTATCAACTTTCTTTATTTTTTGCCTAAAATAGAAAAAAGGACCCCCAAAAAAATCGTCATATAAGAGCAATAGCTCCAATAATGAGTTGACTGACTATATTGGCCAAGTTGACTTATTTGTTGATCTTGTCTTGCTGATCATATTTGCTTTTTAAAGTGTCTATCTTTTATAGTTTTTAAGGTAATAGTCAAAAACACAAAAACTTGGTAAAATCTTCATTAAAGATTAATAACCCCAATAAAGAGTTCACGGATGATTTCAGGCATAAAAATTATTTCTAGATCTTGTCTTGTTGATCACTTTTGCTTTTTAAAGTTTCTATCCATCTATTATAGTTTTTATGAAATAAGACAAAAGTGCAAAACATTGGTAAAAATTCTTCAAACAATTTACCAAAGAAAAGGAAAAGATCCAAAATGTTATTTTGTCTTTTAAAAGTCTTTTAAAAAATGAGTTATTTCCCTTTGAACAGAAATCTACTAATTAAAAAGTATTTCATCAAAAATTTAATTCTAGGGAAAGGGCTTTAACTGAACAAAGAGAAAAGCATAAACTGTTAACACAGAGATATGTCCCACCGATTTGTTATTTTGATAATGTAATTAAAATGGCAATATTTTAACATGTAAGTTATGCAAATATTCAAAGACAATGAATCATGACTGAAGGTATATGGCTAAACAATCTCCATGGAAATGAGATGTGCCAATGCTAATACAACTGCAAACCAAATACCATTGACTTTTCATAAGTCATTCCCTTTAAACATACCTAAACACAAACATTAACTTGTAAACTATGTAAAAGTTTCAAAGTCAATGAACCATAATTAGGGGATGGGGTTATATAATTTCCATGGAAATGAAACTTGCAAATGCCAATATATTTGTATACCGAATATCATTGACTTAACATTAGTGGTTCATCTTAAACTGAACTAATCACAAACTAATACATGTTAACTAAGCAAAAGTTTCAAAGTCAATAGACCATGACAGAGGGATAGGGACCAAATATTCTCCATGGAAATGAGATGTGTTAATGCTTATACAACTGCATACCAATCATCATTGACCTACCACTAACGGTTCCCCTTAAACTGACCAAATTACAAACTAATACATGAAAACAAAGCAAAAGTTTCAAAGTCAATAGACCATGAATGAGGGGGCGGGACCAAATAATCTCCATGGAAATGAGATATGCCAATGCTTATACAACTGCATACCAAATATCATTGACCTACCATTAGTGGTTCCCCATAAACTGACCTAATCAAAAACTAATACATGTAAACTAAGCAAAGTTTCAAAGTCAATAGACCTTGACTGAGGGGCGGGGCCAAATAATCTCCATGGTAATGAGATGTGCCAATGCTAATACAACTGCATACCAAATATCATTGACCTACCACTAGTGGTTCACCATGAACTAAACCTAATCACAAACTCATACTTTATTGAAGCCGCCGCCAACGCTGCTGTCGTCGTCATTGACGCCGAAAACAGCATACCTATGTCTCGCTTTTTGACTCCGTCAAGGCGAGACAAAAATCATCAATAAAGGACAATAACTCCAATAAGGATCATTGACGACTTCTGCCATTATGCTCAGTTGTAGATCATGCCTTGCTGATCATTTTTTCTATTCAAAGTTTTTTTTATCTACTTATTGTAATGTTCAAGATAATAGGGAAAAAAGGTTAAATTCATTATTTAAGGGCAATAACTCCTATAGGAAGTCATCTGACAGTTTGATGTTCATACACAATAGGTAGATCTCAACATTTTGAACATTTCTGCCCGTGTCAGATTTACTCTTTTTATAGCGGTTTTCAAGATCATACACAAAAACTTGCATTTTACCCCCATGTTCTATATTTAGCCATGTTGGTCATGTGGTTGGCAGGTCGGGTCATCAAGACACATTTTGTAAACTACATACCAAAATGATGATTTTTGCCAAATTTGGTTAAATTTGGGCCAGTAGTTTCAGAGGAGAAGATTTTTGTAAAAGTTAACGGAAGACAAAGGAGCCAAGTGATGAGAAAAGCACACTTGGCCCTGAGGGCCAGGTGATCTTAAAATTCAACCTTGACCACGGATGTGTTAATATAAGGATAAAACCTTACGATTTCTGTCAGACAGACATTCACTCTTCATGATAAATTTTACTTTAAATGGTTCATCGTAAACCGACCTTATCACAAACTTTAATGTGTAAACTATGCAAAAGTTTCAAAGTCATTAGATAAAGACTGAGGGGCTGGGGCAAGATAATCTCCATGGAAATGAGATATGCCAATGCTTATACAACTGCACACCAAATATCATTGACTTAAAATTGTTGGTTCCCCTTAAACTGACCTAATCACAAACTAATACATTTGAGGACCACCTCCGGCTGCAGGATTTTCTCGCTGCGTTGAAGACCCATTGGTGGTATTCGACTGTTATCTGCTCTTCGGCTGGGTTGTTGTCTCTTTGACATATTCCCCCATTTCCATTCTCAATTTTATTGTTGTCATTGCCAGTGGAGCCAGAAACAGCAAACCTAAATATTGCCTACATGACTGCCTCAAAGCTAGATAAATAAAATGCTTCGCTGGGGCGCAGCTTGATACGACCGCAGAGGTCGAATCCTGAACAGTTGGGGCAAATATGGACACAACATTCAAGCTTGATACAGCTCTGAATTTGGATTGTAATTAAATATTTGACACAGCATAGGTTTCTGACACAGAAAGAATGTGGTCTAAGAACTTGAATTTTTTTAATTTACCTATGGTCCAATGTCCAAAATCAAAATACATGGTTAGATTCAGCACATCAAAGAACCCCATATATTCAATTTTTGTTAAAATCAAACAAAGTTTAATTTTGGACCCCAACTTGGACAAACTTGAAAACTGGGCCCATAATCAAAAATCTAAACACATGTTTAGATTCAGCATATCAAAGAACCCCAAGAATTCAATTTTTGCTAAAATCAAACTAAGTTTAATTTTGGACCCTTTGGACCTTAATGTAGACCAATTTAAAAAACGGGACTTAAAATTAAAAATCTAAAAACACGGTTAGATTTGGCATATCAAAGAACCCCAATAATTCAATTTTTGATGAAATCAAACAAAGTTTAATTTTGGACCCTTTTGACCTCAATATGAACCAATTTGAAAGCGGGGCCTACAAATAGAAAATCTAAATACATGGTTAGATTCAGCATATCAAAGAACCTCATATATTCAATTTTTGTTGAAATCAAACAAAGTTTAATTTTGGACCCAAATTTGGACCAACTTGAAAACTGGGCCCATAATCAAAAATCTAAATACATGTTTAGATTCAGTATATCAAAGAACCCCATATATTCAATTTTTGTTGAAATCAAACAAAGTTTAAATACTGGACCCTATCTTGGACCAACTTGAAAACTGGGCCCATAATCAAAAATCTAAACACATGTTAAGATTCAGCATATCAAAGAACCCCAAGAATTCAATTTTTGTTAAAATCAAACTAAGTTTCATTTTGGACCCTTTGGACCTTAATGTAGACCAATTTAAAAAACAGGACCCAAAATTAAAAATCTAAATACACGGTTAGATTTGGAATATCAAGGAACCCCAATAATTCAATTTTTGATGAAATCAAACAAAGTTTAATTTTGGACCCTTTTGACCGCAATATGAACCAATTTGAAAGCGGGGTCCAAAAATAAAAAATCTAAATACATGGTTAGATTCAGCATATCAAAGAACCCCATATATTCAATTTTTGTTGAAATCAAACAAAGTTTAATTTTGGACCCCAATTTGGACCAACTTGAAAACTGGGCCAAAAATCAAAAATCTAAATACATGTTTAGATTCAGCATATCAAAGAACCTCATCTATTCAACTTTTGCTAAAATCAAACTAAGTTTAATTTTGGACCCTTTGGACCTTAATGTAGACCAATTTGAAAACTGGACCCAAAATTAAAAATCTAAATACACTGTTAGATTCGGCATAACAAATAAATAAATATGATCAAAGATTTTACAAATCTAATGCGCCATACTGTGCAATTAAAGACTTCTTGAAATTTTTCAATATTTGAAATTTGAAAAAAAAAAAATTTTGAAGAATAATTCTTTTTAATTTCTGAAATCTGAAATGAGAAAAAATTGACCCCCCACAATTTCTTTTTATCCCCCCCCCCCCCTTTTTTCCCCCCAAAAATTCTTTCCCTCAAGATATGGTCATAATCTCAATTCAAATTTCCAATGGAGTTGGCAACCATAATTACCCATTTAAATTTACCATAGTGCTAACTTAATCTATTTTATAATAGAATTAAAAATATAGTGTCAAATCTTTCATATGGATTTTTTTGTAAAAAAAAAAGATGCAACATTTGCAGATATTTTTACTGGTCTTCCTTTATAAATATGCATTTCTTTAAACATAATTTAAAAGCAGTGTAAGGGAAGTAACCAAAACGTTGTATTTGGATTACCTCCCTTACACTGTTTTAAATTATCTTTATTGTTCATTAACCATTACTTTATACATAATTTAAAAGCAGTGTAAGGGAGATAATTTCAATGATGTATTTGATTTATCTCCCTTACACTGCTTTAAATTATGTTTTGTACTAAAGTATTTGTCCATTAACCAGGACAACCCTGTTTTTCCCCCTTTTTTGCCCCTAATTCTTAAACGGTTTGAGCCATAACCCCCCAAAGCAAATCCTTACCATCCCTTTGTGGTATGGAAATTTGTAGTATAATTTCAGAGAGATCCATACACCGTTCCACAGTTATTGTCTGGAAACTAGAAAGTACTTATTTTTGGCCCCTTTTTGGCCCCTAATTCCTTAACTGTTGGTACCATAACCCCCAAAATCAATCCCAACCTTCCTTTTGTGGTATTTAACCTTATGGTCAAATTTCAAAAAGATCCATTCACTTAAACTAAAGTTAGAGTGTGAAAACCAATGTGTCTTCGGACGAAGACGACGACGCCAACGTCATACCAATATACGACCACAAAATTTTTTTGCAGTCGTATAAAAACCCATGCAACTGTACAAAAGCAAAGCTCAGTTACTGATGCACACCTTTAGTACTTAATTTGCTGATTATATTATGCACTTTTTATTCATATCAATTTAAATAAAGCTAACAAACAACATGATGTAATTAAGGGAGGAAAAGATTTAAATATTATTCATGTTTTATAAAAAAAATTTATAAAATTGTGGTTGCACGATTTAAACAATCTTTTGAGATAAGTCCCAATCTGATCTGTAGTTTTCTGTTAAACAAATAAAAATGCAAGAAGTCAAGTTGTAGTAAACAGGTAACATATAATTCAAAAGTTACACAACTCTCAAAGTTTGGAACAAACAGCTTACACTTGAGAATCATGTCATCTGACTTTGTGTTGTCATCATATGGTTAAAAATAAAGAAGCAGAAAATACATTAAATTCACTATATCATGTATATTGAATTTCCATAGCCCTATTGTAATTTGTATAAAAATAAGAAGATATAGTAAGATTCCCAACGACACAACTATCTGTCAAAGACCAAATGAAGTAGATTTAAGCAACTACAGGTAACAGTATGGCCTTTAACAATGAGCAAAACCCATATTGTATAGTAAACTATAAAAGGACCTGACATGACAACATGTAAAACAATTCAAACAAAAAAACCAACAGCCTGATTTATGTACTAAACCATTAACAGATATGTTCAACATCAACATGGTTCTGTGTTCTACTACAGTGAGGGAACATCTAACCCTAACATACAATTAAACATCAAAATCAGCTGGATATTGACAAGGTCTATCAGGCTTCCAATATGAAATAAGTCCTTTCAAATTTATTACAGGGCTAGTGCCTCTGACATTTTTTTAACCTTTCTTAACCATAGATTTCAGTAAACTACTATCAGTGCATCTTTATAATATATGTAAATAAGACTTTGTTCTGCCTTTATTAAAAAACCCAAAGTTTTATTATTGTATTTTCTTAAGTAGAAATGTATTTTTGTTTTTACTTTTTTTTTACATATTCTATACTTTGACATGCAAGGTGATTGGAAATTTGCATTTCGTTCAACAGTTTTATTAGTGGATGACTTTACAAATGAAATCCACAAAATTTAGTATCTCCCAAATAACATGAATAACAATGAATCCAATGTATTAGATAAATGTCTGAAGGGAGATAACTTGTCCACAAATTTACATTGCTATCATTAATTCAATTTTTCTGCATAGTAAGTATCTTACATGTCACTTTCCTGAAGAAGAAAAAACCTTTGTGTAAACTGATTCAGTGTTTTTCTGGGTAGCTTTGAAATTGTAATAATCCTAGTCGCCTTAAGTTCATTTCTTCTCAGAGAGAAATGTCCATTCAAGTTGAATTTTCCAAGGAGAAATTCCCCATTTACCATGTTTACAAACATCTATATAACTTGCCAAACCTCTTATTGCTTCAACTTGTTTCTCTTCAAGATTTCCTTCACATACTAAATCAAGTCTTATGCAATATTTAGATTCTGCAGCTGGTCAGTATATTGGGAACTACTACTTACCATTTTAATATAAGTAACCATTACAAAACTAATATTCTACTATCAGATTGAAACATTGTTTTTATATACTAAATCTACACCAGTACTAGTGAGCAAAGGGATTCAAATCTTAATTGCCAAATTCCACCCAGGATAAATGTGATAAGTGGTAAATCAATATATTTCTGTAGAAAGGGTTGAATGATTTACATAAGAAAACAGAGATGCTTGAAAATTGTCAAGTGGGCACTATGATAATGTCAGTTCAAGGGTGCAGAGTTCCAGTTTGCCAATAAAACGTGTAAATGACACTGTATATACTAGTATAGTAAAAGTTTTTTTATGTTAATGGAAATATGAATCAAATTCAGTATGTCAAAATGTGTGTGAATATGGTTACATACATGTGTTAGCACCTTACCTTAACTCATTCGCCCCCAAGAGATTTCTGGAAAATCAGGCATTTTCGAAAATTTGCAATCATATGCAAATTATATGCAAATTAGCAGACTCTTGATGCTGTAACTGATGCTCATCTATTAAACTATGTATTGAGATTTGGGGGCGGATGGCATGGGTGGGGGGTGGGGTGGGAGGTGGAATATTTTCTCGTGGGTTTGAACCCACCCCCACTGAAAAATGTAAATTTTCCGTCTATTTTCCGATTTTTAAACGACCTTGAGAGGTGAACATTGACCAGACTGTTTTTCTTTGTCATTCAAGTATTACCCTATAGTTACAGCAGTCTATTCATGCTAACTGGGAGTATATTGGACTTAAGTGTCTTGCTGGGGAATTATTATTGTCAAGTCAGGTGTGCCTAAATGTCCGTTTTTACGGATTTTTGACAAAACGGTGACCTAGATTTTACAGACTAGATTCCTATTGGCCATATTATACCTCGTTGTGTTCCTTTACCACCTATGCATGCATTTATGATAATAGTTTATACCTACAGTCACTACCAGTTACGTAGTGGCCATCAAAAGATGCCCACCCCCACCTGATTTTGGCTACTTTTCACGTTTTTCCGATTTTGAACTCTTAAACGGCCTTCAAAGTGCCATATTTTCATGAACAGACATCTGAGAAGAGTTTATGGACCATGAACTGCTTGGTTGAAGTCCCTGCTATCATGACAGTTCAGCTGGGGCAGTTCAAAAAAGGTATGGAGGGTCATACGGGCCATCAAAGAATGGTTGTCGCCATCACGCCTACAGGCGGGATTGGGGGCTAAAGGGTTAAACGATTTGATCAAAATTTTTAAATTTGACTTCTGTTGGGTTTGAGGGTCGTTTTGGGGTGTAAAACTGACCAAAACACTCTTTAGAGGTTGAAAATCGGGAAAAAAATATTTTTAGTTTAACTCATTCGCCCCCAAGAGATTTCTGGAAAATCAGGCATTTTCGAAAATTTGCAATCATATGCAAATTATATGCAAATTAGCAGACTCTTGATGCTGTAACTGATGCTCATCTATTAAACTATGTATTGAGATTTGGGGGCGGATGGCATGGGTGGGGGGTGGGGTGGGAGGTGGAATATTTTCTCGTGGGTTTGAACCCACCCCCACTGAAAAATGTAAATTTTCCGTCTATTTTCCGATTTTTAAACGACCTTGAGAGGTGAACATTGACCAGACTGTTTTTCTTTGTCATTCAAGTATTACCCTATAGTTACAGCAGTCTATTCATGCTAACTGGGAGTATATTGGACTTAAGTGTCTTGCTGGGGAATTATTATTGTCAAGTCAGGTGTGCCTAAATGTCCGTTTTTACGGATTTTTGACAAAACGGTGACCTAGATTTTACAGACTAGATTCCTATTGGCCATATTATACCTCGTTGTGTTCCTTTACCACCTATGCATGCATTTATGATAATAGTTTATACCTACAGTCACTACCAGTTACGTAGTGGCCATCAAAAGATGCCCACCCCCACCTGATTTTGGCTACTTTTCACGTTTTTCCGATTTTGAACTCTTAAACGGCCTTCAAAGTGCCATATTTTCATGAACAGACATCTGAGAAGAGTTTATGGACCATGAACTGCTTGGTTGAAGTCCCTGCTATCATGACAGTTCAGCTGGGGCAGTTCAAAAAAGGTATGGAGGGTCATACGGGCCATCAAAGAATGGTTGTCGCCATCACGCCTACAGGCGGGATTGGGGGCTAAAGGGTTAAACGATTTGATCAAAATTTTTAAATTTGACTTCTGTTGGGTTTGAGGGTCGTTTTGGGGTGTAAAACTGACCAAAACACTCTTTAGAGGTTGAAAATCGGGAAAAAAATATTTTTAGTTTAACTCATTCGCCCCCAAGAGATTTCTGGAAAATCAGGCATTTTCGAAAATTTGCAATCATATGCAAATTATATGCAAATTAGCAGACTCTTGATGCTGTAACTGATGCTCATCTATTAAACTATGTATTGAGATTTGGGGGCGGATGGCATGGGTGGGGGGTGGGGTGGGAGGTGGAATATTTTCTCGTGGGTTTGAACCCACCCCCACTGAAAAATGTAAATTTTCCGTCTATTTTCCGATTTTTAAACGACCTTGAGAGGTGAACATTGACCAGACTGTTTTTCTTTGTCATTCAAGTATTACCCTATAGTTACAGCAGTCTATTCATGCTAACTGGGAGTATATTGGACTTAAGTGTCTTGCTGGGGAATTATTATTGTCAAGTCAGGTGTGCCTAAATGTCCGTTTTTACGGATTTTTGACAAAACGGTGACCTAGATTTTACAGACTAGATTCCTATTGGCCATATTATACCTCGTTGTGTTCCTTTACCACCTATGCATGCATTTATGATAATAGTTTATACCTACAGTCACTACCAGTTACGTAGTGGCCATCAAAAGATGCCCACCCCCACCTGATTTTGGCTACTTTTCACGTTTTTCCGATTTTGAACTCTTAAACGGCCTTCAAAGTGCCATATTTTCATGAACAGACATCTGAGAAGAGTTTATGGACCATGAACTGCTTGGTTGAAGTCCCTGCTATCATGACAGTTCAGCTGGGGCAGTTCAAAAAAGGTATGGAGGGTCATACGGGCCATCAAAGAATGGTTGTCGCCATCACGCCTACAGGCGGGATTGGGGGCTAAAGGGTTAAACGATTTGATCAAAATTTTTAAATTTGACTTCTGTTGGGTTTGAGGGTCGTTTTGGGGTGTAAAACTGACCAAAACACTCTTTAGAGGTTGAAAATCGGGAAAAAAATATTTTTAGTTTAACTCATTCGCCCCCAAGAGATTTCTGGAAAATCAGGCATTTTCGAAAATTTGCAATCATATGCAAATTATATGCAAATTAGCAGACTCTTGATGCTGTAACTGATGCTCATCTATTAAACTATGTATTGAGATTTGGGGGCGGATGGCATGGGTGGGGGGTGGGGTGGGAGGTGGAATATTTTCTCGTGGGTTTGAACCCACCCCCACTGAAAAATGTAAATTTTCCGTCTATTTTCCGATTTTTAAACGACCTTGAGAGGTGAACATTGACCAGACTGTTTTTCTTTGTCATTCAAGTATTACCCTATAGTTACAGCAGTCTATTCATGCTAACTGGGAGTATATTGGACTTAAGTGTCTTGCTGGGGAATTATTATTGTCAAGTCAGGTGTGCCTAAATGTCCGTTTTTACGGATTTTTGACAAAACGGTGACCTAGATTTTACAGACTAGATTCCTATTGGCCATATTATACCTCGTTGTGTTCCTTTACCACCTATGCATGCATTTATGATAATAGTTTATACCTACAGTCACTACCAGTTACGTAGTGGCCATCAAAAGATGCCCACCCCCACCTGATTTTGGCTACTTTTCACGTTTTTCCGATTTTGAACTCTTAAACGGCCTTCAAAGTGCCATATTTTCATGAACAGACATCTGAGAAGAGTTTATGGACCATGAACTGCTTGGTTGAAGTCCCTGCTATCATGACAGTTCAGCTGGGGCAGTTCAAAAAAGGTATGGAGGGTCATACGGGCCATCAAAGAATGGTTGTCGCCATCACGCCTACAGGCGGGATTGGGGGCTAAAGGGTTAAAGCATGTAAACCGGGCATTTAAAAACCTACCTTGTACATTTTGCCATGTCAAGCAGTCTGATGTTGGAACCCTTCCATGATTGTTTTCTTTGATAAGTTACCAATCTGTAAAAAAGAGACACATTGCATTATTATAACTATTTTTAAGTTACAAAATGTACTAGAGTACATGTACTTCAAAGTGTTTCTGTAGAGAATACACAGAGAATAAAACTTGATTTAATAAATTGAATGCTAAGATTTTACCCCCAATTTTGTAATACTATATCTATAATAATATTTTGGAGTGTTGTTGCTTTGGGTCTCTTTGGGAGGGTTAAGCAAATATATGCATGTACTATGACCATATAACATTGTGTAGATATATGTAATCACTTTACTTTGGTCTGTAGTTGAAATCATGCTACTTCTCCTCACTTTTATTATGCATCATATATTATACTTACACATAATACTTATATTGCTATTATTAAGACCTATATATATCTATTGAATGTAAATGTTGAAATTAAAATGGCAATTTTTTAACATGTCAACTATCATACCATATCTTCTATATGTAAAAAATTCAAAGTCAGAGGTGCAGCACCAAATAATCTCCATGAAAATGAGTTATTGTACATCAGCTGGTTCAAATACTTTTTAGAAGATATCTGCCTGGTCTTTTAACTGCCATTTTGTATTGATATCAATACAAATTTTATTTATTTGCTCATTGCTATAAATTTTTTTCTGTAGCTTTTGAAAGAACCATGTAAAAAATTTCTTTGGAAGACCAGGGATCTCCATGACCTGTTTTATGATGGTGCACCACCATCGTTAATTTATCTTCTATTATTATCAAATAAACCCTATACATATAAAACAAGTATAATACACAAGGACCAACAACAATCACTGACTTACAGGCTCCTGCTTTGGGACAGGCACATACAGAATATGGCAGTAGCTAAACATGTTTGGTAGCGCTCAACCATCCCCCTAACCTTGGACAAAGGTTTAACAGCATAACAAAAGAACAAACTGTAATAAAATGCTCCGCAAGGCGCAGCTTGATACGACCGCAGAGGTCGAACCCTGAACAGTTGGGGCAAGTATGGACACAACATTCAAGCTTGATACAGCTCTGAATTTGGATTGTGATTAAATATTTGACACAGCATAGGTTTCTGACATAGAATGAATGTGGTCTAAGAACTTAAAAAATTTTAATTGGACATTCACCTTTTATGGTCCAATATCCAAAATCTAAATACATGGTTAGATTCAGCATATCAAAGAACCCCATATATTCAATTTTTGTTGAAATCAAACAAAGTTTAATTTTGGACCCCAAATTGGACCAACTTGAAAACTGGGCCCATAATCAAAAATCTAAATACATGTTTAGATTCAGCATATCAAAGAACCCTAAGAATTCAATTTTTGTTAAAATCAAACTAAGTTTAATTTTGGACCCTTTGGACCTTAATGTAGACCAATTTGAAAACGGAACCAAAAATTAAGAATCTAAATACACGGTTAGATTCGGCATATCAAAGAACCCCAATAATTCAATTTTTGATGAAATCAAACTAAGTTTAATTTTGGACCCTTTGGACCTCAATGTGGACCAATTTAAAAACGGGGCCCAAAATCCAAAAACTTAATACACTGTTAGATTCAGCATATTAAAGAACCCCAAGAATTCAGAAATAAAACCCCATTGAAATTGGTCAAGAAATAAGCAATTTATACGAAGTATCTTCTTTTGCACAATACTGTGCAATTGAATATTTCTTGCTATTGCGCAATACTGCACAATTGACAATTTCTTGCTATTACGCAATATTGTGCTATTGATTATTTCTTGCTATTGCGCAATACTGTGCAATTGAAGATTTCTTGCTATTGCGCAATACTGTGCAATTGAAGATTTCTTGCTATTGTGCAATACTGTGCAATTGAAAATTTCTTGCTATTGCACAATACTTATTATATAATAATTTACACATCCTAATTGGTGTGTATCTCCTATCATATCATTATTATTTGCTTTTAAATATAAATCAGAAATAACCAACTTAAAATGGAAAATTTTAAAAGAAAAAAAAAAGGAAAAAAAAAAAAAATCCCCCCACCAAATTTTTTGAACCCCCTTATGATTCATCACCCCCAAACTCAATCCCAGCCTTCCCTTTGTGGTATGGTACCTTGCAGTACAATTTCAGAGAGATCCATACACTTGAACACAAGTTATTGTCTGGATACTAGAAAAATGTGTTTTTTGGCCCCTTTTTGGCCCCCAAATCCTAAACGTTTCGGGCAATTACCCCCAAACTCAATTCCAGCTTTCCCTTTGTGATATGGAACCTTGTAGTACAATTTCAGAAATATCCAAACACTTACACACAAGTTATTGTCATGAAACTAGAAAAATGCTTGTTTTTTGCCCCTTTTTTTGCCCCTAATTCCTAAAATTTTGAGGCAATTACCCCCAAAATCAATCCCAGCATTCCCTGTGTGATATGGAACCTTGTGGTACAATTTCAGAGAGATCCATACACTTGAACACAAGTTATTGTCTGGAAACTAGAAAAATGCTTATTTTTGGCCCCTTATTCCTAAACGTTTCGGGCAATTACCCCCAAACTCAATTCCAGCTTTCCCTTTGTGATATGGAACCTTGTAGTACAATTTCAGAAAGATCCATACACTTTCACACAAGTTATTGTCATGAAACTAGAAAAATGCTTGTTTTTTGCCCCTTTTTTGGCCCCTTATTCCTAATATTTTGAGGCAATTACCCCCAAAATCAATCCCAGCATTCCCTTTGTGATATGCAACCTTGTGGTACAATGTCAGAGAGATCCTTACACTAACACACAAGTTATGTCTTGAAGTTACAAAAATGCTTATTTTTGGCCCTTTTTGGCCCCTAATTCCTTAACTGTTGGTACCATAACCCACAAAATCAATCCCAACCTTCCTTTTGTGGTATTGAACCTTATGGTAAAATTTCATAGAGATCCATTCACTTAAACTAAGGTTAGAGTGCGAAAATCAATGTGTCTTCGGACGACGCCGGACGTCGACGACGCCAACGTCATACCAATATACGACCGCAAAAATTTTTGCAGTCGTATAAAAATCATGCTTGACTCATCAGATCGACACAAAGCACATACAAGACTAAGGACTCAAAGTACTGATCTAAGAGTACTTGCAGTTACTGAAAGCTACTTGGAAAGTTGGGAGGCCTGTCACAATTTAATTAAGACAGCTTAGGTTTAAGTGTAAATACACCATTGTGTTTAAAAATATAGTAGATTTATGACGTAATATGATCCTGTCAGAATTTAGCATAAATGATAGTAGTTCTAATTTGGTCCACAGTGAGTACTTTCATTGGTAAAAACAAACATGGCCGAAAATATCTTTCTGTTTTTTTGTTCTTTATTGGGATTTGTTTGTATATAACATCATACAGGAGCATACAATTCCAGCAAATTTGTATCAGAGGAGCATACTATTTCCGGCAAATTTGACTGAGCAACACGAACTTCAAAAAAACTGGGGGTGATCTCAGGTGCTCTGGAAGGGTAAGAAGATCCTGCACAACATGTGGCACCTGTTGTGTTGCTCATATTAGTACAAACCCAGTAATAAGTCAAATTTGGTAGGTCACATTCAGGGAAAGGGGGAAGGGATTGTAGTTACGACAATTGGAACATATCCACTATCATCTGTGAAACTGATATTCCATAACGGTCAACCACTTGGTGATGGCATCCGTAAAATTTATGAAGGGATAACTTCAACTTCACCAATTGAAACTCTTGGTTTAATAGCTTCCTTGTGATTAAAGGATTAAAGGAATCCTAATAATTTATTTCTGTTCAATATAATGTTGTCATAATAAAGGTTCCATTTTAGATTTGAATGTTTGAATGTAAAGTAACACCAAGATATTTAGCAGATGTAAAGGATTAGGTAAATAAAAATATCCAGTTACGTGCCTGTGCAATTAGGTGCTAATTGTGGCTTTCATGTCTGACCCCAAGTCGGCATGACCCAAGTACTTCTGGCCAAAGTTGATTCAGCCCGATTCAAAATAATATTTACAAGGGATAAATATAATATATTTGACTTGTAGTTCATGAATTTTATAAATAATAACAAAGGAGGACAATAAAATATTGAGCCTTTGACTCATATTCAAATATATAATTTCATTAGAGGAGATATTTATTTGAACAGTAATTTTAAAAATATCTATATTTATTTAGATCTAATTTCGAAATATATTATTTTTTTAATGCAAAATATTTATGATGATTATTCATACAGTATACAGCATTTATTCTGATTATGAATTTATTAAGAGTCATCAAGACTATTGTGTATGCATAATTATACTTAATACATATACAACTGTACAAGCCAATTCCCAGGTAGATGCATACAATCTATGTTTTTGTTTAAAAATATAAAAACTACAACTAAATGTTGTTTGATTTGCTGAATGTCTTTAATTATCAATATTGTTTCCTAAAAATATTCCTCTAATTATCTGCGAAATTTACCATTTATCTAGAATCACATGTGCCATAAAGCTCTCTGATTTTTATGATAGTTATTCATTATTTTACTATGGGACTGGATAGACTTGGGGCCGGAACGACCTAATAATCTAATTGTGTAGCTTTCAAGATGTTTCGGCCATACACCAGTTCAGCCTTGGTTGTTTCAGTCCATAATACATTTTTTTCTTAATGTTCGTGCCTCTCAATGTTTTGAATAATAAATAAAAGGTAAGTAAATATTTCTTTATATATAAAAATAAGAAGATGTGGTATAATTGCCAATGAGACAACTCTCCACCAGAGACCAAAAGACATAGAAGTTAACAGCTATAGGTCACCGTACAGTCTTCAACAATGAGCAAAACCCACGACGCATAGTCAGCTATAAAAGGTCCTGAAATGACATTTATGTATTATTAGACTTTCTTATTAAAGATAAATATGATGCAGTGTACAGAAAATGTCACAGTCGGCAGAGCCAGGTAAAGATTAAAATTTTCTTATTTTTCATCAGTAGGTTGATTAAAGTAGATCAAAATATAAACCTCCACATCTAATATATATTTACAAACGAAAGTGAACCAACGCCTGGTGAGTCTGTAGTGAGTTAGAGTCCCTGAAGTGGATACCTCGGGTATGCAGGGTCGTTATGATGAAACACAATAATGTAGAAAGTCTTATAACAACAACACTGGAGGGACTGCTGCAGAAAATTTATTGATCGACATGTTTCGGTGCCTAGGGCACCGTCATCAGGATACAAATAATACATTGAACATACTTAAGTGTACAATCGGGTTGTCTTGTGACAACGTCATAGACCTTACTCAGGAAGACTACATGTTGACAATCTATTTATATACATTTTCTATTTATACTTTCACTATTACTTCCCTTTCATAACAACTACTATACTATGACGTTGTCACAAGACAACCCGATTGTACACTTAAGTATGTTCAATGTATTATTTGTATCCTGATGACGGTGCCCTAGGCACCGAAACATGTCGATCAATAAATTTTCTGCAGCAGTCCCTCCAGTGTTGTTGTTATAAGACTTTCTACATCTAATATATATATATATATTTGCCAAACGATCGATAAGAAATTGATTTAAAAAAAGAAAATGAATGTATTGTTTTGCTTCAATTTATTATAATAATATTGTAATGGATTAAATAATAATTATTATAATAGATACATTTTTGTAATCGATTCCACTACATATACGTTTGTATATTGAATTAGATAACTGGATTAACTAAGTGATAAAATTAGTGTCTAAGTGATTGACAAAGGCATGTGTCTCATAATAAATCCATATAACTTGTAATTCAATTTCATCATTTCAAAAAAAGACTGTCATCTTTTTGCTTGCTTATGTCATTTTGTGAAGAATTCAGGGCTCTGGATTTCAAAAGTACAGTATCCTAAGACATGTCATAAGATATATCTTAGGACAAATTTGATGACCATCTTATCTATTATAATAATAAATATTTGCATGTCAAGACGATAATTATTCAAAACTTTCAACTGCAAAGTATAGTTTTTGTAAAACTCACTGAATAACATAATTGAGTATATGATTTTAGAATTTTTTATAACAGTGAATGCATGCATAAGCTTGTGCTCAGCTTTGGACATGTAGCACTCATTTAGACCATTATCCTTTTTGAAATGAGACCGATTAATTTGTTTGTACTTAAGGTGGTATCCTAACCACGCATCTTTATAAAATTTATATTGAAGACCTTTTAAGACAGTTAGAAGATTCAAATATTGGTTTATATCTAGGCACAAATTATGCAGGATGTCCTACGTGCGCAGATGATATCCTACTCTTATCTAACTCGGATGAAGAAATGCAAATCATGCTCAATGTAGTAGACTCATATTCGAAAGAACATCAATATAATATCCATCCTGAAAAGAGTGTTCTCATTAAACAAAATGAAAATTCCACAAACTCTAGGAAATAATCTATATGCTCTTGGTCTCTTGGGGATAAGTCCGTTTCAGAGACAGATAAGGCCTCACATCTAGGTATTATAAGATCATCAAAAAATGAAAATATAATAAATGTGAAAGACCGCATTAGTTTAGCCCGAAGAACAACTTATTCACTTATGTCAACAGGTGTACATGGCACAAATGGCTTGAATCCAAGGATTTCCTATAGTATTTATAGAATCTACAAATTACCCCGTCTGCTCTACAGTCTAGAAGTTTTACCTCTTACGAACAGCCAAATCAACGACCAGGGTGACTTCCATTTATCCTTCTTAAAAAATATTCAGGCTCTTCCAACAAGAACAGCTTCTGCTGCAGTATTCTCACTACTGGGTGCCCTCCCTATAGAGGCCGAGCTCCACAAAAGACAATTAAGCCTTCTGCATTCAATCCTAGCGTCTGAAAATCAAAATCTTAGGGATATCTTGTTGCGTCAGTACCGGTTAGAAATTTGCAATGGAACTTTTCTACACAGAACAGAAAATGTCCTGCTTCAATATAGCCTACCAAGCATTGATGAGCTTCTAATATTTCTTCCAACAAAAATTAAATGGAAACAATCCGCTAGACATGCTATTAATACATTTTGGAGTAATAAATTTAGGTCTTTGAGTAGAGAAAAATCAACCCTGATTAGGCTCTGTACTGACATTATCAATATAGGAGAAATACATCCAGTTTGGAAAACAGCAACAGAAATTCCGGGGGATACAAAGAAAGCCATAACAAAAGCTAGAATACTAACTGGGACCTACCTTTTACAAGCAACCAAAGCTAAATTTAATATAGGAAGTGCAGACCCAATTTGCCCCCTTTGCAAACTCGAGGAAGAAAACCTTCTACATTTCCTAACTAGATGTCCATCTCTGGAAGGGGTCCGTAGGACTTTTTATGCCCCATTAAAACAGGCTGTTATAAATAAAATTGGGATTGATCAGTGGAAAACAAATTTTCAAAATAGGGAAACATTAAGCCAATTAATTGTTGACTGCAGAAAACTAGCGGGTTCTATACTTCCAAACGACAACAATTTTTTAAATATGGTTGAAACAATTTCTAAGAATCTGTGTGATAAATTACATCAACAGAGGTTAAGTCAGATTAATGCTCTATCATAATATAAACATCCATTAATAATAACATGGAATCGAGCTTTCTTTCGATCCTTTTCAGAGCACAAAATAGTGGCGTACATAAAGAACAGTTAGAAGTGAGAAGTACATGGAGGACAGTTGAGATATATATGTACTTGGGAATACGTTGATATTAACAATAATATACGTAATATACAGACAATTGCTGTATCAAAGTGGTAGCTGATGCCTTTTAGAATATAGAGACATATTTAATAGTGTCAGACCACGGTTTTACTAATGTCATAAAGTGAATCAGTGTCATTTTAGATTTTAGACTATTTTTAACGAAGTATCAAAATGAATAACTTTTAATATCGTCCGTGTAAAATAAGCCCATCGTATTTTAATATATGCAATTGCGTTTTATACTGGGAAATAACAAAGTGATTTTAGCTGTATAAGTCCGTGTAATATAAGCCCATTGTGTATAATCAAGAAATTGATGTGCTCCTAACCACAGGAGGAAGTTACTGAAAGAAGAAGAAGACTTATCATGGTTACTATCATAGCAATTATGAAAAATGATGGTATATTTATATTATCTGCAATTAACTTTCAAATACATGTACTACTTACAATAAGGACTATTAGAGTAAAAAGATGTACATTTTTTTTTAATATAATATCATTAATAAAAGTTATTTTTAAGGTTATAAAAGGTATAGAAATGAAGTATTAACAACAAAATCTCTTTTAATGTAAAATAAAAGTATGACCGAAACGACTTTTATTCCCTGGTCTAAGTGGTACAAGGCCAAAGGTAAACTTGATCCATGGCCGAAACGTCTTGTTTCCATTGTGTAATGATGACATGACCCTTACAATTAACCCATGATGATTTTTTTTTTGTCAGAGTAAGATTTGCGACTTTGGAGAATTGAAAGTCTGAAACCTTAGAGTATTGATGTCTAACAATATAGTTAAGGTTCATGTGGACCCTTCGTTTAAATGGCTGCATTTTTACCTCAACATTTACTCTGAGTACAGACAAACCTGTGCATCTGAAAAAGTTATAAGGCATAGCATGCCCTAGATAAATAAAATTCAAATATATTTACGGGATTTTGCAGTGCACTTTTTTTCATTCCTCCAGAAGGTGCCAAAATAAAATAAGTTGGGAAAGAGGTTTGAGAACTTCCCCACAGGTAATAATTGAAGTGAACTGTATTGATTGACATGGACAATAGATACATTTGTACCTGACAATAATTGGTGATTTAAACTGTGTACCTGAGTGGACCATATCAAGTTAAACTCGACTGTTTGTTTGTTTTATCATCTTCTGCAGGGACGAAAAAAAGTGCACTGCAAAATCCAGTCAAGTTTTAAATTTTCTAAAACATACAATGCATTAGAAGTTTATTTATCTAGGGCATGCTTCGCTTAAACATTTTTCCAGCTACGCAGGTTTGTCTGTACTTAGAGTAAATTTTGAGGTGAAAATGCAGCCATTTTAGCCATAGGGTCCACATGAACCTTAATTTATTAATGTTTTGAAATGTTAAAATGAGATTGACCAATCCACAACAGTTCTAAGTTAAACTTCCACAGTTCAAAAGCAATGAAAGTTCTCGGTCTAGGACAAAATTTGAAATACGCAACAGGAAGATTTTACTTTAATACCATGTCCATTAGAGGTATATATTTACTTAAATTAACGTCAAAAATGTCTTTGTCTGCAGCTGTTTTCATGTTTCAATATAACTTCCGGTGTTTTTTCGGAACATTTCTAGGATTTTCTATGGTGATTTAAAATTGGCTAAATACGTCTTTATTTGATCTTTTATTGCATATAATTTAAAATCATTGTATAATTCAACATTTATTAAGGTTATATAGACCGTAATTTAATTCAATTCTTTAAAAATTAATTTGAAAATGCGAAAATAATGATACTTAATTTGAGTAATTACCATACAAAAAATGAGTAACAAGAAGACCCCAAATGTAAATTTACAATACAATCAATGATCCATACAGGTGCAAATAAAATAAGTACAGTTTTAACTGTTTTATCAGAATTTGGTCGAACTTATAGGACTGAAATAATTTAACAAGCGGTCTTATTGATCCGTTGTGGTTTATGATCTCCAAGAATTTTTATTTGTATTAAGCTATTCCTGCGCATATGAATCCGGCAATTTTCCTTTAAAAATATAGTTCTCTATTTTCCACCTAATGCCACAATAATTTTCGTGCTTAATAAACTAAAATTTTAAGTTGTAAGATTTCAAACATAGAAATTATTTCAAAAGTATATCCATTATCATTAGTTCTGAAAGTACAGTTTTTTTACTAAAGCGCAAGGTTACAAATTGAAATTGACGTGGCCGAAAAACAGTCAGCAGATACGTTTATTTCTTCAATATTTATCAACACTAGTATTGAAAACAACATTCTTTCAACATGGTAGGACATTCACTATGTATCAGTAACATTGTCATCCATTCTTTTTGCTCTCGACAAAGAATAGTTTTCTCGCTTGTGCTTAATCAAACTCGAAACCACTTGCCGGCATCCTTCATAATTTTCTCCACGCAAACATTTATCAAACGTCAAATATACTGTAAAGGTACCGAATACACCAAATAAATCTATAATTTTGTTCTATCACTTAAATATGGAATGAGCACAGATCCGTAAACATATTAAAAATACTTGGGCAACAAAAAAGTTACAAATTGAAGGACAACTTAAATTATTAACAAGAAAAAGACATCAGTATACAAAAGGGTGCACAAGTATTCATACCTTTCTCAACTCTACAGGTACCAACTTGTATTCATCAGTGTTTGATCACTTTATGATATGAGATTGGAGCTACCTGATGAGCATCATGTTTTTTTTGTTTATAATGTGTATCATAGTGTTTCCTGTAGGAGGTTTTGACGTGGTATGGCGCCCTGCCCTTGTTAGGGAAAAAATTGGCGCCATGCCCCTTTTCAGAACGCCCTGCCGTTATTTAATATCGGTTATGCAATTCATCTTTTAGCAAGACCATTTCGAGTTATTTCCCTTGGAACGTAATCAAAATTTTAATGGCCGACATTTTATTGAATTTCGATTATGTTTGAACAGTTTTGAAGCGACAGAGTACAAATACGATTCAGGATTGAATCTCACAGGGACAATATCGATTTGTACCACTACGAATTTAAAATGTAGACAATTTAAAAGGGAACCAGGTGATCATTTGAGTTATAATTTTACGATGCAAAGGATGAACATTACCACTGGTTACGTAAACAATATGATGTTTGTTTATATTTTCTATTTATACTACTCAGTCTGTCGAGATGTCGGATTGGGTGTGAATTTACGACAGCTTTCATACTATTGTTATCTTAATCAAATTAAAGTCAAGAATATAGCTGATATAGTTTTGAATAGTACGAAAAATCATTAATGTTTCAATAAAAAAAACCATGCACAATAAAACACAGATGGAAAAAAGATGAAAAGCAGAAGAATATGTATAGTAAGTCTTGCTATACAAATCTTTGAATATTCTAAAATTATTTGTACAGTTATGAGCCAAGGTAGCTTTGATTGGTACATGTATAAACATGCGAGATCCAAATGGTATATTCGATTAAATCCCTATCCATTACAGTGCCTTTATTTCTATGTAAAGAGTGCCCTATAAGTGTAGTCCTCCTCTCAAAGGGTGCCCTTAAAGTGTAGCCAATCGCACTTAGAGTGCCTTCTGAGAAAAAAATTACCCTGCACTTTTCAAAAGCTGCAGTAAAAACTATATCAGATCAGATATACAAATATGTGGGATATCTTATGCTCATCAGATACAAATTTGCATGCAATGTATGTTCCTAGCTGCTGAACCGTAGCTCAAAGGTCCTTATGATATTTTTTGAAAATTTGCGGACCATAGAGCTATGGATTTTTCTTATTCTAAAATTTGCGGATTTGAGAGACAGGTTCAGGTCGCACTCATATCCAAAAATTCATTGTTTATTGCCAGTGCGTAGCTTATTAACGTAAATAGTTCATGTATTTATGTTTGAATATTCATTTTCTTGACACTGTTATATTATTTAATTTAATCCTTTTGTAACGTCTCTACCTATTTTGTTCAGCCATTCCTAATCTTCTTGTGACATCATCAGGGCTCACGCTACCAGGCGTCTAGGGCGAAGAAGTCACTTTCCCGTCCGTCACTTCGCTTTGCCCGTCCCTCAAAAGCGAAAACAAGTCGCCCTGTTGTTTACGATACTCGCTTTCAGTCGCTTTCGTCATCGGACATTTTCAATTTTTACCAAGTTGATAAAACATCAATTTTTTATTGGTTATTAAAGAAATTCAGACATAAACGATTCATTTTCTTAAGAAAAGAGGTTTAAGCATTGACTTTACAGTGTGTAGCAGGTTATTTAATAAAAAGACAACTTTTATCACTGCATGCACTTCCGGTACTTGTCACTCAGAGAGCGTACATCAATCTATTTTTCGGTGGCAAAATAAGTTTGTTACTTCATTTGAAAGTGATAAAAGTTGCCTCCAGTAAATGTTTAATCCATTTATTGCATTAAAAACGTCATATTCCTTTCCAAATAGCTTGTCAAACATCGTGTATTTTTGTAACTTTTCTTCGTCCGCCATTAACCATTTACTAACTATGGATCGGAACCGGACCAGCTATGACTGAAATCCGTATTTTTACAATAATAACTACGGACGCATGAATGGAACAGCTGACAGAAGAATATTGATCCCAAAAGGAAAAATTACGCATTCCACACGCATTAACAGACTTTTGGTTAGATCTAATTGATTAATGTATATAATTCCATATAATTTATATGGATTGTTTCAAAATATTGATTAAAGTTGCTTAACTACTAATATCAATATATTATGGCCCGGCCAGCTTAACTTTGTATATCTTTTGATGAGAAACACTGAATTTAATAAACATGATAAACAAGATAGTTTTTAATTGAATTGTAATTCATATATTATAATTTCTTTACCTTTTTGACATAAAAAAAATTCTTTTTAGTGCTAGATATTTAGTTGGTAGTTTCTCACAAGAACCTAAACTTAAACAACTTTGAATTTGAACTGTTAATTTAATTGTATACTCAGATATGAATTGAACAATATAAAAAGAACATTATTTACATATGACCCTTTATACTATAGTAAAATCAAAACATTGTAGCGCAGCATGCGAAGGAGCACTTCTCTTTCGAATCTCACCACTTCTCCCTATCAGTTTCAAAAAGAGAAGTCACTTCTCCCTATGATTCTGAAGTAGTGTGAGCCCTGGTCATTAAAATCAGGAACAGATAACTCTTAATAGAAATCATGTGTCGCTTTGTTTACATTTTCTATTAATCTATTTTCATTAATATTTGAATGAAAGAACATTTTATTAATCATTAATACAAATGGAAATAATAATTCTTACCAGCACTGCAGAAATTTATGTTGATATCCCTCTTTGTAAAACATAAACAAACCAACATGTGTTTTCCTATACTGTATGTGTTTTTTACCTCCAATATAGGAGGTAAATAAATCAGTGAAGATGATAATTTCTCTGTCGTTATTGTTTTTCTTGTACAGAAATTTATACACCGTTTCTTCTGACTTTGCGATTATTATACTTCAATTATAAAATCCAATCGGCGAAAAGTCTTGACTGAAAAATTTTACCAACCCCGCACCGCTTAAAAGGAAAGACGAACAAGACAGAACAAAATATTACCAAAGTTACGATCTATCTAAAAGGAATTTTGAATGTTTTTTTTTCTTCTAATTAAATGTCTGCAACTCTGGTTTGGTACAATTTGAATATGACAGGGAATGAAGGACTCAATGATTAAATGCCATTATGAAAAACAAACAATTTACAGTTGAGGGTTAAAGATCAGACCAAGAAAAAAAAATGGTGAAATTTCATGTTTTTTTTTTTTTTAATTTCAAAACTTTTCTATATAAAATCATGATTTCCAAATAAACAATTTTTGCTGCCAGGAGATTGCCAGAATGTAGGATTTTGCACAATTTACTACAGAGCTTCTAGGGGCCCCTTAAGCCTTAAGGCCAAAAGTTTCGATTTATATAAATTTTAGAATTTACGTTTATGGGATTTTATTCATGTAAACGGGGGATTTCCAGTTTTCGGACAATTACTGAAACATGCTTTTGAGCAGTTTTCATGAAACTTTGGTGATCAGTTTATATCTATTAAAATAAACTCTGTTTAGTTTTTTATAAATTTCTGATATGACATTAAATAGTTATGGAACTTTATTGTGAAACGTGACAGGCTCATGGCGAGCCTCTTTATTACCTATTATGTCTGTTTGCTTTGCTCACACATTGTTGTCAATATAATGGAATTGTATGTGACTGTCATACAAGTGAGGTTTAACTAGATATAAAACCAGCTTTAACCACCATTTTTATGCCCCTACTGTAGCCGAGGGGGCATTAAGTTTTACCCTTGTCAGTCTGTACGTCCCAAAATTGGTTTCCGTTCTCTAACTTTAGTTTGCCTCAACCAAATATTATGAAACTTATACACAATGCTTATTACCACAAAACTCAGATCAAGTACGAATTTGAGTAGCGTCACTTTTACTGTTCTTAATTTATATCCCTTTATAATGTTATATGCAAGTGGGGGCATCATCTGTGTCCCATGGACACATTTCCCATTTATTTACATAAGGAAATGCCTGTATCAAGTCAAAAATATCACAGTTGTTTTCCATTGGTTTGAGCTTTTGATTTTACCAATTGATGAAGGACTTTCCATTTTTGAATTTTCCTTGGAGTTTGGTAATTTTTTTATTTTTACTTTTTTTCATAGATTAATTTATTCATTATTAAGATTTTAAATGATACCCCAATCATAATAAAAATTGAAAACAATGACCAATTTGAACATTAATCATGTACATTCATGTGACATTTAGATTTTAAGGAGATTTAATTTTATTCTTTTTTTCTAGGTGCTGCTTGCTGCAGCTGTATGTAACAAGTCAGGGAAAGGTTAGTTTATATTTATAATTCTCTTTTTAGTTGATAGAGCAATGTATAAATCACCTCAAAATAATGTTTATCTGTATACTTTACAAGAAGCTACATTGAGAAATTAAATACTTATTTTAATTGAATTTTACTATCATAATATCATTATAATTTTTAATCTTATTGATCAACTATATATATAATAACATTACATGGAAGTTTCATGCAATTCTATAATTAAATTGATTTCACTTTTCATTTCATAGTTGTAGCATAAAAATGTTATTATAAGAATTGAACGTTTCTGCGTTTTGTACAAAATGTGCTTCAGTCAACACTTTTACACCCCAATGAAATTACAAAAAGAGGCATTCAATTATTAATTATTACACTTTTTCAGCATTAATTTCCCGTCAATTTGTGGAAATGACCAGGTCAAGAATAGAAGGCTTGCTGGCAGCTTTTCCTAAGTTGATGAGTTCAGGAAAACAACATACTTTTGTTGAAACAGAAAGTGTCAGATATGTGTATCAGCCTCTAGAAAAACTTTATGTTCTATTAATAACAACAAAAGCTAGTAACATACTGGAAGATCTGGAAACATTGCGTCTGTTTGCTCGTGTGGTAAGTTTAAAAACTTTGGTCTTAAAAGTAACATAATTATGACAAGCTTCTTGTAATAAGCATGATTTCTCCCTTGCATCCAAACAAGAAGTGAGGGGTTGGGATAATGCTTTTCATATGATAAATTTGCAGGCATTACACCTTATTATTTTAAGAAGCCTTTTCATGACAACTGAAAAGAGCATAACATTATTTATTCATAACTAGCAAAAATTTCAACACTTGATATTGTCCATTAAAAAGTAAGGTATTTACAATAGCATTAATTTGGTTTACACTTCTTAATAGAAACTGTTTTTTGTTTGATTATCTCAAATATTTATTATAGTAGTAAATACACATTTAATGAAAATTTTTACTCAAAGGCAGAAAAACTTGAAAAATTACAAAGGCATGTTCTCTTTTTTTTATTATTTTTCTTTATTTGTTAGATACCAGAATACTGCAGAAATATGGAGGAGGCAGAGATTGGAGATCAGGCATTTTCTCTCATATTTGCATTTGATGAAATTGTTGCTCTAGGTTATAGAGAAAATGTAAATCTTGCTCAAATCAGAACATTCACTGAGATGGATTCACATGAAGAAAAAGTTGCAATATCTGTTCGAGAGGTAATAATCATTAAAGTTATTGAAAGATACGTAAATGGTTTAACACTCCTAACTTCATGTAGAAATATAGAATCTTAAGGCATGATAAAACCCAGGACATGGTTAATTTGCATATCCTTCCGGAGCACCTGTGATCACCCCCAGTTTTTGGTGGGGTTCGTGTTGCTCTGTTTAGTTTTCTATGTTGTGTTTTGTGTACTGTTGTTGTGTCTGTTTGTCTGTTTCTTTTTTAGCCATGGCGTTGTCAGTTTATTTTGACTTATGAGTTTGAATGTCCCTTTAGTATCTTTCACCTCTCTTTTAAAACTAAATATAAAAAAAAACATAAGTTCTGGAAATATTGTGGTAAAATCTTTTATAAAGTGATAAAAAGAGAGAAACAGTCATGTCAGAAATTTCGAAATGGATTCCTGCATAGTCGAGTTCATGTTAAATTTGCCAATATAAAATTTTGCTGATGAAGGTTTTTTGTTTACCTTTAGCCTTGACTATGAAGTCATTTTCTATTTTTATAGCCTTATGATGTAGTTGAATTATTTAATACTTTTATGATGTGTTTAAATGGGGTTTTATCATGTTTATGGTTGCAAAGTTATTGTTTTAGTATAATAAACTCCATTTAAAATTTGCCAATAAAAAAAAATTTTGTTTATTTTTAGCTATGATTATGATGTCATTTTCTATTTTACTTTTATGGTTGCAAAGAAATTTTTATTTTTGTCGAGCCTTCGACTTTTGTCGAAAAAGCGAGACATAGCGATCCTACATTCCGTCGGCGTCGGCGGCGTCCACAAATATTCACTCTGTGGTTAAAGTTTTTGAAATTTTAATAACTTTCTTAAACTATTCTGGATTTCTACCAAACTTGGACAGAAGCTTGTTTATGATCATAAGATGATATTCAAAAGTAAATTTTGTAAAAAAAAAATTCCATTTTTTCCGTATTTTACTTATAAATGGACTTAGTTTTTCTGCCAGGAAACATTACATTCACTCTGTGGTTAAAGTTTTTGAAATTTTAATAACTTTCTTAAACTATCCTGGATTTGTACCAAACTTAGACAGAAGCTTGTTTATGATCATAAGATAATATTCAAAAGTAAATTTTGTAAAAAATAAATTCCATTTTTTCCGTATTTTACTTATAAATGGACTTAGTTTTTCTGACAGGAAACATTACATTCACTCTGTGGTTAAAGTTTTTGAAATTTTGATAACTTTCTTAAACTATCCTGGATTTCTACCAAACTTGGAAAGAAGCTGGTTTATGATCATAAGATAGTATCCAGAAGTAAATTTTGTAAAAAAAAAATTCCATTTTTTCCGTATTTTACTTATAAATGGACTTAGTTTTTCTGCCAGGAAACACTCTGTGGTTAAAGTTTTTGAAATTTTAATAACTTTCTTAAACTATCCTGGATTTCTACCAAACTTGGAAAGAAGCTTGTTTATGATCATAAGATAGTATCCAGAAGGAAATTTTGTATAATAAAAATTCTTTTTTTTCCGTATTTTACTTATAAATGGACTTAGTTTTTCTGCCAGTTAACATTACATTCACTCTGTGGTTAAAGTTTTTAAAATTTTAACAACTTTCTTAAACTCTCCTGGATTTGTACCAAACTTGGACAGAAGCTTGTTTATGATTAAAAGCTAGTATCTACATGGAAATTTTGTTCCATTTTTTCCGTATTTTACTTATAAATGGACTTAGTTTTTCTTCCAGTTAACATTACATACAGTCTGCAGTTTAAGTTTTTAAAACATTTATTAGATTCATAAACTATCCTGGATTTTTATCAAACTTGGACAGAAGCTACTTACAATCAAAAGATAGTATAGAGAGGAATATTTTTATTAATTTTTTTTCTCATTTTTGTTGAGCCTGTGATTAACAGCAAAAGTAGGCGAGACACTGGGTTCCGCGGAACCCTTACGAATTTTTAGATATTACTGTTAAATGATGCTGATTAAGGTTTTTGCTATGTTTAGCCATGACTATGATGTCATTTATATACGACCGCAAAAAAATTTTTGTGGTCGTATATTGGTATGACGTTGGCGTCGTCGTCGTCCGAATACACATTAGTTTTCGCACTCTTAACTTTAGTTTAAGTGAATGGATCTCAATGAAATTTTACCATAAGGTTCAATACCACAAAAGGAAGGTGGGGATTGATTTTGGGGGTTATGGTACTAACAGTTAAGGAAAAAGGGGCCAAAAATAAGCATTTTTTTTACTTCCAGACATAACTTGTGTGTAAGTATATGGATCTCTCTGACATTGTACCACAAGGTTCCATATCACAAAGGGAATGCTGGGATTGATTTTGGGGGTAATTGCCTCCAAATTTTAGGAATAAGGGGCCAAAAAGGGGCAAAAAACAAGCATTTTTCTAGTTTCATGACAATAACTTGTGTGTAAGTGTATGGATTTCTCTGACATTGTATCACAAGGTTCCATATCACAAAGGGAATACTGGGATTGATTTTTGGGGGTAATTTCCTCCAAATTTTGGGAATTAGGGGCCAAAAAGGGGCAAAAAACAGGCATTTTTCTAGTTTCAGGACAATAACTTGTTTGTAAGTGTATGGATCTTTATGAAATTGTACTGCAAGGTTCCATATCACAAAGGGAAAGCTGGGTTGGAGTTTGGGGGTAATTGCCCTAAACGTTTAGGAATTAGGGGCCAAAAAGGGACAAAAAAACAAGCATTTTTCTAGTTTCCAGACAATAAATTGTGTTCAAGTGAATGGATCTCTCTAAAATTGTACTGCAAGGTACCATACCACAAAGGGAAAGCTGGGATTGAGTGTGGGGGCGATGAATCATAAGGGGGTTCAAAAAATTTGGGGGGGGGGGATTTTTTTTTCCTTTTTTTTCTTTAAAATTTTCCATTTTAAATTGGTTATTTCTGATTTATATATAAAAGCAAATAATAATGATATGGTTTGAATAGCATACATGTGAACCTCCCGACAGGAGTACAATAATCCTGTTTTCAGGAGTCTCCTCCCGACCTCCGGTTGAAGAGGAAAATTATAATCCCATGTATGAAATTTTTCATGAATGAAAAATTTCTGCCCAACATATCATCTCAGGCATCTGGTGTAACTCACATTACCTGAAGTTATATTTTACCTGTAAATCAATTAATATGCATAATTATATGGCTTCACTTGTCAGCTTGGGTGTCAAACATACTGGTAATCAATGATTTTTTACCTCAGGCTAACTGCCGTTGTGTAACAAAAACTGTGTATTTATTGGGTTACTTCCCTTGATTTATCCTGTTTTAAGTTACTTTCCTTTTAATAATGAAAATTTTTAAAAGAATATAAATAAAATATAAATTGAACAAATAATCATAAAAGGATGGTAAATAAATGATTTTAAATGTCTTAGGACAAATAAAAAAATAATAATTTGAAAATTATTTGAGGATTCTATACTTCCTTTCAAGGCTTAAATTGAAATTTATATAATAACTATGACCCTTGTTTAACAGTTAGAATGATTTTCTGAGTATGCAAACAAAAGCTACTAATAAAGATAAAAAAAAAAAAAAACAAAAGCTATTTGCAGATAGTTAAACAAATGTTCTGGTTGCAATAAATGTTTTATAGAATATGAAGTAAAAAATTTAAAGAACATACTGAAAAAAAAAAAATGTTAGATTGAACATGTAAAATATAAAGATGGAGAAACTTTATAAGTACAAGGGTACTATAAACATAATAAATTGGATGGAAAGTTGAAGAAAACACACTTTAAAAGACCATTTTTACAGCACACGGTTACATTTACGACAAAATTTATGTCGATTAAAAACCTCCTGATCTGAGTCCTAATCTCCTGACCAAAATTTTCCAATCTCCTGATCTGAGTTTCACAGTCCATCACATGTATGAATAGGTAAATTAAAAAATTATAAGTTCTTAGACCACTTTCATTCTGTGTCAGAAACCTATGCTGTGTCAAATATTTAATTACAATCCAAATTCAGTGCTGTATCAAGCTTGAATGTTGTGTCCATACTTGCCCCAACTGTTCAGGGTTTGACCTCTGCGGTCGTATCAAGCTGCGCCCCAGCGGAGCATTTTATCTATTTTAATATCTGTTATGATGTATTTAAATGGGCTTTTATGGTTACAAAGGAATTTTATTTTTAGATATTACTTTAAATGTTGCTGATTAAGGATTTTTGTTTATTTTTAGCCATGACTATGATGTCACTTTCTATTTTAAAACCTTTATGATGTATTTAAATGGGCTCCCATGTATTTAGATTTTTGATTATTTATACATGTTACCAAATTGGTCCACATTGAACAAAAACGGTCCAAATTTCAACTTTATTACATTACATCAAACATTGAATTCTACATATTCTTTGATATATTGAAATTAACAAACAATTTAGTTTATGGATATTCCACCATAATAGGTAAATTAAATTTTTTCCAGTTCTTACACCACATTCATCCTGTGTCAGAAACCTATGCTGTGTCAAATATTTAATGACAATCCAAAGTCATAGCTGTATCAAGCTTGAATTTTGTGTCCATACTTGCCCCAACTGTTCAGGGTTCGACCTCTGCGGTCGTATCAAGCTGCGCCCCAGCGAAGCATTTTATTTTATATGACCGCATGTATATTGGTATCACGTCGGCGTCAGCATCGTCCGAAGACATTTAGTTTCCGGACAATAACTTTAGTTTAAGTGTATGGATCTCTATGAAATTAACCAAAAGGTTCAATACCACAAAAGGAAGGTTGGGATTGTTTTTGGAGGTGATGGTCCCAACCGTTTAGGAATAAGGTGCCAAAACAAGCATTTTTCTAGTTCCAGGACAATAACTTGTGTATAAGTATTTTGATTGCTCTGAAATTGTACCACAAGGTTCAATACCACAAGTAGAAGGTTGGGATTCATATTGGGGGTAATTGCCCAAACCGTTCAGGAATTAGGGACCAATAAGGGTCTAAAACAAGCATTTTTCTAGTTTTCAGACAATAACCTGTGTTTAAGTGTATGGATGTCTCTTAATTTGTAGCACATTTTTACATAAAGAAAATTTCTTCAAAATTAATTTTTTTGGAAAAGGGGGGGGGGGGGGGCAATTTTTTTTTCCTCAAGAAAATTCTCTTCAAATATTATTTTTTTTGAAAGGGGGGGGGTCAAATTTTTTTCCCCAAGATTTAAGAAATTGTCAATTTTCCAAAGAAAAGTTTTTAATTGGGGGTCACAATTTATTTTGCTAATTCTTTGTATATAGTCTAAAAACAGATTTACTATGTATTGGGCAACAGCACAGTGTATTGCACAACAGCAATAAATCTTCAATTGAATATAAATTCAAATCATACAACCAATTTCAAGTTCTTTGACTACATTAATTCTGTGTCAGAAACCTATAATGTGTCAAATATTTAATTACAATCCAAATTCAGACCTGTATCAGGCTTGAATATTGTGTCCATTTTTGCCCCAACTGTTCAGGGTTGGACCTCTGCGGTGGTATCCAGCTGCGATCGGCGAAGCAGTTAATTTGCAGTGCAGCCACTTCATGTTTGCTAATAGTTTGCAATTTACAACACACATTGTACAAGTAAAATTTTCATCAAAGTTTTCTTGTCTTCTGTGAATGTTGGAAATGATCAGTTATACTTCAGTATACATGATACTTCAATCAATTGCATGCAGCGACCGTGTTCAGACATAGTATTGGTCTTGTTTGTCCAAAGTATAAAAAAATATATTTTGTTAGATCTTATATTTAGCTAGTTTCAAATATTTCATTGGATTTTGTATCATGTACATTTGTACATCCACAAAATTCCTACTTTGGAAAATAATCAGCATGTCTCATCACTATTAAATATTTCAATTCACATTTGAAATAGAGTTAAATATTCAGTATTACTTTTAACTGTAATACGCTGTATAATTTTAGACACAAGAAAGAGAGGCTAAAGAAGCAATGAAGAAAAGAGCCAAAGAATTACAGCAAGAGAGAAAAGAAGCTGGTAGATCAGGGAAAGGAATTGGTTATGCCGGAGGATTTGGTAGTTCTTCATATTCATCATCATCATCAAGAGACATTATTGAGCCTACACCTTCAGCAGAAACAAAACCTTCATACACATCTGTACCTAGGTAATTCATAACAATATGGATCGGATATATGTACCACATATTCACGGAATATCAATTTTCCTGGTTTTGGTTTGTAAGGGAAAGCCACAAATTTCTATTCTTGAAAACAAATTTTTAGTAAGTTTGATAGGAGCAAATGATGAAGTCCTGAAATAGCAATTTTATTCATCAACCACTATAAATAAATAATTACACAGTTTTTACAAATTTTTAGATTACTAAATCATTCATTGAAGTTTTCATTCACTGTGGTTTCTGTTTAGTTTTTGAAGACAGATTTGTGGTCTGTAGATGTCAGTTTTTGTTAACCTCTTAGATCACCAACTCATTGACATTTACCTCTTTTCAATCTTTACTTTTTATTGGGATTTATTCAAGTCAACTTTTTAAATTATTTTTAGGCTCACCTGGCCCACAGGGCCAAGTTAGCTTTTCTCATCACTTGGCGTCCCGCGTTGTCGTCCGTAAACTTTTGAACAAAAATCTTCTCTGAAACTACTGGGCCAATTGGAACCAAACTTAGCCATAATCACCATTGCGGAATTTTTCGGGAGCTAAAATGTTTGAAATGATGAGATCTACCTAATGTGTATTGACACAAAAACTGCCAGACAATTTTTTATAAGAGTTATTGCCTTTAAACGATGAATTTTACCAATTGTTTTCATTTTGCTCATTAACTTCAAAATTATAATAGATAGAAAGAAACTTAATAAAAATGATCAGCAAGACAAGATCTACAAATAAGTCAACATGGTAGAAATTGTTAGTCGACACCTTATTGAAGTTATTGCCCTTTAATGACGATGTTTCCCAATTTTTTGCGTTTTTGCTTTTTATCTTGAAAACTATAATAGATGGATAGAAATTTTAGATAGCAAAAATGATCAGTAAGACAAGATCTACAAATATCCTACATGGTTGAAACCTTCAGTGGACTCTTTATTGGAGTTTTTGCCCTTTAATGAAATTTTTTTACATTTTTTTTTTTGGGGCTTTTTTTTTGCCTATTATCTGGAAAACTATAATATATAAATAGAAACTTTAAAAAAGAAAAATGGTCAGCAGGATAAGATCTACAAATATGTCAACATGGTTGAAGTTTTCAGTTAACTTTCAATACTGTTATTCCCTTTAATGATGATTTTTACAAAAAAGTGGCAATTGTTGAAGATGCATGTGAGTGACACAGGCTCTTTAGATCCTCTAGTTTCATCTGTCAGAGCTAAAATATTTCAAGTATTTGATTTTACAAATACCCAAGTGAAATGGAAATGCAATGTTTTTAGTTTATATTTGCTATTTATGATATAAAGGGCTGTTCCAGAAATAAATGTATAGGAATGTGGTCTCGGAAGGAACTTTTTATTTCACCGCCATGCATAAAATTTTAATGCACTGTTTCCTATTATTGTTCATGCTATCTTTCTAAAATAACCACCATCTAATTTTGATGGTTAGTGCCTTCCAACCCCCACCCCTATACATTTAATTATGGAAGTAGAGACTTTCATTGATAATTCATTACATGTAGTAGCTTATTAGTATACTGTTATTTAGCAAAAACACAAATTTCTAAATTCCATATTTTATTTCTTTTAGTAAACCATCTGGAACTGGCAAGGCTCTTAAGCTCGGCAGTAAGAAGAAAGATGTTGATACATTTGTTGGACAGTTAGAATCAGAAGGACAAAGTAAGATTTTTATACCCCCGCCGTAGTGGAGGGGGCATTAAGTTTTACCCTTGTCCGTCTATATGTCCCAAAGTTGGTTTCCGTTCTCTAACTTTAGTTTGCCTCAACCAAATATTATAAAACTTATACACAATGCTTATTACCTCAAAACACAGATCAAGTTTGAATTTTGGTGGCGTCACTTTAACCGTTCTAGATTTATGCCCCTTTACAAATGGAAAAGTTGCTGAATTGTTGTTTCCAGTCTAACTTTAGTTTGCCTCAACCAAATATTATGAAACTTATACACAATACTTATTACCACTAAACTCAGATGAAGTACAAATTTGAGAAGTGTCACTTTTACCGTTCTTCGGTTATGTCCCTTTATAACTTTATATGATATGCCAGCGGAGACATCATCTGTGTCCATGATCTGTGTCCCATGGACACATTCCCCATTTATTTCATCAAGTAGCACTAAAAAACTAGGACATTTTAGAAGTTACATTTTTATCACCAGATTAGAAAAGACGTAAACTGAATATTTATTGTCTCACTGGATGGGGCATTAAATGTAAGCCTTTACCATCCGTATGTCCCAAAATTAGTTTCTTTTCTAACTTTAGTTTGCCTTAAACAAATGTTATGAAACTCATACACAATGCTTATTACCACAAACCACAGATCAAGTTCCTATTTGGGTTGCGTCACTTTTAATGCTCTTGAGTTATGTCCCTTTATAGCGTTATATGCAAGCAGTGGCATCATCTATTTCCCATGGACACATTCTCAAATTTTTGCTCACCTGGCCCTTTTCTCATCACTTGGCTTCAGTCGGCCATCATCGTCAACTTTTACAAAAATCTTCTCAGAAAATACAGGGCCAAATTTAACCAAACTTGGCCACAATCATCAATGGGGTATCTAGTTTTAAAATGTGTCAGATGACCCCGCCTGCCAACCAAGATGGCAGACATGGCTAGAAATAGAACATAAGGGTAAAATGCAAGTTTTTTCTATTATTTTGAAAACTGTTATAAATAGAAAAAATCTTACAGGAGCAGATATGTTCAGAATGTTAAGCTCTACCAATTGTCAAAACTGTCAGACAACTTGTAGGAGTTATTGCCCTTAAATGACAAATTTTACCTTTTTTTTTCATTTTTGCCTATTATCTTGTAAACTAATAGATACAGAAAAACTTTAAAATGCAAAAATGATCTGCAAGAAAAGTTCTACAATTAAGACAATATTGAGGAAATCATCTGACGGCTCCTTATTAGAGTTATTGCCCTTTAATGATGATTTTCACCATTTTTTTTGGCGTTTGGCATGATATGTTAAAGATGATAATAGATAGACATTTAAATCACATAAATGGTCAGCAAGTTAAGATCTACTAACACGTCAAATTTTGCCGATAAAGGAAGTAAACTGTCACTCTTTATAGGCGTGATTGCCCTTAAATGAGGAATTTTTTTACCCTCATTTGCATTTTGAGCAAAAACTAAAGAGGATAGAGAGAAACTGAGCAGATAAAATGATCAACAAAACAGAGATTTTTGTCATGAATTCTATTCTCGTCTACAATGTTGGAGAGTGTCCTTTGTTGAATATGCATATAGACCAAGGTGAGCGTCTAGTTTATAAATGTCTGCACCTTACGCAATATAAGATTTTTCTAGGACCTCTGTATTTAAATGTATTGGCTTATGACATTTTTATGTCCCCAAGGGGACATTAATTTTAACCCTTGTCCGTCTGTACGTCCGTACGTCCCAAAGTTGGTTTCCATTCTCTAACTTAAGTTTGCCTCAACCAAATGTTATGAAACTTATACACAATGCTTATTACCACAAAATACAGATCAGCTTTTGAATTTTGGGGGTGTCACTTTTATTGTTCTAGAGGTATGGCCTTTACAAATGGAAAAATTGCTGAATTTTTCGTTTCCGTTCTCTAACTTAAGTTTGCCTCAACCAAATGCTATGAATCTTGTACACAATGCTTAATACCACAAAATACAGATCAAGTCGGAATTTTGGTGGTGTCACTTAAACAGTTCTAGAGTTATGCCCCTTTACAAATGGAAAAATTACTGATTTTTTTGTTTCCATTACTAAAATTCCTTCTTTATAAGTCTAATTTCTTTTTTGCATTAAGTATGAAATGTCAGAAAGAAACATAAAGCATTTAGAATTCATATGCTATTAATAGGAAATATAATTGTATGTACACCTATATTTAGTCCTTGGCTTTTAAACACCTAGATATTTCTCAGAATTTGAATATATATAGATTCTAACATTGGTATTAGTGGATTGTCGGATTTATTCATTTAGATAAATAAAATTCAATAATTGTACTATCAAGATTGGATTAAACCGATAATACACAAGTAACTATCTCAGTCTCAGAATATGTTTCTCCAATGACTATCAAATAAATTTTCATTTTTAGCTCACCTGACCTGAAAGGTCAAGTGAGCTTTTCTCATCACTTTGCGTCCGTCGTCCGTAAACTTTTACAAAAATCTTCTCCTCTGAAACTACTGGGCCAAATTTGACCAAACTTGGCCACAATCATCATTGGGGTATCTAGTTTAAAAAATGTGTCCGGTGACCCGGCCAACCAACCAAGATGGCCGCCATGGCTAAAAATAGAACATAGGGGTAAAATGTAGATTTTGGCATATATCTCTGAAACCAAAGCATTTAGAGCAAATCTGACATGGGGTAAAATGGTTATCAGGTCAGGATCTATCTGCCCTGAAATTTTCAGATGAATCGGACAACCCGTTGTTGGGTTGCTGCCCCTGAATTGGTAATTTTAAGGAAATTTTGCCGTTTTTGGTTATTATCTTGAATATTATTATAGATAGAGATAAACTGTAAACAGCAATAATGTTCAGCAAAGTAAGATCTACAAATAAGTCAACATGACCAAAATGGTCAGTTGACCCCTTAAGGAGTTATTGCCCTTTATAGTCAATTTTTAACCATTTTTCGTAAATTTTTGTAATTTTTTACAAAAATCTTCTCCTCTGAAACTACTAAGACAAATTTAACCAAACTTATCCACAATCATCATTAGGGTATCTAGTTTAAAAAATGTGTCCGATGACCCTGCTCGCGAACCAAGATGGCTGACATGGCTAAAAAATAGTACATAGGTTAAAATGCAGTTTTTGGCTCATATCTCTGAAACCAAAGCATTTAGAGCAAATCTGATGAGAATAAAATTGTTCATTAGGTCAAGATCTATCTGCCCTGAAATTTTCAGACCAATCAGGCAACACGTTGTTGGGTTGCTGCCCCTGAATTGGTAATTTTAAGAAAATTTTGCAGCTTTTGGTTATTATCTTGAATATTATTATAGATAGAGATAAACTGTAAACAGCAATAATGTACAGCAAAGTTAGATCTACAAATAAGGCAACATGACCAAAATTGTCAATTGACCCCTTAAGGAGTTATTGCCCTTTATAGTCAATTTTTTACAATTTTCATAAATTTTGTAAATTTTTGTAAATTTTTACAAAGTATTTTCCACTGTAATTACCGGGCCAAGTTCATTATAGATAGAGATAATAGTAAGGAGCAAGAATGTTCAGTAAAGTAAGATCTACAAACACATCACCATCACCAAAACACAATTTTGTCATGAATCCATCTGTGTCCTTTGTTTAATATGCACATAGACCAAGGTGAGCGACACAGGCTCTTTAGAGCCTCTAGTTGATAATCCCTGACGAGTATTTACCATCCTGATTTCTACAAACATAAAGTCAATTTCTCTAACACCTGCTCTCACATTTCAATTCATCTAGAGAGCTGATAAAGGTACCTTTTGAATAAGCAAATAATCTACTGAGATCATCGGCATCCAACCATTGATTAAATTTTATTAAACAATGGGTCCAGAAAGGGTTAAATTGCCAAAGAATAAGATAAATGAAATAACAGCATTCACCAAATTAAATGTGGTTAGTTTAACATTTATAAATTGTAAGGTAAAGAAATGAAAGTTAGCACTGAGAACATGTTAAAAATCCATTATACTCCATTAGCAAGTTAAATCAAATTCTTGTATTATACTAGGATAGTAAAATATGAAATGATTGGTGAAAAAAAGTTAAGCGAAGCAAGCACTCTATATACTAATATTTTGATTTAAAAATTTGTTTATTTTGATTTTTAAAAAAATATATGGTATTTGAAAGTTGATAAACTACAAGTACATTTACAATGAAACATACAAGCTTACTGTTCTTTGTGATTTTATCAACTATCAACAGAGATTAAAGAATACTGTATAAAAGTACTTATTTTGTTCTATCAGAGTTACAATTTTTTTATTTTTTTTTCAGAAGTAGTCAGTTCAAACACATCAGTATCATCAACGGTAGCCAAAGCTTCTACACCAGCTGTTGATCAGGACGGGTAAGATATAAATTTTCATAAATAAATTCATTTTAGTTTTCTCTTCTTTTCATAGTAGTGAGACATACTTGTTAACTTCTGTATGTTAAAAGGAGACAAAAGAATAGTTCAAAATATTTGGCTTTAAAACTCTTCCCTGGAAGACGTCCTTAAAACTATTCTGTAGACAAATTCCATTTGCATGATTCACACACGCAAGAGCTGCAAAAAAAATATTAAGAAAACATGTTTTGCTGGTCATTGAAATTAAAATAATGTCTTACTACCAAAAAATTTGTAAGGGTTCCACGGAACCCAGTGTCTCGCCTACTTTTGATGTTAATCGCAGGCTCAACAAAAATGAGGAAAAAAATTAATAAAAATATTCCTCTCTATACTATCTTTTGATTGTAAGTAGCTTCTGTCCAAGTTTGGTAAAAATCCAGGATAATTTATGAATCTAATAAATGTTTTAAAAACTTAAACTGCAGACTGTATGTAATGTTAACTGGAAGAAAAAGTAAGTCCATTTATAAGTAAAATACGGAAAAAATGGAACAGAATTTTATCAAAATTTCCTTCTAGATACTAGCTTTTGATCATAAACAAGCTTCTGTCCAAGTGTGGTACAAATCCAGGATAGTTTAAGAAAGTTGTTAAAATTTTAAAAACTTTAACCACAGAGTGAATGTAATGTTAACTGGCAGAAAAACTAAGTCCATTTATAAGTAAAATACGGAAAAAATGGAACAGAATTTTTTACAAAATTTACTCCTTGATACTATCTTATGATCATAAACAAGCTTCTTTCCAAGTTTGTTAGAAATCCAGGATAGTTTAAGAAAGTTATTAAAATTTCAAAAACTTTAACCACAGAGTGAATGTGAATGTAATGTTTCCTGGCAGAAAAACTAAGTCCACTTATAAGTAAAATACGGAAAAAATGGAATTTTTTTTTACAAAATTTACTTTTGAATATAATCTTATGATCTTAAACAAGCTTCTGTCCAAGTTTGGTAGAAATCCAGGATAGTTTAAAAAAGTTATTAAAATTTCAAAAACTTTAACCACAGAGTGAATATTTGTGGACGCCGACGGTATGTAGGATCGCTATGTCTCGCTTTTTCGTCAAAAGTCGAAGGCTCGACAATAAAACAACTTAACTAGATTGCCCCACTGCAGGTTAAATCTACTAACTTTGATATTCAAAAAGAAGTGATATAGTATAAACTGTTGCTATGATAGACAAACACTTCTTTCTGATGATGTGATGGATTTAATAAAGAAAATATCAAACCATAACTAAAATTTTATTAAGGTTCTGGTTGAAATTAAAAGAAGTCTTTAAACAAAATTATCATTTTATTTCTAATGATATAAATATGTACTAAATGAACTTTGATCTTCTCTTTTCATAGTGTACACATTGTAATGGAAGAAAAGGTGTCATTAACGGCAGGCCGTGATGGTGGTCTACAGAGTATGGAAATTCTTGGTATGGTCAAGGTTAAAGTCAACGATGAACAATATGGTCGCATTAAAGTACAAATGATTAATAATGATAAAAAAGGAACACAGTTACAGGTAGGTCATATGTTGAAAGCATTTAGGAACATATGAAAATTGTCCTTGAAAAAATATGCTACTAGACTCAGAAGTGAAAAAAAAGTGGTCTGGATGCTGAATCAAATACTAATATGGGATTGCAAATTTACTTTAATGTATGAAAACTACATCCAAGGTCAAGGCCATAGTTAAGAGAATAAACTAAAATTTGTGCAAAAAAATGGTTTCTGAATAGTTAATCAAATATTTTGTTAAAGAAGTATAGAGTGAAAATCTAATTAGAATTTAAACAATTTGAATAAGAAAAGATTTAATATGTAAGTTTTACATTTTTAGACACATCCCAATGTGGACAAGAAAAGATTTAATACAACATCCAATATTCAGCTGAAAAATCCAGAAAAACCTTTCCCTCTGCATCAGGATGTTGGTGTATTAAAATGGAGATATACAACACAAGATGAATCTAATATGCCATTATCTAGTAAGTTTATTGTGAATTTGTCATAGATACACATGGAAAGTGCCCTATGATATAGAGAATTTAATTATTCGTTATGTAGAAATGTTCTTTGATAATTAGAATTCCATATTTTTGCAAAGATACACAAGGAAAGTGTCCTATGATAAAGAGAATTTAATTATTTTTATGTAAAAATGTTCTTTGATAATTAAAATTCTATATTTTTTTTGCATAGAATTCAAGAAAATCTGAAATAAGGAATCATTTTTGCGGGAGGAGGACTTTTAAAAATAGATTTAATTTGCAAAATGACTCTTCAAGAATTGATTTATTTCCTTGCTCTCTTCAGGATGGACAATGTTTGCTTTTATTTTCAGTAAACTGTTGGCCAAATGAAACAGGAAATGGCTGTGATGTAAATATAGAATATGGGTTAGAGCAACCACAACTAGAATTAAATGATGTAACAATTAATATCCCTCTACCGTAAGTGCTTCTCTCATGTAAAAGTTGTGTTTTACCTGAATAGCCTTAGATAGATAGATCAATGAATACAGGATTTGTCTGAGGGTATAAAATCAGTTCAACATTTACTTATGTTAAGGCTGAACAAGAACTTTTTTATACATGCCAGTGCTTTATTTTGGTAGACTATATACCTATAATAGAGAATATCTGGTGTATTATAAGTAACAATGGTAGTCCTGTATTAACAAATAAACCAAAAGCATTTATTAATGGAAAATGGAAGATTATCTTCATGTCACTGGAAAAAATGATAGTCCTGTATTAACAAATAAACCAAAAGAAAAGCATTTATTAATGGAAAATGGAAGATTATTTTCATGTCACTGGAAAATAGTTGTTAGCCTGGAAATTAAAATGAAATGAAGTTTTTTTCATGCTAAATTTTTTTTATTTGTATTATTTTCAATTGTTAATGATGTACATTTCCACTGACAGGACAAGTGTAGGAGCTCCAGTAGTCGGAGACTGTGATGGGGAATATAATTACGACAGTAGAAAGTCGATGTTAGTTTGGAGTTTACCTGTTATAGATGCTTCCAACAAGTCTGGTAGCTTAGAGTTCAGTATAGCTGGTCATCCTGATGATTTCTTCCCTGTCCATGTTAACTTTATGTCCAAAAAATCTTACTGTGATTTACAGGTAAGTCATATTTTGTGTCACATTATTATCTGAAGCACAGCAATGGTACTCCATTCAAAGCCTTGTTAAATACTGAGAATTGATTATATATATTGAGAAGAACTGCCTGACCATGAATTTGCTGAAAAGTACATTTATTGGAAAAGAAAATACTGATCATATTATAAAACTTGTTTTGCTATATCTCCATTATTGAAATTTCTGGAAATACTTAATGCAGACATGAATATAACTTCTTACTAATGAGAAGGCTAACTCTCAGCACCATTTATAAAGACTTTCTAGACCTTAAAGAAACTTCTTCTTTTTTTCAGATATCTGATGTTCGATTAATAGATGGAGAACAGCCTGTAAAATATTCATCAGAAGTTATGTGTTACACAGACAAATATGAAATTGTATGATAAATATGTGAAAAATAAAACATTTTATGTAAAATTGGGACTTGGAAGTGAAGGTCAGCCAACAAACTGCCTGTTTTAAGTGCTGCAGTGTCTGAAAATTTAATACTATTCTGAACAAAAGAATTTAGACGTAATTAAATGTTGGCTCGCAAGATATAGTGAATCATGAAAGAGGATATAATATTGAGAAGACTCAAATTCTTATGTTGTTCCTGCAGCACATACTACTTTAGTAATATTGGATTTTGGTTAAAAAATAGCTGATATAAAAAAGTTTTGTTACAACAGCATAGAATATACATCGCATCTATTTCATAGACTTGTTACAATCTGTAGATGACCATTTCTGTTTTAGAAGTCTGTTCATCATTGATGTTTGTGGAGGCATTACTAAGGAGCACCATATAATATTGAATTGTTGTCTCAATATGTAATTGAGTATTCGTGAAAAGTGTAAAATAAAACTTTATTTTATGAGTTTAAAAATGTAGACATTTAAGTTAGAATATCATTTTCTCAAAAACCTAACTTTTAAAGAAATACTTCTTTGATTAAAGCTTTAAAATTGTTATCTAGGTTGAACAGTATCTTAAGGATGGTATGATTATATCCTACAACAAACAAACAAAATATATGTATATATCCTGTGTTCTCAAGATAGTATTTAGTATTCTACAAATGTTTCATATATGTAGATGTCTTTTATCTTCCACTTTAAATTTTAATACAGACCTTTAAATGTATTGGAATAACAAATCTCTTACAAACACAAAACTGTGAAAGTTGAGCTATGTGTTTATAACAAACTCACTTAGTTATGAAGCAACTTTATTTTTTTATTGAAGAAAATATTTATTAATTCCTGAGGATTTATATTGAAATTTTCTTGTCTATAGACATGGAGGGGGGATACAAAAAAAATATTGGGGGAAGTTTTAAATTAAAAATTTCCTTACAAGTAATGAATGGGCAGATGAATTTATTCATTCATAGATTTAGAAATATTTTTAGAAATCATGATATTTACTTAAGATTTTGGTATAAGGATCACTTTATAAAATAATACAAATATTTCTACTTATATATTTTTTCAGATGAGAGAAAGTTTTTAACTTTCAAAGTACAAGGTGAGAGGTTGACATTTATAATAATGGTGTTATCTGCTACTTCTCTGTATTTAGTAGTGGTATTGTAATTTTCTTTATGATACACTGATATTATGTTGATGCTCATTGGAGATTCTTTAATTTGGAAACATTGCATTAAATTTGTTATCCACATTAGAAAAAAAAATATCCGAAACACAACATAAATTGGATAAAATTTATCCAATGTAGTAGACATTCCTTCAGGCAACATTAGAAAAAATGCTTCTACTAAACTTTTAAACCAATAGGTATCAATTGGTAGAGATTTCCTATTGATATAACTTGTTATTGTTGCAACTTAAGGACCAAAAAAAAATAATGTATATATGTCTTAAAGAAGAATGTTATTTATTGAAAGTGCTCTGAAGTATAATATCGTCAAAAATAAAATGGTCAAAACAGTTATTACTAGTTGTAAATTTAATTGAAAAGGTAGAAATGGGACAGAATTTATATTATCCAGATGAGAGGACTTGTCTTATTTGTTTATAGAAGTTGTAGGCCATGGCTTGTACTGCTTTAAGAAAGTATGGAAATTTCTTCTTTAATGGTTACATTAATTTTCAGACGAGCTATGAGATGACTATTGCATAAGTGTGAATACCAGAAACTTCAGATCGTAATACATCTGAATGAAAAATAAGGATTATCAAGTTCTTTTTCCTTCATCATCATTAACGTAATGAAAAATATGTGGGAAGCATTCCTGTGTTTCACTTTAGTACAAAAAAAGGAAACGTCGAGTAAATATCACAAATGCAATGCTGTGAAGATATAACCACCTCGGTGGTCCCATGTTTGCCTTCAAGTGTGGTAGGTTGTAAGTTCAACCCTGGCAGGGTCAAACTAAAGACTCTAAAATTGGTATTTGCTGCTTTTCTATAAGCACGCAGCATGAAGGAGTATGAACATAGACCTTTCACCTTGGAGTCGGAATAATGTGTCCAGGTAGGGTGACGTGTCTTCCCTTCGAACTGTTACCTTGTGATCTAGCATGTTAAAAATCCGGCTACGGTTGTCCGTCCAGTACAAAGCAAGGTTAATTTTCATATTAATATGCATTTAACTTGCCGTTGGACGTTTAGCAGCCATCCATCATCAGTTATGCTGTGATGTGACCCTAGAAATGATTCAGTGAGTTTGTACCTTTGACAAGTTGTATGAATGTTGATTGATATTTTGTATAGTCATTCTAAATTCAATTTTTATGCCCCCGGTAGCGGAGGGGGCATTAAGTTTTACCCTTGTCCGTCTGTACATCCGTACATCCCCTAAGTTGGTTTCCATTCTCTAACTTTAGTTTGCCTCTACCAAATGTTATGAAACTTATACACAATGCTTATTACCACAAAACACAGATCCAGTTTGAATTTTGGTGGCGTCACTTTAACCGTTCTAGAGTTGTGTCCCTTTATAAATGGAAAAATTGCTGAATTTTTCGTTTCCGTTCTCCAACTTAAGTTTACCGGAACCAAATGTTATGAAACTTTTATACACAATGCTTATTACCACAAAATACAGTTCAAGTTTGAATTTTGGTGGCGTCACGTTTACTGTTCTAAGAGTTATGCCTCTTTACAAATGGAAAAATTCCTGAATTTTTCGTTTCTGTTCTCTAACTTAAGTTTGTCTCAACCAAATGTTATGAAACTTATACACAATACTTATTACCACAAAACTCAGATCAAGTACAAATTTGGGAAGCATCACTTTTACTGTTCTTCAGTTATGTCCCTTTATAACTTTATATCATATGCAAGCAGGGGCATCATCTGTGTCCCATGGACACATTCCCCATTTATTTTATATACTAGTATTTGGCTTCTGTTTTAGAAATCACTATTCTATGCATCTTTTAAAACAAAGTGTCATCATTGTTAGTTTTTGTCTCACCTTGACAACCAAAAAGAGAGACTTTAGTATGCTGTTCATGACCACTGCGTCAACAATTTGTTAAAGTTTGTGATTTGGTCAATTCATGGGGAACCACTAAAGGTAAATCAATAATATTAGGTATGCAGTTGTATAAGCATTGGTACATATCATTTCCAATAGATTAGTTGGTCCCATCCTTTTAGTCATGGTCTATTGACTTTGAAACTCTTGCCCAGTTAAAATGTTAGGTTTGTGATTAGGTCAGTTGAAGGGGGACCACTTTGGCAAAGTCTATGATATAATAGTATGCAGTTGTATAAGCATTATATCTCATTTCCATTAGATTAGTTGGCCCCACCCCTTCAGTCATGGTCCATTGACTGAAACTTTTACATAGTTAATATGTTGAAAAAATTTGTGATCAGGTCAGTTTAAAGGGAAACACTTCTGAAAAGTCAATGATATTTGGTATGCAGTTGTATTATCATTGGCTTATTTTAAAGGAAAATTAAAGTCCCATTACTCTAGAACAACACAACTAAACATTTCAAAATTGAAAGGTCGTTTTCTTCTGTCAATCCTAATATTTGTGTAAAAATTTCATGAGATTTGGTTAAGGAAAAATATGATTTATTGTACAAAGTGTTAATGGATAGAGGGACTACATTATACCATAAACATCCCATCCATGAACAGTGTATAAAAAGGTACATCTGCACAGAAAATCACTTAATTCTGCAATACCAATATAGTAAATAGCAAAAATATAGGTAATAAAATGCTCCGCAGGGCGCAGCTTGATACGACCGCAGAGGTCGAACCCTGAACAGTTGGGGCAAGTATGGACACAACATTCAAGCTTGATACAGCTTTGCATTTGGATTGTGATTAAATATTTGACACAGCATAGGTTTCTGACAAAGAATGAATGTGGTCTAAGAACTTAAAAATTTTAAATTGGACATTCACCTATTATGGTCCAATATCCAAAATCTAAATACATAGTTAGATTCAGCATATCAAAGAACCCCAAGAATTCAATTTTTGATGAAATCAAACAAAGTTTAATTTTGGACCCTTTTGACCTCAATGTGGACAAAGTTGATAACGGGGCCCAAAAATCAAAAATCTAAATACATGGTTAGATTCAGCATATCAAAGAACCCCATATATTCAATTTTTGTTGAAATCAAACAAAGTTTAATTTTGGACCCCGATTTGGACCAACTTGAAAACTGGGCCCATAATCAAAAATCTAAATACATGTTTAGATTCAGCATATCAAAGAACCCTAAGAATTCAATTTTTGTTAAAATCAAACTAAGTTTAATTTTGGACCCTTTGGACCTTAATGTAGACCAATTTGAAAACCGAACCAAAAATTAAGAATCTAAATACACGGTTAGATTCGGCATATCAAAGAACCCCAATAATTCAATTTTTGATGAAATCAAACAAAGTTTAATTTTGGACCCTTTTGACCTCAATGTGGACAAAGTTGATAACGGGACCCAAAAATCAAAAATCTAAATACATGGTTAGATTCAGCATATCAAAGAACCCCATATATTCAATTTTTGTTGAAATCAAACAAATTTAATTTTGGACCCCGATTTGGACCAACTTGAAAACTGGGCCCATAATCAAAAATCTAAATACATGTTTAGATTCAGCATATCAAAGAACCCTAAGAATTCAATTTTTGTTAAAATCAAACTAAGTTTAATTTTGGACCCTTTGGACCTTAATGCAGACCAATTTGAAAACGGAACCAAAATTTAAGAATCTAAATACACGGTTAGATTCGGCATATCAAAGAACCCCAATAATTCAATTTTTGATGAAATCAAACAAAGTTTAATTTTGGACCCTTTGGACCTCAATGTGGACCAATTTAAAAACGGGGCCCAAAATCCAAAAACTAAATACACGGTTAGATTCAGCATATTAAAGAACCCCAAGAATTCAAGAATAAAACCCCATTGAAATTGGTCAAGAAATAAGCAATTTATACAAAGTATCTTCTTTTGCACAATACTGTGCAATTAAATATTTCTTGCTATTGCGCAATACTGTACAATTGACAATTTCTTGCTATTGCGCAATATTGTGCTATTTGATATTTCTTGCTTTTGCGCAATACTGTGCAATTGAAGATTTCTTGCTATTGCGCAATACTGTGCAATTGAAGATTTCTTGCTATTGTGCAATACTGTGCAATTGAAAATTTCTTGCTATTGCACAATACTTATTATATAATAATTTACACATCCTGTTTGGTGTGTATCTCCTACCATATCATTATTATTTGCTTTTAAATATAAATCAGAAATAACCAACTTAAAATGGAAAATTTTAAAAGAAAAATTTAAAAAAATGAAAAAAAGAAAAAAAATGAAAAAAAAAAAAATCCCCCCCCAAATTTTTTGAACCCCCTTATGATTCATCACCCCCAAACTCAATCCCAGCCTCCCTTTGTGGTATGGTACCTTGCAGTACAATTTCAGAGAGATCCATACACTTGAACACAAGTTATTGTCTGGAAACTAGAAAAATGCTTGTTTTTTGGCCCCTTTTTGGCCCCAAATTCCTAAAATATTGAGGCAATTACCCCCATCATCAATCCCAGCCTTCCCTTTGTGGTATGGTACCTTGCAGTACAATTTCAGAGAGATCCATACACTTACACACAAGTTATTGTCCTGAAACTGTAAAAATGCTTGTTTTTTTGCCCCTTTTTGGCCCCTTATTCCTATAATATTGAGGCAATTACCCCCATCATCAATCCCAGCCTTCCCTTTGTGGTATGGTACCTTGCAGTACAATTTCAGAGAGATCCATACACTTGAACACAAGTTATTGTCTGGAAACTAGAAAAATGCTTATTTTTGGCCCCTTTTAGGCCCCCAATTCCTAAATATTTCGGCTATTACCCCAAAACTCAATTCCAGCTTTCCCTTTATGATATGGAACCTTGTAGTACAATTTCAGAAAGATCCATACACTTACACACAAGTTATTGTCATGAAACTAGAAAAATGCTTGTGTTTTGCCCCTTTTTTGGCCCCTAATTCCTAAAATTTTGAGGCCATTACCCCCAAAATCAATCCCAGCATTCCTTTTGTGATATGGAACCTTGTGGTACAATGTCAGAGAGATCCATACACTAACACACAAGTTATGTCTGGAAGTTACAAAAATGCTTATTTTTGGCCCCTTTTTGGCCCCTAATTCCTTTACTGTTGGTACCATAACCCCCAAAATCAATCCCAACCTTCCTTTTGTGGTATTGAACCTTGTGGTAAAATTTCATAGAGATCCATTCACTTAAACTAAAGTTAGAGTGCGAAAACCAATGTGTCTTCGGACGACGCAGGACAACGACGACGACGACGCCGGACGACGACGACGACGACGACGACGACGCCAACGTCATACCAATATACGACCACAAAAATTTTTTTGCGGTCGTATAAAAACACAACAATAATAAACAATACCATAATACAGTTACTTTAAAGAAAGCTCAAAGTTCTTCACCTACTGATAGTGAAACATGTGAACAAATTAGGTTTCATTAACCCCTTGTAGCTTTAGGATACCTTGAAATCAAAAGATTGATTGATTGATTGGTGTTTAATGTCACTTTCAACACTACTGCGCTATTTAGTGGTGGTCAGTTTTTATACGACCGCAAAAAAATTTTGTGGTCGTATATTGGTATGACGTCCGCGTCGTCATCCGAAGACACATTGGTTTTCGCACTCTAACTTTAGTTTAAGAGAATGGATCTCTATGAAATTTTACCATAAGGTTCAATATTACAAAAGGAAGGTGGGGATTGATTTTGGGGGTTATGGTACGAACAGTTGAGGAATTAGGGGCCAAAAATAAGCATTTTTGTAACTTCCAGACATAACTTGTGTGTTAGTGTATGGATCTCTCTTGACATTGTACCACAAGGTTCCATATCACAAAGGGAATGCTGGGATTGATTTTGGGGGTAATTGCCTCTAAATTTTAGAGATTAGGGGCAAAAAAGGGGCAAAAAAAAACAAGCATTTTTCTAGTTTCATGACACTAACTTGTGTGTAAGTGTATGGATTTCTCTGACATTGTACCACAAGGTTCCATATCACAAAGGGAATGTTGGGATTGATTTTGGGGATCATTGCCTCCAAATTTTAGGAATTAGGGGCAAAAAAGGGGCAAAAAACAAGCATTTTTCTAGTTTCATGACAATAACTTGTGTGTTAGTGTATGGATCTTTATGAAATTGTACTACAAGGTTCCATATCACAAAGGGAAAGCTGGAATTGAGTTTGGGGTAATTGCCTAAAACGTTTAGGAATAAGGGGCCTAAAAGGGGCCAAAAATAAGCATTTTTCAAGTTTCCAGACAATAACTTGTGTTAAAGTGTATGGATCTCTCTGAAATTGTACTGCAAGGTACCATACCACAAAGGGAAGACTGGGATTGATTTTGAGGGTAATTCCCTCAAAATTTGAGGAATAAGGGGCCATAAAGGGGCAAAAAAACGAGCATTTTTCTAGTTTCAGAACAATAACTTGTGTGTTAGTGTATGGATCTTTATGAAATTGTACTACAAGGTTCCATATCAGAAAGGGAAAGCTGGGTTTGAGTTTGGGGGTAATTGCCTAAAACGTTTAGGAATTTGGGGCCAAAAAGGGGCCAAAAAACAAGCATTTTTCTAGTTTCCGGACAATAACTTGTGTTAAAGTGTATGGATCTCTCTGAAATTGTACTGCAAGGTACCATACCACAAAGGGAAGGCTGGGATTGAGTTTGGGGGTGATGAATCATAAGGGGGTTCAAAAAATTTGAGGGGGGTGGGGGTTTCTGATTTATATATAAAAGCAAATAATAATGATATGGTTTGAATAGGTAAATTAAAAAAAATTAAGTTCTTAGACCACATTCATTCTGTGTCAGAAACCTATGCTGTGTCAAATATTTAATTACAATCCAAATTCAGTGCTGTATCAAGCTTGAATGTTGTGTCCATACTTTCCCAACTGTTCAGGGTTCGACCTCTGCGGTGGTATCAAGATGCGCCCCAGCGGAGCATTTTATTATTGTTGGAGGAAGCCGGAGAGAACCACTTACCTTCAGTAGGAAAACCACATGCTGGATTCATAAGATTGAAGCAACCTAAGTTATCCGAGTAGCCAGGTGTAATAAGCATATTTCTTCATGGAAAATTTGGCATGTTCAACATATGCTCCTAGAACTGCACATTAATGGATGCATGGTCCTTGTCATGCTACAGATTAGTTTCACTCAAATCAAAGAAGTGTACCTCAAGTTATCAACCAGAATCAACAAATTGCACCTCATATCCTTATTTCAATCTTTTTTTCAGTAGCTGTAACCTTGACTTTTGACCTTAAATTGATAGGGTTCTTCCCCTTCCTTATATCTTCCATCTATATACTGGTATATAAATTTCATTATAAAATCAACAAAGTTATTTAGAAACCAATTCCCCCCCCCCCCCCCAAATCATTTTTAACAACAGCAAACTTGAACATTAGCCTATTTAACCCTAAATCAATAGGTTTATTCCCTCCCCTATATATTGCATTTGCGTAAGTTTCATTTAATCAAGCAAGGGAAACTTTTTGTTTTGGATAGATGAATGGACAAAGCATCAATATAATTTTTACAGGGAAATTAAAAAACAATTGAAACAAGCCTTATATTATGCATATTTTATTCTTTGCCAAAACAATTTCAAGCTCAGACAATGAGTCTCAAAATCAACAAAAAATCTCTTTCATATAAAATGATGAAATAATACAGACTTTGTTCTTTAGAAAATCAGATCTCAAAGCAAAAAATACATAAAAAAAAGTCTTGACATATATAAAATCAAGTACAAGTTGGTTCATTTGTAAGTCAGATGGTTTTTTCAGTCCCTAGATATTTGATATTTGTTAAAATTTAAACATATGAAAGGTTAAGATAATAACTTCAGTAAAGGAAGCTACTCAGCAAACTTTAGGTGTAAATGAATAAAATATCATATTTTCTAATTTTCTTATTACCATACTTTATATCGCCTTTATGCATCTTTCCCATTGTGTGCCATTTTCTCCAATTTTTTATCAATTGTCTTTCCCGACTATAGCTAAACTCAATTAATTAATAAAGTAACAAATCAAAATGCTCCAGCAACCATCTCAAAAGAACTATTACCAAATTTCCAACTTGTTAGCAAGTATTATGAACATTTCATGCTAAAAATGCAAGACAATGGCTGAAATATTCATTGTCTTCATAAATAATCACATTATACTGTCATTGGTGGGTATATATAGTTATCTTTACACAGTCTTCAGTCAAGTATAACTTGTTTCTCAATAACAATCTTCACAAACTCTTCAGTCAAGTATAACTTGTTTCTTTGTTCCATCTTCTCCAATAAGATGTTTAAATCCATTTTCTAAATCAAACTCTCTTCGTAAATATGCATACAGCAGGTCTGTTATCAAAAAGATCTGAAAATAAATTGGATTAACATAGTAAATGAATGATGTTTTCTGCAAATCTTTTTAACTGCAATTTCTTGCTTTAGTTGGTACGAGTCATCTAACAGAATCAAGGAATCATATACAGGCTTATAACAAATGTTATAGTACAGTGTCTGACATTGATGTTCTAAATTTTGTAACTAATAACATGGTTCATTCAAATATGTTTGTTTACATTCCGCATGTGTGAATCATTTATCTCTTTCGGTAATTTCGGGGTTTTCCTTAGTGTCTCGAGTAGTGGAAAAACCTTTTAGTGTGGACACGTATCAATGTCAATGTTAGGTAAATACATCAGTCTGATAAAATATTCTGTCATTTTTAATGATCTTTTAAAGGGGCATTACCTGTCAAATTCATGTTCAGCAATTTGACTCATATTGTCCTATTTGATTTATAACATACTAAAACATATATCAAAATAAATAACCATCAAGATGACCTCCGAAGACTGCCGACGGTGATATAACTCGATATAGACATAAATATAAATATAAATAGATAGTGAACACGTGCAATTGGATTTTTCTAGGTCTGTTTGATTTCATATCATAGGTTATTTTCACCTGTATAAGAATGATTTTTTGTGGATCTGATCAGTTAACCAAATGGTTCACCCTTGTTTCACTCTCAATAATGACATTCTTTTCCTTTTAATAGATGAACACGCACGTAGTCCATCTCCAGCTAAGGGGTTCACTTGAAAGTCACATGAATACGGATTCAATGAGGTTGAATTATTCACTTGCAAGTCAATAATCAGTGATGTTTTTGAGCTAATTTTGACAAATTTGGGTCAAACTGACTGCTTGTAATGAAATATTATTTCACAATTCCTCTTTTATTAATACTTGAAACAAAAAGAATTGTATTTTAAATCTAAATTGTAGCTCATGCCCCTTTAAGAGATAAAGGACAAAACATTTTATCTAACTGTAGAATGCAAAAAAAGAATCAAAATAAATCATTTATATATGTTCGTGTGACTTAACTTTATAAATCAAAATTGCATAATAGAAAGGAAAAAAAAGTGTATGTATTCAAAGAACTTCTTTTATCTTTTCAAATCTAAAAGACCTTTTTATCTAAGTCAATGCAAACTGTTGACTCCATTCATTGAAGAATTTGATAAATTGACTACAGTATATTGTACTGATTGATATTTTAGTCTTAGATACATGATTTTTTTATTAGTTGTTATTGGCTTTGAACTAGCTATCAGTAACTGCGAGTACTCTCAGATCTGTACTTAGTGTCCTTTTTGCTGTTACGGATGAGGGATGGAAAAATACCCTGCCACGTCTGGTCTGTATTTATGTTTTATGTTTTTCTGCTTTGTATCCATCTGATGAGTTAAGCCTTTTTCAACTGGTTTTTATAGTTTGTTCTTATGTTGTTTTGTTACACCAATGTCCCAAGTTAGGGGAGGGTTGAGCGCTCACAAACATGTTTAACCCCGCCACACTCTATTTGTGCCTGTCCCAATTCAGGAGCCTGTAGTTCAGTGGTTGTCGTTGGTTCATGTCTGTCATATTTCTTTTTCATTAATTGTTTTGTTATAAATTAGGCTTTTAGTTTTCTCAATTGAATTGTTTCATATTTTTCATAGTCATGGACTTTTATAGCCGACTATATGGAATGGGTTTTTCTCATTGTTGAAGGCCATATGGTTGCCTATAATTGCTTACATCCACTTTATTTGAACTTTAGTGGATAGTTGTCACATTGGCAATCATACCTCATCTCCTTATTTTTATATATACAAATCAGTAAATTCGTTGTAACTTGATTATTTAAAATTAAGATCCTTTTGGTTTTAAAATTGCATACAAGTTAAATGTATACTCTGTAAAAACTTAATTGCCTTACCTGAGCTGTAGAAAATGCTAGAGATGTTGCAAAATAGAAGTTGGCATTAGCACTCCCTGCATAGATCCATAAATGGTACAGTATAGGACCAAACACTGTCGTACAAATATACATACAGGCTACTACAAATGAATTTCTCATATCTGTAAAAAAAAAAACAAAAAAAAAACAATTTTCAATTTTAAAAACTAAACATAACATAAATATTAAATACAGACAAATAATGTGAAAATATCTATTACACATTGTATTATTGAAAATATCTAGAAACCAACCTTGCAGAGATGCTGTTTAGAATATATAGAATTGAGAATTGAAACAGGGAATGAGTCAAAGAGACAACAACCCAACCAAAAGCAGATAATAGCCCAATGCCACCAATTGGTCTTCAAAGCAGCAAGAATATCCTCCACCCTCCAGCCAATGTGGAATATACTAACACAACGATACGCAAAGTAAAACTCAGTTTTAAAGAGGTCAGATTCCCATGTTAGAATTGGTAACAGAAGAAACTAAGCAAAATGATAATGATCAACATAAATTAACAATGGACTACTAGCAATTACTGAAATGCCAGCTCAAGACCTCAATTAAACACATTTACCAACCACCAAAACTTCTTGATGTAACATTTTCATTTATTTACAATATGTTTGAATATCCAAAGAATTTAATAAAGGTCTTATATAGCTGACTATAAGGCATGGATATTGCTCATTGTTGAAGGCTGTAAAAAAAAGAACTAAATCAAAGTACTAGACTATCTATCGTCTTACAATAATAACTGGCAGGATTAGGATCACTTCATGTACAGTTATATTTGTATACTTACATTCAAAAGCGTATCTCCACAATGGTAACAATGATAACATGAGTCCTACATCACTATAACTCGGGTACGATTTAAATATGCAAATCAAACTGACTAGTATATACATTAAAAACACAGGATGCTCTCTGAAAGGAATTCAAAATATAGAATAAAAATGTTATATTCAACTATAACAAACCTTAAAAATACTTGTATTGGTTTTGTTTTAGTTGGAAGCAGTATGGTGACAAGATATTGTTCACATCTTTGCCCTTTATTTTAAATATGGATAATTGTCTCATTGGCAATCATATCACATCTCCTTATTTTTTATATTAGATGCTATTTTTCTCTTAATATCTATATTTACTTTTTTCTATAGAACAAATCTTTAATACTCTATTCAGGTTTTTTATTTGATTTTACACCTACTTTTAAATGCACAAATAGTTTCCAAAAAATAAAATATCAAGATAATCTTTGTTCATAATGTAATTCAACAATGTATATATTTTGTTTCTGTCTATTATATATTTTAATACACTGGTATGAAACAAAAATATTTCTAATTCTTTCAAGAAAGATGAACGACAAACTTACTTAAGTTTTACTGATAATGGAACAGTATATATGACTACATTTATCTGGAACACACATATAAAGAACATTCGGAAATGTTCAAACATCTCTGTGAAAAAATACCAGAAAACTCCCATGTTAGGCGTCAAATCTGGAACCATTAGACTGAAATGTAATTTAGTATTCAATTAATCTAAATCATTCATATGTCAAGAAATTATACCATAAATCTACTGTAAATAGGAATATTTTCATCAATGGGGTGTGTATTTTTTGCTTATTTAGCATTAAGGTAAAATGCACAAAAATATCCCCAGCACAAATAGTTTGTACAAAACAACAAGAGTGCACACGCTGAAATGTCTCGCCTTCTTTACTAACCATTGATATTATGTTGATAGTCCTAAATATTAAGCTTTACTACAACTATCACATAAACTTAACATGATCCAAGAAAATGAGGTCAAGGTCATATTAACCAAACGAGAAATACATGTACACCTAACAATCATTCAATACACTAAATATAGTTGACCTATTGCTTATAGTTTCTAAGAAACAGACTTAACCAAGAAAACTAAATATTGACCAATGAACCATGAAAATGAGGTCAAGGTCAGATGAACCATGCCAGGCAGACATGAACAGCTTACAACTTTCCATACAACAAATATAGTTGACTTATTGCTTATAGTTTCTAAGAAACAGACTTAACCAAGAAAACTAAACATTGACCAATGAACCATGAAAATGAGGTCAAGGTCAGATGAACCATGCCAGGCAGACATATACAGCTTACAACTTTCCATACAACAAATATAGTTGACCTATTGCTTATAGTTTAAGAAAAACAGACCAAAACATAAAAACTTAACACTGAGCAATGAACCATGAAAATGAGGTCAAGATCAAATAAAACCTGCGAGACTGACATGTACATCATAAAATATTTCCATACACCAAATATAGTTGACCTATTTCATATAGTATTAGAACAAGAGTGCACACGCTGAAATGTCTCGCCTTCTTTACTAATCATTGATATTATGTTAGACCTAAATATAAAGCTTTATTACAACTGTCACATAAACTTAACATTAACCAAGTAAACTAAACATTGACCAATGAACCATGAAAATGAAGTCAAGGTCAGATGAACCATGCTAGGCAGGCATGTACAGCGAACAATTCTTCCATACAACAAATCTAGTTGACCTATTGCTTATAGTTTAAGAAAAACAGACAAAAACACAAAAACTTAACACTGAGCAATGAACCTTGAAAATGAGGTCAAGGTCAAATAAAACCTGCGTGACTGACATATAGATCATAAATTATTTCCATACACCAAATATCGTTGAACTATTGCATATAGTATTAGAAAATAAAATGCTCCGCAGGGCGCAGCTTGATACGACCGCAGAGGTCGAACCCTGAACAGTTGGGGCAAGTATGGACACAACATTCAAGCTTGATACAGCTTTGAATTTGGATTGTGATTAAATATTTGACACAGCATAGGTTTCTGACAAAGAATGAATGTGGTCTAAGAACTTAAAAATTTTAAATTGGACATTCACCTATTATGGTCCAATATCCAAAATCTAAATACATGGTTAGATTCAGCATATCAAAGAACCCCAAGAATTCAATTTTTGATGAAATCAAACAAAGTTTAATTTTGGACCCTTTTGACCTCAATGTGGACAAAGTTGATAACGGGGCCCAAAAATCAAAAATCTAAATACATGGTTAGATTCAGCATATCAAAGAACTCCATATATTCAATTTTTGTTGAAATCAAACAAAGTTTAATTTTGGACCCCGATTTGGACCAACTTGAAAACTGGGCCCATAATCAAAAATCTAAATACATGTTTAGATTCAGCATATCAAAGAACCCTAAGAATTCAATTTTTGTTAAAATCAAACTAAGTTTAATTTTGGACCCTTTGGACCTTAATGTAGACCAATTTGAAAACCGAACCAAAAATTAAGAATCTAAATACACGGTTAGATTCGGCATATCAAAGAACCCCAATAATTCAATTTTTGATGAAATCAAACAAAGTTTAATTTTGGACCCTTTTGACCTCAATGTGGACAAAGTTGATAACGAGACCCAAAAATAAAAAATCTAAATACATGGTTAGATTCAGCATATCAAAGAACCCCATATATTCAATTTTTGTTGAAATCAAACAAATTTAATTTTGGACCCCGATTTGGACCAACTTGAAAACTGGGCCCATAATCAAAAAATCTAAATACATGTTTAGATTCAGCATATCAAAGAACCCTAAGAATTAAATTTTTGTTAAAATCAAACTAAGTTTAATTTTGGACCCTTTGGACCTTAATGTAGACCAATTTGAAAACGGAACCAAAATTTAAGAATCTAAATACACGGTTAGATTCGGCATATCAAAGAACCCCAATAATTCAATTTTTGATGAAATCAAACAAAGTTTAATTTTGGACCCTTTGGACCTCAGTGTGGACCAATTTAAAAACGGGGCCCAAAATCCAAAAATTAAATACACGGTTAGATTCAGCATATTAAAGAACCCCAAGAATTCAAGAATAAAACCCCATTGAAATTGGTCAAGAAATAAGCAATTTATACAAAGTATCTTCTTTTGCACAATACTGTGCAATTAAATATTTCTTGCTATTGCGCAATACTGTACAATTGACAATTTCTTGCTATTGCGCAATATTGTGCTATTGGATATTTCTTGCTTTTGCGCAATACTGTGCAATTGAAGATTTCTTGCTATTGCGCAATACTGTGCAATTGAAGATTTCTTGCTATTGTGCAATACTGTGCAATTGAAAATTTCTTGCTATTGCACAATACTTATTATATAATAATTTACACATCCTGTTTGGTATGTATCTCCTACCATATCATTATTATTTGCTTTTAAATATAAATCAGAAATAACCAACTTAAAATGGAAAATTTTAAAAGAAAAATTTTAAAAAATGAAAAAAAGAAAAAAAATGAAAAAAAAAAAATTCCCCCCCCCAAATTTTGGACCCCCTTATGATTCATCACCCCCAAACTCAATCCCAGCCTCCCTTTGTGGTATGGTACCTTGCAGTACAATTTCAGAGAGATCCATACACTTGAACACAAGTTATTGTCTGGAAACTAGAAAAATGTGTTTATTGGCCCCTTTTTGGCCCCAAATTCCTAAAATATTGAGGCAATTACCCCCATCATCAATCCCAGCCTTCCCTTTGTGGTATGGTACCTTGCAGTACAATTTCAGAGAGATCCATACACTTACACACAAGTTATTGTCCTGAAACTGTAAAAATGCTTGTTTTTTTGCCCCTTTTTGGCCCCTTATTCCTAAAATATTGAGGCAATTATCCCCATCATCAATCCCAGCCTTCCCTTTGTGGTATGGTACCTTGCAGTACAATTTCAGAGAGATCCATACACTTGAACACAAGTTATTGTCTGGAAACTAGAAAAATGCTTATTTTTGGCCCCTTTTTGGCCCCCAATTCCTAAATATTTCGGCTATTACCCCAAAACTCAATTCCAGCTTTCCCTTTATGATATGGAACCTTGTAGTACAATTTCAGAAAGATCCATACACTTACACACAAGTTATTGTCATGAAACTAGAAAAATGCTTGTGTTTTGCCCCTTTTTTGGCCCCTAATTCCTAAAATTTTGAGGCCATTACCCCCAAAATCAATCCCAGCATTCCTTTTGTGATATGGAACCTTGTGGTACAATGTCAGAGAGATCCATACACTAACACACAAGTTATGTCTGGAAGTTACAAAAATGCTTATTTTTGGCCCCTTTTTGGCCCCTAATTCCTTTACTGTTGGTACCATAACCCCCAAAATCAATCCCAACCTTCCTTTTGTGGTATTGAACCTTGTGGTAAAATTTCATAGAGATCCATTCACTTAAACTAAAGTTAGAGTGCGAAAACCAATGTGTCTTCGGACGACGACGACGACGACGACGACGACGACGCCAACGTCATACCAATATACGACCACAAAAATTTTTTTGCGGTCGTATAAAAAGACCAAAACTCAAAAAACTTAACTTTGACCACTGAACCATGAAAATGAGGTCAAGGTCAGATGACACCTGCCAGCTAGACATGTACATCATAAAATGTTTCCATACACCAAATAAGGCTGACCTATTGCATACATTATTAGAATAAAAATAGACCAAAACACAAAAACTTAACTTTAACCACTAAACCATGAAAATGAGGTCAAGGTCAGATGACACCTGCCAGCTAGACATGTACATCTTACAATCATTCCATACACCAAATATAGTAGACCTATAGCATACAGTATAAGAAAAACAGACCAAAACACAAAAACTTAACTATAACCACTGAACCATGAAAATGAGGTCAAGGTCAGATGACACCTGCCAGTTGGACATGTACACCTTACAGTCCTTCCATACACTGAATATACTAGACCTATTGCTTATAGTATCTGAGATATGGACTTGACCACCAAAACTTAACCTTGTTCACTGATCCATGAAATGAGGTCGAGGTCAAGCGAAAACTGTCTGACGGGCATGAGGACCTTGCAAGGTACACACATACCAAATATAGTTATCCTATTACTCATAATAAGAGAGAAATTAACATTACAAAAAAACTTAACTTTTTTTTCAAGTAGTCACTGAACCATGAAAATGAGGTCAAGGACAATGGACATGTGACAGACGGATACTTCGTAACATAAGGCATCTATATACAAAGTATGAAGCATCCAGGTCTTCCACCTTCTAAAATATAAAGCTTTTAAGAAGTTAGTTAACCGCTGCCGCCGCCAGATCACTATCCCTATGTTGAGCTTTTTGCGACAAAAGTTGCAGGCTAGACAAAAATGTGGATATGAAAGGCACACTTATCATTCGAATTGTGAATTTAACCCAACGTGAAAAGTTTAAGTGTTGAAATAGCTAAAATAGCAGCAACTGACAGATCATGAATTTATTTATTGGTCCAAAACATTCCATTATTAAAGATTTTAATAAAATGCTCCGCAGGGCGCAGCTTGAAACGACCGCAGAGGTCGAACCCTGAACAGTTAGGGCAAGTATGGACACAACATTCAAGCTTGATACAGCTCTGAATTTGGATTGTGATTAAATATTTGACACAGCATAGGTTTCTGACACAGAATGAATGTGGTCTAAGAACTTAAAAATTTTAAATTGGACATTCACCTATTATGGTCCAATATCCAAAATCTAAATACATGGTTAGATTCAGCATAACAAAGAACCCCCAAGAATTCAATTTTTGATGAAATCAAACGAGTTTAATTTTGGACCCTTTTGACCTCAATGTGGGCAAAGTTGATAATGGGGCCCAAAAATCAAAAATCTAAATACATGGTTAGATTCAGCATATCAAAGAACCCCATATATTCAATTTTTGTTGAAATCAAACAAAGTTTAATTTTGGACCCCGATTTGGACCAACTTGAAAACTGGGCCCATAATCAAAAATCTAATTTCATGTTTAGATTCAGCATATCAAAGAACCCTAAGAATTCAATTTTTGTTAAAATCAAACTAAGTTTAATTTTGGACCCTTTGGACCTTAATGTAGACCAATTTGAAAACGGAACCAAAAATTAAGAATCTAAATACACGATTAGATTCAATTTTTGATGAAATCAAACAAAGTTTAATTTTAGACCCTTTGGACCTCAATGTGGACCAATTTAAAAACAGGGCCCAAAATCCAAAAACTTCAAGAATAAAACCCCATTGAAATTGGTCAAGAAATAAGCAATTTATACGAAGTATCTTCTTTTGCACAATACTGTGCAATTGAATATTTCTTGCTATTGCGCAATACTGTACAATTGACAATTTCTTGCTATTGCGCAATATTGTGCTATTGGATATTTCTTGCTATTGCACAATTCTGTGCAATTGAAGATTTCTTGCTATTGCGCAATACTGTGCAATTGAAGATTTCTTGCTATTGTGCAATACTGTGCAATTGAAAATTACTTGCTATTGCACAATACTTATTATATAATAATTTACACATCCTGTTTGGTGTGTATCTCCTACCATATCATTATTATTTGCTTTTAAATATAAAACAGAAATAACCAACTTAAAATGGAAAATTTTAAAAGAAAAAAAAAGGAAAAAAAGAAAAAAAAGGAAAACCCCCCCCCCACCAAATTTTTTGAACCCCCTTATGATTCATCACCCCCAAACTCAATCCCAGCCTTCCCTTTGTGGTATGGTACCTTGCAGTACAATTTCAGAGAGATCCATACACTTGAACACAAGTTATTGTCTGGAAACTAGAAAATGCTTATTTTTGGCCCCTTTGTGGCCCCTTATTCCTAAAGGTTTTGGGCAATTACCCCCAAACTCAATTCCAGCTTTCCCTTTGTGATATGGAACCTTGTAGTACATTTTCAGAAAGATCCATACACTTACACACAAGTTATTATCATGAAACTACAAAAATGCTTGTTTTTTGCCCCTTTTTTGGCCCCTAATTTCTAATATTTTGAGGCAATTACCCCCAAAATCAATCCCAGCATTCCCTGTGTGATATGGAACCTTGTGGTACAATTTCAGAGAGATCCATACACTTGAACACATGTAATTGTCTGGAAACTAGAAAAATGCTTATTTTTGGACCCTTTTTGGCCCCTTATTCCTAAACGTTTTGGGCAATAACCCCAAACTCAATTCCAGCTTTTCCTTTGTGATATGGAACCTTGTAGTACAATTTCAGAAAGATCCATATACTTACACACAAGTTATTATCATGAAACTAGAAAAATGCTTGTTTTTTGCCCCTTTTTTGGCCCCTAATTTCTAATATTTTGAGGCAATTACCCCCAAAATCAATCCCAGCATTCCTTTTGTGATATGGAACCTTGTGGTACAATGTCAGAGAGATCCATACACTAACACACAAGTTATGTCTGGAAGTTACAACAAGAGTGCACACGCTGAAATGTCTCGCCTTCTTTACTAATCATTTATATTATGTTGATAGTCCTAAATATAAAGCTTTATTACAACTGTCACATAAACTTAACATTAACCAAGTAACCTTAACATTGACCAATGAACCAAGAAAATGAGGTCAAGGTCAGATGAACCATGCTAGGCAGGCATGTACAGCTAACAATTCTTCCATACAACAAATATAGTTGACCTATTGCTTATAGTTTAAGAAAAACAGACCAAAACACAAAAACTTAACACTGAGCAATGAACCTTGAAAATGAGGTCAAGGTCAAATAAAACCTGTGTGACTGCCAAATAGATCATAAAATATTTCCATACACCAAATATAGTTGAACTATTGCATATAGTATTAGAAAAAAAGACCAAAACTCAAAAAACTTAACTTTGACCACTGAACCATGAAAATGAGGTCAAGGTCAGATGACACCTGCCTACTAGACATGTACACCTTACAATCATTCCATACACCAAATATAGTAGACCTATGGCATACAATATAAGAAAAACAGACCAAAACACAAAAAACTTAACTATAACCACTGAACCATGAAAATGAGGTCAAGGTCAGATGACACCTGCCAGTTGGACATGTACACCTTACAGTCCTTCCATACACCAAATATACTAGACCTATTGCTTATATTATCTGAGATATGGACTTGACCACCAAAACTTAACCTTGTTCACTGATCCATGAAATGAGGTCAAGGTCAAGTGAAAACTGTCTGACGGGCATGAGGACCTTGCAAGGTACGCACATACCAAATATAGTTGAACTATTGCATATAGTATTAGAAAAAAAGACCAAAACTCAAAAACTTAACTTTGACCACTGAACCTTGAAACTGAGGTCAAGGTCAGATGACACCTGCCCGCTAGACATGTACACCTTACAATCATTCCATACACCAAATATAGTAGACCTATGGCATACAGTATAAGAAAAACAGACCAAAAAACAAAAACTTAACTATAACCACTGAACCATGAAAATGAGGTCAAGGTCAGATGACACCTGCCAGTTGGACATGTACACCTTACAGTCCTTCCATACACCGAATATACTAGACCTATTGCTTATAGTATCTGAGATATGGACTTGACCACCAAAACTTAACCTTGTTCACTGATCCATGAAATGAGGTCGAGGTCAAGTGAAAACTGTCTGACGGGCATGAGGACCTTGCAAGGTACGCACATACCAAATATAGTTATCCTATTACTTATAATAAGAGAGAATCTAACATTACAAAAAATCTTAACTTTTTTTTCAAGTAGTCACTGAACCATGAAAATGAGGTCAAGGACATTGGACATGTGACTGACGGAAACTTCGTAACATGAGGCATCCAAACACAAAGTATGAAGCATCCAGACCTTCCACCTTCTAAAATATAAAGCTTTTAAGAAGTTAGCTAACGCTGCCGCCGCTGCCGCCGGATCACTATCCCTATGTCGAGCTTTCTGCGACAAAAGTCGCAGGCTCGACAAAAATGCTTATTTTGGCCCCTTTTTGGCCCCTAATTCCTTAACTGTTCGTACCATAACCCCAAAAATCAATCCCAACCTTCCTTTTGTGGTATTGAACCTTATGGTAAAATTTCATAGAGATACATTCACTTAAACTAAAGTAAGTGTGCGAAAACCAATGTGTATTCGGACGACGCCGGACGACAACGACGACGCCAACGTCATACCAATATACGACCGCAAAATTTTTTTGCGGTCGTATAAAAAGGGGTTCTCCATTTATTATCTGGGAACCACGAAAAGTACCATAACTCAATTTAGGAGTGGTAAAAGTGAAACGATGAAAATCAAAATTAGTATCTAAAAACCACAAGATTTTTGATTTTTTTTTTCAACAATATATTTCCATAGCTCTGTAATGGTAAAAATGAAAATGACAAAGTCAACTTAATCCGTTATTAGTGGATCAAATCATTCCATTATAATTTTAGTAATTTCAAAAAGCAGTTCTCTATTTATCTTCTGGCTAAAAATGTGACAGATGTACAGACTGACAGCTGGATGAACAATAGGATTTTTTCATACCCCTACTCTGTCCAGCAGGTATTTGAAAATCTTTTCATTAGCTTTTACTTGCCTCTCATTATGGCTGAATGGTTGTGCTTAATTTTGCCGTCACACTGACATAAACATATGTAATGCATTATTACAAAATTTCACTCATTCCCCAAATTGTCTTGTAAAGCTAATGAACTATTATGGTAGTTAAATAAAAGATCAAAGTAAACAGGGCTTAAACAAAGTATGATGGGATTAAGATTAATTAGAAACTGTAATACTCCATTAAATGTTTCTGGGTCAAATAAACTCAGACGTAAAATAAAAAGTTACTTGAAAAATTAAGTCAAAGTGACCTTATTTTTGTAGAAAGTTGCTGTACTCCCCCAGATGCATCTTTACATCAAGTTAATGATTTGCATTTTTTACCAGAAGTATTTGAGATCTGGATTCATACATTAAGCTTTAACAAAATGACTGAAGCATGAGATGAAAGTGTGAATGACTTGATTTAGGCAGGAAGCTATTATTCTCTCAAATGCATCATTACATAAAGTTATGTGATTACAGGTCACTCAGATTTGAAAACTGGACTTGTACATAAAACTTAACCAAATTCAATGAAGAATAAAATATAGGCCATATAACCTGGACTTGGATGTAAAACTTAAGTTGTCACTGAAGCATGAAATATAGGTTAAAGTAAATCTATTATAGTGGGTGTTTGTAATCCTCCCATTGATGTTAAGCAGTTGCATCACTGAAGCAAGAAATGTAGGTTAGAGTAAATCTATTTTAGTGGGTGTTTGTAATCCTCACATTGATTTTAAGTAGTTGCATCACTGAAGCATGAAATGTAGGTTAGAGTAAATCTATTTAGTGGGTGTTTGTAATCCTCCCATTGATTTTAAGCAGTTGCATCACTGAAGCAAGAAATGTAGGTTAGAGTAAATCTATTTTGGTGGGTGTATGCAATCCTCCCATTGATTTTAAATAGTTGCATCACTGAAGCATGAAATGTAGGTTAGAGTAAATCTATTTTAGTGGGTGTTTGTAATCCTCCCATTGATTTTAAGCAGTAACATCTCTGAAGCATGAAATATAGGTAAGAGTAAATCTATTTTAGTGGGTGTTTGTAATCCTCCCATTGATTTTAAGCAGTTGCATCAGCAGCATCACTGAAGCAAGAAATGTAGGTCAGAGTAAATCTATTTTAGTGGGTGTTTGTAATCCTCCCATTGATTTTAAGCAGTTGCATCACTGAAGCATAAATGTAGGTTAAAGTAAATCTATTTTAGTTGGTGTTTGTAATCCTCTCATTGATTTTAAGTAGTTGCATCACTGAAGCATAAAATGTAGGTTAGAGTAAATCTACTTTAGTTGGTGTTTGTAATCCTCTCATTGATTTTAAGAAGTTGCATCACTGAAGCATGAAATGTAGATTAGAGTAAATCTATTTTAGTGGGTGTTCGTAATCCTCCAATTGATTTTAAGCAGTTGCATCACTGAAGCATGAAATGTAGGTTAGAGTAAATCTATTTTAGTGGGTGTTTGTAATCCTCCCATTGATTTTAAGCAGTTGCATCATTGAAGCATGCAATGTAGGTTAGAGTAAATCTATTTTAGTGGGTGTTTGTAATCCTCTCATTGATTTTAAGCAGTTGCATCACTGAATCATGAAATGTAGGTTAAAGTAAATCTATTTTAGTGGGTGTTTGTAATCCCCCCATTGATTTTAAGCAGTTGCATTACTGAAGCATGAAATGTAGGTTAGAGTAAATCTATTTTAGTGGGTGTTTGTAATCCTCCCATTGATTTTAAGCAGTTGCATCACTGAAGCATGGAATGTAGGTTAGAGTAAATGTACTTTAGTGGGTGTTTGTAATCCTCCCATTGATTTTAAGCAGTTGCATCACTGAAACATGAAATGTAGGTTAGAGTAAATCTATTTAAGTGGGTGTTTGTAATCCTCTCATTGATTTTAAGTAGTTGCATCACTGAAGCATGAAATGTATGTTAGAGTAAATTTATTTTAGTGGGTGTTTGTAATCCCCCCAATGATTTCAAGCAGTTGCATCACTGAAGCATGAAATGTAGTTTAGAGTACATCTATTTTAGTAGGTGTTTGTAATCCTCCAATTGATTTTAAGCAGTTGCATCACTGAAGCATGAAATGTAGGTTAGAGTAAATCTATTTTAGTGGGTGTTTGTAATCCTCCCATTGATTTTAAGCAGTTGCATCACTGAAGCATGAAATGTAGGTTAGAGTAAAGTTATTTTAGTGGGTGTTTGTTATCCTCCCATTGATTTTAAGCAGTTGCATCGCTGAAACATGAAATGTAGGTTAGAGTAAATCTATTTAAGTGGGTGTTTGTAATCCTCTCATTGATTTTAAGTAGTTGCATCACTGAAGCATGAAATGTAGGTTAGAGTAAATTTATTTTAGTGGGTGTTTGTAATCCCCCAAATGATTTCAAGCAGTTGCATCACTGAAGCATTAAATGTAGGTTAGAGTACATCTATTTTAGTAGGTGTTTGTAATCCTCCAATTGATTTTAAGCAGTTGCATCACTGAAGCATGAAATGTAGGTTAGAGTAAATCTATTTTAGAGGGTGTTTGTAATCCTCCCATTGATTTTAAGCAGTTGCAGGAATTTTTCACACAATTTTTATGTGATTAGTACACAAATTTGCTATGGCCTGTACCATTTTTACACAAAAAGGATCAAGAATGTGTCCATCGTACAAGGATGCCCCACTTGCACTATCTTTTTCTATGTTCAGTGGACCGTGAAATTGGGGTCAAAACTCAAATTTGGCATTAAAATTAGAATGATCATAGCATAGGGTACATGTGTGCTAAGTTTCAAGTTGATTGGATTTCAACTTCATCAAAAACTACCTTGACCAAAAACTTTAACCTGAAGCGGGACAGATGGACAGACAGACAGACAGACAGACAGATGGAAAGACGAACGGAAACACAGACCACAAAAATTTAATGCCCCTAGGTGGGGCATAAAAATCTACTGTGACCGCTGTTAAGCTTCAATGTGATTGTTATAAAAAGGTTTTGAATTGTACCACATTTAATGTATATCCAATCTACAGTTTATGTTTATACTATTATTGACATTACAAAAGTGGCCCATAACAGGGAATTCTTCTACTTACATAAAGCCATATGTTGATGAAATAAAACTCCATGATCCTTCAAGAAATGCTGAGATACCTATAAGAGCTGCTACCATGACAACACATAAACCCACTGTTCTGCAGTAACTGAATATGGCTGTGCTGTCTGTGTATGACATTTCAGTGTCTGATATCCTATGCTAAAATAAACAAAAACAATAAAATATTATTCTACATTTATTATTCAGCTTAGGTATCACCATACAAAATTTAAATTAATAGGCCTTAACATAGGAACATAAATCCTAATTTGGAAGCCCAAGTTACAAAGCTTTGCATTGTTAATTCACTAAATTATTTTATGTCAAACTTTAAACAAGTTAGATATAAAGATTGACTTCAACTATTTATTACATTCACATGAGTATCATGACTATGGTTAGGTGTGGCTAGGTTAAAGATTCTCCTTTTGTTTTTAATGCATAAAAATTAAATTTTATTTCATATAAAATAGTGATATACAATATTCTAAAACCACAATCTATCTATACGTTTCTTTATTCAAACGGAATAATAACTTCTGATATAGATTACCTTTCTGAACTTAGAACTCTGCATGAAGAAAATGGCTGCTGGTACACAGAGTGTGATTGGATAAATTGACAAGTAAGCTGACATGGCAATAAACAGATAACAGAGATATTCATTTTCTGGAATAAAAATTGAAATAGAAATGTATTCATCCATGTGATGTAACAAAACTATTTTCTATATATTTATTCTTGCTTAAAGTTTTCTATGCCAATGGTGTGAATAATGTCTCCATGCTAATAGCTGGTAGCTAACTGTTGGGCAAGATACTATGTCACACATGGGGATACATTTCCATTTTTTCATTGTAAAACTGCTTGCCTTAAGGTTAGTTGACAGAGTTTTATACACTCCTCCGAAAAACTGATAAGTGCACTGTACTCCTATCTACTTGTACATATTAATTGCCATCATTCGGTAATTTAAAAGGCTGATAATTTTGCAAACATCTCTGTAGAGTTTGAAAACTGTACAAGGATGCGGTTTTCTCTTTACCATAAACATCACCATATAGCTATATTTCATGCATAAAGGCACTGAATACATGTAAGTCTTTGAACAATATCATAAAACAAAACCCAGACTGTATAATGCTTTCATGCAACGTGAAATGCTCTTTGTGATGTGAAGATCATAAAAACCATAAAATGATACAGTTTACACTTAAATTATTTATTGAAAGCCAGTGTTGCAAAAATACATTAGAAGCTATATGACTAAAAAAGAGCTCAATCGAAAAGCCAAATTCATCTAAACTCAACTTTGCCTAAATATTCTTATGTCAATTTTTTTTAACATTTCATATATGTCTGTAATATTTAACATGCAAGTTGTTACTGTCATGATATCTGATTTAAGTATGAAACTAAACACTCGTCAGAGGTTGTCTTTTGACAAATTTTAATGTGTTTTGCTATTTGGCAAATTTGGTATTGATTGCAGATCTTTGATTGTTTCTATTTGATTTATTCCAGACTTTACAGACTCAGGTAGATTTAGAGCATGCCATTTTGTATAGACATCTGTCTATTGTTGAACACTGTATGTTGCCCTCTATTTTTGTCATCTGGTTTTTAGAGGACGTCTTAAGAAATAAATTACTGCGGCCTATGTTAATCAAAGCCTTTAAGGCTGTAAAAGCAATTGCTGCCATGTTAATGTTTTGGGGACTTTTTCATCCACATATATATAAGAATTAAACCTGACAGGAGTGTTGTCTAGTGAGAAGTAAGAAGGTTTTAACTTTATATCAATGAAAGACTTTAGCAGAAAGTCATTTTTGATAAGTTTTATATTTCACAAGGAGACAACACGTTTACCAGGCTAAAGTTGGGGTCAAATTTACATGTGCTGAAACATATAACTCAAAAAGAAATTATCCCCTGGTAGTGTTTGTAACTGGGCAATAATTTCCTTTATTGATTTAATTTTAACAATTATCATAATTAATTTAAATTTAACCATTCAATTAAAACATTTCAACTTTCCAGACTCAAATGTTGAAAAACGGGAAAGAAATAAAATATCTTACAAGATCTTACAAGACATAAACATGTAAAAAATAAATATATATTTCAGCTTACTAAAAATATTTTCATAATGTTACTTTGTCTTCATTTCTTAAAACTAAGTCCCAAACATTATTGCTCAGTTGATATGTGTCATCCTCATGCGGTACGAGATAACTATAATTCTCATGCAATACCGAAAAGGGGGGTCATCACAGACAAACATGACATTAAATCGTCATTATACGAACAAGAACAAACAGCTCTTCGTTGCCTTGATATTTATCAATTTTCAGGAAACATTGCGAAAAATGATCTTCAATATTTCGAAAACATGTGAAATAAAATTGCAAACACGGTGGACCATCGAGTATCAACACACGTAGTAGACTCGTCCACTGGAAAGACGAGGATAATGGTTTCATCATTTGTCATGCATACCAAGTTTTGATTATGATATCCAAAAGGACGTACTTTTTTTCAATCTATGAAACTAGAAAATTCCAAATTGTAAATATCTCTTCATCTGGACTTGGCATCTATCACGTTTTGACAGGTCCATTTCAATAGTAAGGTGATCGATAAATCTTACAGAGTTATGACAAAAAAGGAAAACGAACTTATTGTTATGTGTTTTTAACAAGGGTTTCGTTCCGCTAAATTATTTGCGCAAACAAATCAACAAAATTGGTCAGTTAAGTTTGTCTATTTTTATTTTACAGGTAATCATTTGACACTACGTATAACCTGTGTAGTGATTTTGATTTTACGATAAATTTATGAATGAACGATAATTTTATGAATGAACAAGAGCACCTGGCCTCTTTCTTGGAGAAACACCAATTAAACATATAAAACCGTATTTAATAAGAGATGATTCAGTAAAATTTTCAATACTAAATCAACAACTGAAATGATTCGATATTTTGTTGAAACATCGTTCGAAAGGAGAACGGAATCGCAGGTATAAAAATGCACCTTTTTTCACTCGGACTTCTATGTTTTTTGATAGTCAAACGGTTGTCCCCCTAAATACAAAAATACATCTACAAGAACATATGCTGAAACCTCTTAAATCCACTAACGTTTTTTTCAAAAGTTTCAAGCTATGTATTGCATTTGAAAACATACATAGGTGTTTAAGAATGACAGATCAGGAGCCTGTTTAACAAAATACTATGGCTTGATCTGGGCGGAGTCTCTGATTTGCGTCACAAAGATGGCCATACGCGATGGCATAAAAGCAATTGCATTAAAAACTAAGTAATAAACAATAGCTTACATAGGACTTTAAAACCAAGTGATCTCTATTTCTACCTTAATTTATTTTTTAAACCTGTCTGTATATATAAATTGATAGTTTGTTGAACAATGTCATTCAATTTGATGGATAAAAAACAACAAACTTGGCGCAATAGTAGTAAATTTCAATAAATGTTATAGTGCTATTTCTAATCACATTTGACATATTACCTACCTTTAAGCATGAAATAGAAGACGAATAAGATTGACAGATTATTGAAAATGGCTGTTGATTTGGCTAAACAAGCAGCTATACTGTATGGATTCAATGAAAATCTGAAAACATAAAGGAACATATCTACTTACCATACAACATAAACAGAAGTTTTTTTTCTCAGAATATATCAAAGTTTCTTTCATATTTCAAAAAGTACAGAGCAGAATATTGTGATAAGTTGATACATTGACAGCAATAAAAGTACTGTTCCTTTGCTTTTTATGTGTTTTTTTGCTGTGCATATACTGATTTTGTGTCATGGATGGATACTCCATATCCTTTTTTTTCTATTATAGTCAGAGTAGTATGTTTTATATTTTATAAGGTAAAGTGCCATGTATTTGTAATTCTAAACATCTATCTGTTCATAACTTAATACATAGGTATACATGTGTCACCATTAGGATTTTTTTAAGATTCACTTAAATCAATCACTGGCGTATGAATGTGGCATATAAAGTGTGGACAGACAGACAACCAAACATACCAACATATATATATATATCTAAATGAATCGGCCAATGAACTGAAACAAGGCTCTTTATACATCCCTGCTACAGAAAGCGAGATGGACATTTTTATTATGAAACTAGTAACAGTTTTTAATTTGGATATTTGTTTTGACACTTATGATTTTACTTTTAATTTAGACAAGAACAATCAAAACCCAATTAACTGAAAACACTATTGTTGGTTCATTTCTGCCTACTTTTTCAAACTGGTTATGTCACAATGCCCATTTGTAATCAGTCCTTTCCTAACCGGCATGTGTTATTGTGTTGTTATTTTTAAAATTATCTACAGAGTAGAACAAAAGTTATTGCATCATAACCACTATGTTTACAAACTGATAAAGATGCAATCAATAATATTATATAGTGGAATCATTTATTACATTTGTGTGGATATTTGATTTTTGTGTTTTTGCCATATTCTGCATACAAGCCTATAGAAAATTTGTACTGCATTGTACATGTACATTTAAATTTGTTGATATCCCACAACTGATAATAAATCCACAGTAATGTCATTATGTAAATACAATACTTTTTGGCAAAAATTAACTTACGCTACAATTACATAAAATTGTATTATCCTCAAGTCTTCTGTTTTGATTATCAATTTGTCACTATCTGTAGCATATCTTTTTACTTCTTTTGCTTGCTTCTTCAGCTATAAAAAATAGGCTCAATAACTACATGAACACCAAAGTTTTAATGATGATTTCAAAAAGTTATCTCACACTTTTTATGCTTATTTTTATCTATCAAAATATTTCCTTTGTGGCAATAATAGTACATTTCATTGATTTTAAAGCCAGCTAATTTAAATACACATTTCATATCATAGGTGACACTGTTTGTGGTATAATCTTTGGTCCTATATTTTTCTTTTAATATTTTCTTATCTGACTATATGCATTCAATCATAACTATTACTGCATTATATTCTGAATTCCCTATACATGACATGCCATAGTATACCCTTATGCTACTTACCAGATATCCACCATACAGATTAGCTATTTTCACCATCAAAATTAAACATAAAGCATCAAGTCCCTGTAAAACATGTCAAAAATAATTCTCATTTCAAATCTTGTTTCATAAAAATGTGTAAAAACGGTGTATAATGTATATATATATCAATATAAAAATAAAAAGATGGGGTATGATTGCCAATGAGACAACTATCCACCAGAGTTCAAATGATGTGTATATAAGAAATAATAGGTCACTGTACGACCTATGACAATGAGAAAGTGGTATTAACCCTATCTGACAACTGGTTTAATTAAAAAAAACATTTTTCTTTAATTAAAAACATGTTTATCTTTGTTGCTCTTTTGAAAGATTGGTAGGTTACCTAAATTTTTTATCATACCAACTTTGCCCTTGTGATACTGTGGATTCATTATTTTAGTGGGTACCAATTTTCATGGATTCAGGAAAAATTGTATTTTTGTAGATATTTAATTTTCTGGACTTTGCCAAAGTTAGTTTACTTGCCTGTAGAAAATTTGTAATACATATAATATATTTAAATTTGTGGTTCACATATACCAATAAAATTCACGAAATTGGTATGAAAAATAATGAATCCAAGGCAGTCATAATTATCTCCCCTCCACCTGGATGATGATCAGCCAATTTTCAGCTCCTACTTATTGATATAATGTTGTTAACTTTTCTCATCCTGAATATGCATAAAATCAATATCGTTGAGCAACCAACCAATAGCAACTTGTTTTTATATACTTTATATACATTGCTGTACAGTAAGACAGTTTTGGCTGTTCTATTCAGAACCTCCTCAGTGGTCTTGTGGTAGCTTGTTCCCTTGATTGCGGGAAGTTGTGGGTTCAAACCACTGCCATGTCAAACCAAAGACTTTAAAACTGGTATTTTCTGCTTCTTTGCTTAGCATGTGGCATTAAAAAGTTAGAGCAAAGACTGATTGGCTCTGAGTCAGAATAATGTGTCTGGATAGGGTGACATATCTTCTTGCAGACTGTTATCTTGTGAACTAGCACGTTAAAAATCCAGCTCAGCATTTTAGCGGTCTAGATCAAAGAAGGGTTAGTATTCATATTTCATTAACATGTTCTCGTCCTGAATATGCGTTTAATTTGCCTATGGACATTAAGCAGCCATTCATTATCATCATCTGTTCTATTCAGCCCTTTAGGTAGTTTTGCTCCCAAACATTTTATATACATGTACATTTAGTTTTCCAAATTTTGGGTTAGGAACCTTAAGTGGTTGTCTTATGTTACCTTTTTTATATTTGTAAAGTACAAAATGTATTTTCCTTTGGCAATCCTCAATTACATTTTAATACTGTAAATTCAGAAATTATTGCAAGGTTTTTATTAATGCGAATTTTGTGATTGGGTGAGTATCGCAATAATAAGAACTTGCATTCTGATATCCAATACAGCTAACTGTATGCAGATCTTCCTGAAATCACAATAGTTAATATCTAATTTTTGTCCTTTCTTCAAAAATCGTTATGATAAATGCACACAATTATTTCTGAATTTACAGTATCACAATAAAACTGATAATAGTAAAAACAAATAATTAAACTGATAATAGTAAAGACAAATAATTAAACTGATAATAGTAAGACAAAATAATATAAAAAGACAACTTTTCAATGTTGACATTCTTTTCTTATTATTGTTGGCATGGCAAGTTTCCATTAGAGACACCCCCCCCCCCGCCCCCCATTTACCCATGTTTTTTTTTAATTAATGAACCACATGAGAAAACATTTGCAACTTTTTCCACTAAAGGTCAAATTAAAGGTTGCATGAATACGGATTCAAATGAGTTGAATTATTGACTTGCAAGCCAATTGAACATTAAAGATGTTTTTTTTACCTTATTTTGAGGATATTAAACCAAACTGACTGCTAATAGCAAAATATTATTTCTATATATATTCTGCTTTTATAAATGTTTGAAACAAAAAAAATCATATTTTTACTTTTCGCCTACATGTAATATACTTACAACAAACATCAGTAAGATTGTGTTGTCAGAAAATGCAGTCATAAAACCCAATATTCTTAGAACCAGAGGAGTCTGTAATGTAAATAAATATATATATATATCTTAGTTTATAAACAATACCTAGCAGTAATAGTAAATAACACATTATTTATAAAAATATTTCTCAGGCAATATATTGTGAGGTTTCAATGTAAATATGTTTTGTCATCTAAAACATTATCATATGCATATGCTTTCCTCATTTAGATCTGTAATTTTCCTAAGTTACAAATATAACAGAATTTCTCTACAGTTTCCTACATTTGTTGAATACGATATATTTTATGTACTTGATTTCACAGCTCAGTGCAATACATAGAATCATGAAATCCTTTGTTTTTTGTTTGTGTTTCTTTCCATCAGCTCCTATGAATGATGGCAATACTGTAAATTCAGAAATTATTGCGATGTTTTTATTATTGCGAAAAATGCGACAGGGTTATAAACGCAATAATTTAAACTCGCATTTTGAAATATTTTATATGAATTAAACAGGATTTTTCTCAATATCGCAAAAATTAGAATCGCATTTTAGTCTAAAATGAATTTACAGTAATCAATTTACTTTTAATTATGTAAAAATAACATTCCATCTCTTTTTTTTTAACAAAACTAATAGAACACATCATTATAAATATATTTTACCTCATGAAATAAATCGCCAGCATACGGTGATATCATATGCTCCTTTAAAGCAATACCTTCCATTGCTGTGAATATAAATTAAATTTATTAGCCTATTTTCTTGTTCAAAATCCTGAGGCTTATTTTGAAACTCAACATTCATAGGATTTCTCACACAATTGATTTTACCACAAAGGTGATGGCGACTATTTTTGGGTTTCAAGTATAATGAGATCAACCAGTTGATATTTTAGAACAATGTTTTAACCCAATTATGTGATACACTCTCCATCAGAAGTTTGGAACCAATGATTGAAAACATGTACATCATTGTCCTTAAATGGTGTGTGTGTTCACCTACATGTACATAATACACATGTTCATCTATGGAAAATTAATGTTGTTTTTTTAAATACATGTAAAATTATTTATTCTAAAAATCTTGTAAAAAACTAATTTGTTTAAGAAAGGATGCAAAATTAAATAAAGTCTCCGCAGGGCGCAGCTTGATACGACCGCAGAGGTCGAACCCTGAACAGTTGGGGCAAGTATGGACACAACATTCAAGCTTGATACAGCTTTGCATTTGGATTGTGATTAAATATTTGACACAGCATAGGTTTCTGTCACAGAATGAATGTGGTCTAAGAACTTAAAAATTTTAAATTGGACATTCACCTATTATGGTCCAATATCCAAAATCTAAATACATGGTTAGATTCAGCATATCAAAGAACCCCAATAATTCAATTTTTGATGAAATCAAACAAAAGTTTAATTTTGGACCCTTTGACCTCAATGTGGACAAAGTTGATAACGGGGCCCAAAAATCAAAAATCTAAATACATGGTTAGATTCAGTATATCAAAGAACACCATATATTCAATTTTTGTTGAAATCAAACAAAGTTTAATTTTGGACCCCGATTTGGACCAACTTGAAAACTGGGCCCATAATCAAAAATCTAAATACATGTTTAGATTCAGCATATCAAAGAACCCTAAGAATTCAATTTTTGTTAAAATCAAACTAAGTTTTATTTTGGACCCTTTGGACCTTAATGTAGACCAATTTGAAAACGGAACCAAAAATTAAGAATCTAAATAGACGGTTAGATTCGGCATATCAAAAACCCCAATAATTCAATTTTTGATGAAATCAAACAAAGTTTAATTTTGGACCCTTTGGACCTCAATGTGGACCAATTTAAAAACGGGGCCCAAAATCCAAAAACTAAATACATGGTTAGATTCAGCATATTAAAGAACCCCAAGAATTCAAGAATAAAACCCCATTGAAATTGGTCAAGAAATAAGCAATTTTTTATACGAAGTATCTTCTTTTGCACAATATTGTGCAATTAAATATTTCTTGCTATTGCACAATACTGTACAATTGACAATTTCTTGATATTGCGCAATATTGTGCTATTGGATATTTCTTGCTATTGCGCAATACTGTGCAATTGAAGATTTCTTGCTATTGCGCAATACTGTGCAATTGAAGATTTCTCGCTATTGTGCAATACTGTGCAATTGAAAATTTCTTGCTATTGCACAATACATACTATATAATAATTTACACATCCTGTTTGGTGTGTATCTCCTACCATATCATTATTATTTGCTTTTAAATATAAATCAGAAATAACCAACTTAAAATGGAAAATTTTAAAAGAAAAAAAAATGAAAAAAAGAAAAAAAAGGAAAAAAAAAAAAATTCCCCCCCCCCCAAATTTTTTTAACCCCCTTATGATTCATCACCCCCAAACTCAATCCCAGCCTTCCCTTTGTGGTATGGTACCTTGCAGTACAATTTCAGAGAGATCCATACACTTGAACACAAGTTATTGTCTGGAAACTAGAAAAATGTGTTTTTTGGCCCCTTTTTGGCCCCAAATTCCTAAACATTTAGGGCAATTACCCCCAAACTCAAACCCAGCTTTCCCTTTGAGATATGGAACCTTGTAGTACAATTTCAGAAAGATCCATACACTTACACACAAGTTATTGTCCTGAAACTAGAAAAATGCTTGTTTTTTGCCCCTTTTTTGCCCCTAATTCCTAAAATATTGAGGCAATTACTCCCATCATCAATCCCAGCCTTCCCTTTGTGGTATGGTACATTGCAGTACAATTTCAGAGAGATCCATACACTTGAACACAAGTTATTGTCTGGAAACTAGAAAAATGCTTATTTTTGGCCCCTTTTTGGCCCCCAATTCCTAAATGTTTTGGCAATTACCCCCAAACTCAATTCCAGCTTTCCCTTTGAGATATGGAACCTTGTAGTACAATTTCAGAAAGATCAATACACTTACACACAAGTTATTGTCATGAAACTAGAAAAATGCTTGTTTTTTGCCCCTTTTTTGGCCCATAATTCCTAAAATTTTGAGGCAATTACCCCTAAAATCAATCCCAGCATTCCTTTTGTGATATGGAACCTTGTGGTACAATATCAGAGAGATCCATACACTAACACACAAGTTATGTCTGGAAGTTACCAAAATGCTTATTTTTGGCCCCTTTTTGGCCCCTAATTCCTTTACTGTTGGTACCATAACCCCCAAAATCAATCCCAACCTTCCTTTTGTGGTATTGAACCTTGAGGTAAAATTTCATAGAGATCCATTCACTTAAACTAAAGTTAGAGTGCGAAAACCAATGTGTCTTTGGACGACGCCGGACGATGACGACAACGACAACGTCATACCAATATACGACCACAAAATTTTTTTTGCGGTCGTATAAAAACTGAAAGCTCTGATGGGGGAAAAAGATACATAAAAGGATAACTTGAATAACAATGAAAGCAGACGACACCAATCCAGCCTACTCTGTGCCATTGTTGCTTTCGACATAGCTATTTCTTCCAAAAATAATATACTTACATGTGTCTCCACCAAAACAGATAAAACTAAATATAAAAATCTCTGAAAATTGTTCATTCAAATAAAATTTACTATAACTTTATATATTACATCTCATCATGTTTAACTTTATTGAAGCAAATCTACCAGGAATTGATTAGGATTCACTTGAATGTTTTTCTGACATTGAAACTGATTATTGTAAGAGGGGATTCATTTCAGGGACTGAATCTAGACTCTAATCCCTAAAGGAAGTTGCTGGTTCCCTAGGACTGATGAAATTCCGCTTCTATAAATGAAGTTCATATGCAGCAGCATTAAACTAGAAATTAGAAAAAAGTCCAGATCAAAAGATTTCAAAGTGTTGGTTTTCTACTTGTGAGCTGGATATAAAGGTATTACTTCCAAAGTACTTGTAAAATTGAATTCATTAATGTTTTCAATGAACAGTTAAAAAAGCAAAAGCAGCCACCTGGGGAAACAATAGTTTACATCTCAGTGTTAGTGATCTGATCATCCTATTTTCTTAGTTCTGCTTAGACTTGGTAAGCAGTATTCAAAGTTATACACTATAGCTATTGTTAGATAACATGCAACTTCAAATGTTTGCCTGGTTTAGATAATGAAACTAAAAAATAATACTACAACTTATTTGATGAAGGCCCTAGATGCAAGTAAACATTGCCGCCATTTTTATGAATTCCAATTGTACTTCAATAATGTCAACTCGGCCCGGAGACACTTGGCCACTCTATAAACAAGAGAAATAAAATTATCAACAAAGAGAGTAGCATCTGCAAATTGGCTCCAAATGTATGATAATGATGGTCTCTTTTTACATCGTTGGAGCTGTCTATTTTAGCAGTAAAAGTTTGATTTTTATAAAAAGGATTGAGTATAGTAGTCAGACCAACTTGTAACTGTACTTTCAAATTTAATCAACCTTGCCCTCTACCAAATCTACTTTAAAAACATCCAGTTACAGTAAATTATACTAAATAGAAAATTTCGAATTACATAAGGTTAAAGATAAGTAAGATTGAATATTTAAATGAAGGTAAATAAAAGAACAGAGTTCCAATGTCCACCACATTGCATATATTTTATCTAACCAAAGTACAAGGGCAAAACTAAAAAATGCACTTTTTTTTTGTTCTTTAGAACTTTTTATTAATATCTTAGAGAAATAAAAGGCTTTAGAGCAAATGCAATGTGATTCCCATTATAATTAATATTTCCAAGGGGCATAACTTGTTAAAGATATTTGATCAAAACTTACTTTAGAAGGTGTCAAAGACATTGCTGATAAAAACCTATGATATAAGTTTCATAAAATTCTAGCAAGAATTGAACACATAAGAGTGCTAACAGTGCAATTTTCCATATAATCAATATTTCCAAGGGGCATATTTCAAAAATAATTGATTGGCACTGATTTTTGAACTCGTCAAAGACATTGATGATATAGACCTATAATATAAATTTCATAAAAATCTGGCAAGAATTGTACACATTAGAGCGCTCATAAGGCAATTTTCCATATAATTTAAAATATTTCCAAGGGGCATAACTCTTTTAAAAATTATTGATCAGAACTGATTTTGAATTGGTCCAAGACGTTGCTAATATAAGCCTATGATATGAGTTTCATAAAAATCTGGCAAGAATTGTACAAATGAGAGAACAAAGATGCAATTTTCCATACAATTAATGTTTCCAAGGGCATAACTCTTTTAAAAATAATTGATCGGCACTGATTTTCCAATTCGTCCAAGACATTGCTGATATAAAGCTATGATATAAGTTTCATAACAAGAGTGGACACGCTGAAATGTCTCGCCTTCTTTACTAACCATTGATATTATGTTGATAGTCCTAAATGAAAGCTTTACTACAACTATTACATAAACTTAACATGATCCAAGAAAATGAAGTCAAGGTCATATAAACCAAACAAGAAATACATGTACACCTTACAATCATTCAATACACTAAATATAGTTGACCTATTGCTTATAGTTTCTAAGAAACAGACTTAACCAAGAAAACTAAACATTGACCAATGAATCGTGAAAATGAGGTCAAAGTCAGATGAACCATGCCAGGCAGACATGAACAGCTTACAATCCTTCCATACAACAAATATAGCTGACCTATTGCTTATAGTTTAAGAAAAACAGACTGAAACACATAAACTTAACACTGAGCAATGAACTGTGAAAATGAGGTCAAGGTCAAATAAAACCTGCGAGACTGACATGTACATCATAGAATATTTCCATACACCAAATATAGTTGACTTATTGCATAATAGTATAAGAAAAAAGACCAAAACTCAAAAACTTAACTTTGACCACTGAACCATGAAAATGAGGTCAAAGTCAGATGACACCTGCCAGTTGGACATGTACACCTTACAATCATTCCATACACCAAATATAGTAGACCTATTGGATAAAGTATAAGAAAAACTGACCAAAACACAAAAACTTAACTATAACCACTGAACCATGAAAATGAGGTCAAGGTCAGATGACACCTGCCAGTTGGACATGTACACCTTACAATCATTCCATACACCAAATATAATAGACCTATTGCATACAGTATAAGAAAAACAGACCAAAACACAAAAACTTAACTATTACCACTGAACCATGAAAATGAGGTCAAGGTCAGATGACACCTGCCAGTTGGACATGTACACCTTACAATCATTCCATACACCAAATATAATAGACCTATTGCATACAGTATAAGAAAAACAGACCAAAACACAAAAACTTCACTATAACCACTGAACCATGAAAATGAGGTCAAGGTCAGATGACACCTGCCAGTTGGACATGTACACCTTACAGTCCTTCCATACACCAAATATACTAGACCTATTGCTTATAGTATCTGAGATATGGACTTGACCACCAAAACTTAACCTTGTTCACTGATCCATGAAATGAGGACGAGGTCAAGTGAAAACTGTCTGACAGACATGAGGACCTTGCAAGGTACGCACATACTAAATATAGTTATCCTATAACTTATAATAAGAGAGAATTTAACATTACAAATAATCTGAACTTTTTTTTCAAGTAGTCACTGAACCATGAAAATGAGGTCAAGGAAATTGGACATGTGACTGACGGAAACTTCGTAACATGAGGCATCCATATACAAAGTATGAAGTATCCAGGTCTTCCACCTTCTAAAATATAAAGCTTTTAAGAAGTTAGCTAACACTGCGCCGCCGCCGCCGCCGGATCGCTATCCCTATGTCGAGCTTTCTGCGACAAAAGTCGCAGGCTCGACAAAAATCTGGCAAGAATTGTACACGTGAGAGTGCTAACAAGATGGGACAGACAGTTGCCTGGTTGTTTTTTTAGCCTTACTGTACATTTGTTTGTCTGTTTCATAAAATGATGCAGACGCTATTTTACAAACTTGCAACAGATGATCATGTGTACAAATCGGTGTCGAAATGAGGCATTGAAGTTATAAAGTTGTAAAGCACAGAAAGGGATATGGTAACACTCTTGGAAATGGTTCAATAATTTTAGAAGCAGCTAGCAGTATAGATTTCAAAAGACTTTAAAGTCTTCTCCCCCAAAAAAATAGTTTGTTTCCATTAAAAATGAGAAAAAAAATAATTAAACATACAAGAAAAAAAACTATGATTTCCTTCCAAACAATAAGCATGACAACTTAGTCTATGTCTGTCATTTTGTAAAAGGAGGAATCAAAGTCCTGTCAATATAAACTTCTAGGAACAATTTGTTTGCTTATATAATTATCGCCAATCTCACTTTAAATAAAAAAAATTAACATATAATGTATTTGAACAAAATACATTTTGTATTTCTAATAATGAAAAAGTTAAGAAAGATAATATATGAAGAAATATATTCAATGTGAATCTGGGGACAAAAATCTTGCTGAATCGGGAATTGTTTTTTAAAAGTTTTATCCAATAGTTTTATTGTGTAATATTACTGTTTTCCCACAGACATTTGTCTCTGAAAAAAATACCTATAATCCTTTATACCTTTGTTTATATTACACAAGGTACCCAACTCCCATTTTTGAGAAGACACTTGTCAGGAACTTCTGTTATATTTAAATTCATCAGTTGTCAATCCCACTGATACTTGTTAATATATATATATTGTGCTGTATTTAGACCCCTCTACCAAGATATTTGTTTTGCATGCAAACATTTAAAAATTGAGGTTTTTATCCAACGCAATCATAGGTTTGAATGTTGTTTTCAATTTAGACTTGTTTATATATATATATATATATATCTACTCTAACATCGTTAGGTTGATTTTCTAGGCACCTTATATATATATATATTGTAAATCTACATTAAATTATCTACAAAATGGGGATCAACTGAAAATACAGAACAATTAGTTCCCAGTAGCACTTAATTTTAGACGATTATTTTGTTAAATCAAATAGACTCATTGACACATAGACAATCATGTTAATATTTTATTATTGCATCTACAATCACTTAAATCTTTTATTATTACATCTACAATCACTTAAATCTGTTATTATAACATAGATAACGTCTGTTTTATGATTAAGATTATGCATTAATACTGTGTCTTCCAGCGCCGTAGGCTGTGTCTTTGGTTAAAGTTAGGTTAGAATTAGTATTATTAGTATGATTTCTTATTTTTCATTAACAATTAAACTTGCATGATGTGTCAATGTGTTGGCCCCAGACCACAATTAATGATCCTGCTTTTCGTTGTCCACGAATATAGTTCCTTTTCATTAAAGTGTATTTTTTATTTATTTTTTTTCTTTCCCTTTCTCATACATTTCTTACTTTTTATTGGGTGGAAATGAAAGAAGAGAGCTGAAATAAAATTTTTGGATGTGTTATTTTGACTGATTTTGATATGGAAAGAGTGATTAGGCCAAGTGCAAAAAGGTAATATTTACAGTTTTTGGAACATCTCTTGACGTGTCTATAGGGGTATGGATGTGTATTGGCTAAATTTGTAAGATGTACACAAGCAATTTTTCTGAAAGTTGGATATATATTTGGACTTGTACTGTACATTACACACACAAAAGATTTGACAAAAAAAGCAGGTAAATTTTTTTTAATGCGACAAAATGTTATAAAGAACTAATGGGGGAATTAATTGTGGTCTTTGGCCTGTTATCTACCACAATGTCATTGGACAGTCTAGTGCCATGGGCTGTGTCTTTGGTTAGAGTGATCGTAGGGATATTATTAATAGTATTTCTTATTTTTTATTAAAATTTTAAATTTGTATCCTGTGTCAATGTGCCGTATAGCAACGTAGGCTGTGTCAATGTGCAGGCTAGCGCCATAGGCTGTGTCAATGTGCAGGCTAGCGCCATAGGCTGTGTCAATGTGCAGGCTAGCGCCATAGGCTGTGTCAATGTGCCGTATAGCGCCATAGGCTGTGTCAATGTGCAGGCTAGCGCCATAGGCTGTGTCAATGTGTAGGCTAGCGCCATAGGCTGTGTCAATGTGCCGTATAGCGCCATAGGCTGTGTCAATGTGCAGGCTAGTGCCATAGGCTGTGTCAATGCATCTATTTATCTTTGTTTCATTGTGTTACTTTGTCTGTGTCATTGTGTCAATGTGTCTATAAGTTGTTTTGTCCGACTAAAGACTCTATCAAGGTATGTATCCTCTTATTATCAGCTTACAACTGTCTTTTATTTCACAATGTATAGTTACATCTATATTTGAATTTGAATGTTAAAATTTTACTTCATACTTGGTGAATGTATTTAAAATGTAAATCGCAATGGAACTATTTATTCCAATACTCCAGTTGAGGCCGAAATGGTGTATAACCAGCCTATTTTTTGATGTGGGAATAATTTGTTGCAGGCTTTCAATAAGTTCTAAGTAGGTTAATCGTAAATTATTTCGCCTTCTCACAGCCAAATGGCAATGTTGACATGGTAGTGAGACACCTGTTTCATGGGAGTGGAAGAACTGTTAACATTTAAATTTCATTAAATGTTTGGACTAGCTTTAGAGTGAAACTGAAAGAGAGTTGCGAGGGAAAACAAATATGGAGCTATGCATCCCTCAAGTCTTTTCTGCATTACCTCGCTCCCATGATGTTAATGGTGTGGAAACCTCTGGTTGCAATGAAATCCAATTAGGGAGAGAGGTCCGGAATAAAGCAAGTCGAATGACAATGCCACTAACTGTACAAAAGATGAGTGGATAGCTGGACATTTTTTTCGAGATTTCGATTTTTCTTAGTGCAGTGTAGCAATTGTTTTTGGTTGATGAAATTTTTTTTCGTGTAACATAAAACGTCTAATTGATCATGATGGGGTTACACTAATGTCCTGACAATGTCCTGACAATGTCCTGACAAAGTCCTGACGGATATGAAAATGCTAATTACGTTTTCAGTATTTGAAGGATTTACTTTAAATTTGGAACCAAGCAAGATGACAACATTAATTTAATAAATATAAGAAAAAAAATTAAAAAAAATATTTTTAATAGTTAGAAAACTTGACCTGACCAACTTCGACTTTGAAATCACTAATGTCCTGACCGATATGAAACGGCTAAATACTTTTTTATTATTCACAGGATAGACTTCAAATTCAATATCAAGGAAGATTAAAACATTTAATACAAAAATATAAGAAAAAAATTAAAAAAAAAAAATTTTTAGAGTTAGAAAACTTGACCTGACCAATACGATTTTGCCGCGACTAATGTCCGGACCGATATAAAACTGCTAATTTCTTTTTTATCTTTGGAAGGATTGACTTCAAATTTAGTAGCAAGGAAGATTTCGACATTTAACAAAGAAATAAAAAAGAAATGAAAAGAAAACAAATATTCAAAAGACCAAAAAACCTGACCTGACCAACATAGGCTATTCACCAAAAAAGACATGTTCGTTTAAAAAATAGAAAGACTATGTATATTTCTTAAATAAATGTCTTTAAGTTTGATAAATATCAATATTTTATTAAATATTTAAATGACAAAAAGAAAAAAAAGTGAACAAATATTGCAAGGGTAAAAAAAATATTGACCTGACATTGTCGAACTTGTCCTGATCAATTTTCTAACTGAAAGAAAATGTTAACCTCTTACCTTAAATTATTGAAATTAAAAATATCCGATCACAATGATATTACAACATTGAACGCAGAAAGATACTGTTGAAATGAAACGAAAGAGAAATATTAGAACCAGTTGCTGAATGTGAGTATTGTTTATGCAGGTTAACTTTCTGTTATTGCTCTAATTGTTAATCTGATTAGGGGCTTGTTATGATTAGATCAATCACCTACTTGTTAATCCAATTAATTAATTATGAACGTGAACTGTGACCAGCTATTATTAAGACTGATAATTTATGATAAACAATATATTGGTATTTATGGGCTTCTACAGGCTTTGGTGATTGCTTTTCAAAAGTTAACATTAGTTACAGTTATAAATATAATACATATTTCGAGTCTCTTTCAAAAGTTTTCATAGTGCTCTAATACATACAACCTTAGTGCTTTTTATTCGAATTGATATATTGCTTTAGTGCTATTTGTCATAATTAATTAATTGGATTAACAAGTAGGTGATTGATCTAATCATAACAAGCCCCTAATCAGATTAACAATTAGAGCAATAACAGAAAGTTAACCTGCATAAACAATACTCACATTCAGCAACTGGTTCTAATATTTCTCTTTCGTTTCATTTCAACAGTATCTTTCTGCGTTCAATGTTGTAATATCATTGTGATCGGATATTTTTAATTTCAATAATTTAAGGTAAGAGGTTAACATTTTCTTTCAGTTAGAAAATTGATCAGGACAAGTTCGACAATGTCAGGTCAATATTTTTTTACCCTTGCAATATTTGTTCACATATTTTTCTTTTTGTCATTTAAATATTTTATAAAATATTGATATTTATCAAACTTAAAGACATTTATTTAAGAAATATACATAGTCTTTCTATTTTTTAAACGAACATGTCTTTTTTGGTGAATAGCCTATGTTGGTCAGGTCAAGTTTTTTGGTCTTTTGAATATTTGTTTTCTTTTCATTTCTTTTTTATTTCTTTGTTAAATGTCGAAATCTTCCTTGCTACTAAATTTGAAGTCAATCCTTCCAAAGATAAAAAAGAAATTAGCAGTTTTATATCGGTCCGGACATTAGTCGCGGCAAAATCGTATTGGTCAGGTCAAGTTTTCTATCTCTAAAAATTATTTTTTTTAAATTGTTTTCTTATATTTTTGTATTAAATGTTTTAATCTTCCTTGATATCGAATTTGAAGTCTATCCTGTGAATAATAAAAAAGTATTTAGCCGTTTCATATCGGTCAGGACATTAGTGATTTCAAAGTCGAAGTTGGTCAGGTCAAGTTTTCTAACTATTAAAAATATTTTTTTAATTTTTTTTCTTTTATTTATTAAATTAATGTTGTCATCTTGCTTGGTTCCAAATTTAAAGTAAATCCTTCAAATAATGAAAACGTAATTAGCATTTTCATATCCGTCAGGACTTTGTCAGGACATTGTCAGGACATTGTCAGGACATTAGTGTAACCCATCATGATGTACATGAATATACGGTACATTACCGTGCGGACATGACAACAGTCCGTCTTCTTCTTCTCTTAGTAAATTCCTCCGTTATCGGAGCACCCATGTCACACGGTGATAAAAGCCCTTAATTTTAATGAGACTTATTTATCTTTTAAATTAAAAATTCAAAAAGTTGTAATGTTGTACAAATTATAATTTGTACAGATTTTTTGTACAAGTTATCAATGTTTTATGAACCGCTAAACACAAATGGATGATGCAAGCACACAGTCTTTTGTTTCGCATATTTCTGTCATATTTCCACAACTACATGATACAGTCTAATACTGAGCATTGATACAAAAATATTATAAGAACACGAAAAGAATTTTTATGGATATGATTTTGGTATCAGGAGAAAAATAAAATTTAAATTTAAACCATTCAGGTGTGCTCATTTCAAGTTTGAGGATAAAGAGAATAGCACTAAATGTTAGGTTGAAAAATATAAATTTGAATTTAAGACATTAAACTGATACATTTTAGAAGATACATTTTTATCACCTGGTGCAAGAAGGTATGTGTCAAAAAACTTATAACTTGTACAAAAACACTGTACAAATTATAATTTGTACAAACTTACATCTTGTACACAACATATATATACAATATCTGGCTTAACCCCCGAATTACTTAAAGTTTGTTTATCCATTTCCTTGTATAATTGTCTGGTACTTGATGGAGGTAAATTTAATGATCAAGTTATACATAGTTATACAAATTTATTATACTGTATTTACATAGTTCTAAAATACATCCACCTTCTGAAAAAAATGTGGGTGAATTAGAGTACAGGAAGATAATAATTCAATTGCTGTCCATTTCCTGGAGATTTGGATAAAATAACGGATTTTCTGTTAAAGAAAGTACATGTACATGTGGGGTTTTTTTCCATACAAATAGGCATTCAGTAATATAAAAAAAATCATGTTTTTTGGGTTAAATTTGAACTTATAAATATTATGACCTCAGGTGCCTGTTCCAATTTAAGGTTCTGTACTCTGGGACATAATATATTGACTCTACTATTCCCAGCTGTAATTGTAATTTAGTGGTTGTCTTTAATATCAGAAGTCCATTACTCCAGTAATGTTTTTTGGCGTTTATTGTTTTAGCTTTAATCAGGCCGTTCACAAAATCTTTACATTTTGATGGACAATGATCTATTTCTGTAAATTGAAGAAGGACTAATTTGGCATCGTTCCTTCTTCTTTTCTGCGACTTCTCTTAGGGTGATTTGCGTACAATTTCAACATAAAACCAGAGTTTTCCAGTGAAGAGTAGAAATTCGTTTTAGTTTTGTTTTAATTTTTTCAAACACCTTCAGTTTGCTATTGTACAAAATTCCAATATCCTGTCACGAAGAAACCATATTCTTTCTGTAGATGGTTATTGTTCTCAACTTCATCGCTAGATGTAAACTGGTTGCCCACCAATAGCCCCAAACAGACCTCATAGAATAGTAAGTTGTTGGAATCAAATGGCAATAGTAAGACAGTTTACCATATAATACACAAATAAACCTTACGATTTTACAGTTAGGGTTTTTTTTTGCTTGTGAGAGAGCTGTCTACATATTCCATTATATTAATGTTCTTTTTCTTTTCGGTCTCTTGTGGAGAGTTGTCTTATTGGCAATCATACCACATCTTCTTATTAGTTTTTATGCTTTTTTTCAAATGAAAATAAACATATATTTCACAACTTGTTCGCTATGTCCGTGTCTGTAGTCGCGTTTTATATTTCAATGAACGTAATTTGTGTATAACTGGTAAATCATTAAGTCAGGGATTTCGTTTTCTTTCATAGATGCAAATATTTGGTTGTACCTGTAGAATTCTCATTATAAACGGACTATCACACCCCAATTTTTACGGTGATGTTGTTTATAGAACCGTAAATTTAGATACGATCCATGTAGACTAATTGATCCTTTGGATAAAGTTATTCTTAAAGGTTAGCTATATTTAACGCAGTAGTAAAATATTTAAATAATATTTTTATCGATACTTACATTGATTTAGTTTTTGAAAAATTAGGATAACTAAATATATTGTTATATATAATTGTACAGTTATGAGAACTCACGAAGCTACGTCCTGTCGATACGACAGTTTACTTGTATAATTTGACAGTGCACAATGTCATGCGTTTCTAAGACTTTTTACTGATGACGTTTTTACACTTAATCCGTAACGTTGAATGTATATTGATTGAGTCTTTAGTCTGGGAGAACATGATTTATTTATTAGTTATTATCGCTATTTTACGAATTTTTCCTTTGATCTTGCTGACTGATAATTTCCGTTCTCAGCGGAGTCGAGTGATATGAAAACGGAGTCGAGTGATATGAAAACGGAGTCGGGTGATATGAAAACGGAGTCGAGTGACATGAAAATTATCGCTTGAAACTAAGGGAACACGTGCCGTTGACAAGGAAAGTAACAACGTATTATATCAAAAGAATGAACCACCATTTATTGTAATAAGAAGTTGGTTGATATTTGCGTAATGTAACATGGTCTGCTTACTGTTCTTTTCCCTCAGACTCTCAACAGACGAACTACATCTGTGAGAGCTGGTTCTGATTTTTACATGTTCGGGGGAAACTAGCTTAGAACAATGCATTTGATGGTGTATGGCATTGCTGCCGATGTAAAGGCAGGCCGGGCGTTGTTGCCGATATAGAGGCAGGCCGGGATCGACTGACACCTAGAATATCAAGAAACTCGCTATTAATATTATAGCGGCTTGATCAGTTTATATACTAATTTCTGAATGTCCTAGTAACCCTTAACTGACTGCAACAAACAAAAGAATTTATGCTTTATGAGTTATAAATAAAGTTGCTGACGTAGGTTGACCGCTGTCTAACTTCTAAGGCCTTATGTTAAACTCTGCCAGACATACAACCGGAGGTCAGTCTGGCATCAGCCGAAGTTTTATAGAACAGATAAGTTCAGTAGTTTATTAGAGTACTTATCTGACACATTTGAAACATCCTACACCTCTCAAAGTATAGAACAGTTAAACAATAATTTTATATAAAATATTTTACACAGTAGATCTTACATACATTAACTAATAAACTGCATGAAATAAAATAAATTGCATTTTTCTATTACAATAATATAAAACGTGATAAACATAAAATCGAAGGAATAATTGTAACGTCATCTATATCCAAAATTTATGTCAAATATCTGTTACAATATACGTCTTCATAGGTAAAATAGCGATAAACAGATTATCATTGGTCATCTCAACTCGATTGCTTTTCTCGCTTTCGCCGTACCGGCTCAAGCGAGAAAATCAATCTCGTTGAGATAACCAACGATAACCTATAATTATTGGCTTTGAACAGCCTTCGGTAACTGAAAATACTCATATCAGCGCTTTGTGTCGATTGCTTTATGTTAGTTGATTTTATGCCTCGTACCGATCTTTTGAGTTAAACCCATTGCAACTGATTTTAACACTGTGTTCAACTTCTTATGTTGTGCTGTGACACCGCTGTCTCAGGTTAGCGAAGGGTTAGTGCTAACTATAACATCTCTAGTATCTTTATTGTAAAGGATGCAAAAATATCTACTTGAGACAAGTTAGTGTGACAGTTTTACGAATAAAATCCAATAAATACAATTGTCGGGTTACAAATAGTGTACAAATATTGGTACATATAAATTCTATTTGTAATGGTTTTAAAGTATTAACAATTTAACCTATTTTTATTTATAAACAACACTTTTGATTTTATTATTTTATTATTTATACTACATATGTTTGACGTCTTTATGACAAATTAAACTATTGTACTTGAAATATTTGTTTCTGAAGTTCTTAGTCAATAATTGAAAGTTACAACTCAGTGACAAGTTCATATTTAAGGAGAGAACAAACTGAGTACCCGATCATCTACGTTGTCAAAATTTACACTTAGATTTCTTATACTTTCATGTCATCACAGACAGATACTTAAAGTAAGTCTAGGGTAATTTATTTAGTTTAAGTTTAGAAATGGGAAACAATGGGTGCTCATAGGATTAACGGCTGAATCGGGTTTCTAAATAACCGACTGTAGTACGAATTTGTGACGACAAGAATCAATTTAAGGAAAAAATACAAGACTTCAAATTCAGATAATTTGCTTTCACATGTTATTAAGAGCAATAAAATCTTAAAAAGATAACTTTTACTTACTTGGTTACTGCACTACTAGATTGTCAATAAAGAGCATGTGAGCGGTGTGTCGAAAGTCTAGATTTCTGATTGTCAGCGGCTTACAACATCAAATCGACATGCATGCATACATAAACACCTGAATGTTAGTCTCTTTTTTTGCTTTTCTCCTTTTCCTCGAAACAAGTACAAATTGTTTTTACATATTTGTTATGTGTCACAAAATATGAACTTGAATTTGTCTTGTGAATTGTAAGCGAGACAAGCAATTAAACTGGAATAGTACAAGATAACTCAGTTATATGGTTCATAATTTGAATATGCAAAAACAGATTTTGTCTCTAGCAATTTTTACTTCATATATTCACCGTTGTGATAAATTTGACATTCAGTGAGGATAATTTTTAGGAATCCAGCACCAATTTCCAACAAAGATTCAATGCAAACTTCAATTCCCCCAAAACGGCTTTTATAAAAATAAGGAGTTGTGGTATGATTGCCAATGATAAAATTGAGAATGGAAATGGGGAATGTGTCAAAGAGACAACAACCCGACCAAAGAGCAGAAAACAGACAACTATCCACCAAAGTTCAAATGATCAGAAGTAGATGTAAACAATTATAGGCAACTGTACGGCCTTCAACAATGAGAAAACCCCATACCGTATAGTCGTCAAGAAAGCCCCTGAAATGAAAAATATGAAACGATTCAATCGAGAAAACAAACGGCATAATTTATAACAAAGCAATTGACGGAAAAACACATATGACAGACATGAACCAACGACAACAACTGAACTAAAGTCTCTTGAATTGGGACAGGCACATATAGAATTTGGCGGGGTTAAACATGTTTGAAGGTGCCAACCCTCCTCTAACCCGGGACAGTGGTATAACAGTACAACATAAGAACATAATATAAAAACCAGTTGATTTCAAATCAACTCAACAGATCGATAATAAGCAGGAAATAAAAACATCTAACAAAAACACAGATTGCATGTGGCAGGGTATTTATACATCCTTGAAAACAAAAAAGACACAAAGTACAGATCTAAGAGAACTCGCAGTTACTGACAGCTAGTTCAAAGCCAATAACAACTAATAAAAAATCATGTTTCTAATACTAAAATATCAATCAGTAGACATCCAACATCCAATTGATTTAGTGTAAAAACGTCATTAACAGTCAGAGAAAAACATGACCTTGTGCAATGCCAAAATATAGGTATCGACAGATTGTAGTGCTGTGAATGTGCATATGTGTAAAACAGTTATATTTAGTATTGTTTAAGGTATCACCAGCTCAGTAGTTAGCACTTCGGTGTTGACATGAATATCAATTATATGGCAATTTTTATAAATTTCCCGTTCCAAAACTTTGAATTTTCGGAAAACTTAGGATTTTCTTATCCCAGGAATAGATTACCTTAGCCGTATTTGGCACAACCTTTTGGAATTTTGGGTCCTCAATGCTCTTCAACTTTCTACTTGTTTGGCTTTATAAATATTTTGATCTGAGCGTCACTGATGAGTCTTATGTAGACGAAACGCGCGTCTGGCGTATTAAATTATAATCCTGGTACCTTTGATAACAATTTACACCACTGGGTCGATGCCGCTGCTGGTGGACGTTTCGTCCCCGAGGGTATCACCAGCCCAGTAGTCAGCACTTCGGTGTTGACATGAATATCAATTATATGGTAATTTTTATAAATTTCCCGTTACAAAACTTAGAAATTTTCGGAAAACTAAGGATTTTCTTATCCCACGAATAGATTACCTTAGCCGTATTTGGCACAACCTTTTGGAATTTTGGGTCCTCAATGCTCTTCAACTTTCTACTTGTTTGGCTTTATAACTATTTTGATCTGAGCGTCACTGACGAGTCTTATGTAGACGAAACGCGCGTCTGGCGTATTAAATTAAAATCCTGGTACCTTTGATAACTAATTAAGCTGATAACAAAATCAATATTTATACCAATAAAAACAATATTCAAAGATCTAATTTCAGTGTTGAATTGGTAACCTTTTAGAATAAGTTTATTTTAAGGATTGATAAGTTTACCCCGATCGTATATAGATTTCCGGGGTCGGTAAACAACATCACCTTAAAAATTAGGATGTGCTATTTGAAAAAGGTTTTCTACAGATACATCTAAACTTCTAAACCAAATCTTTGTATCGACTGAAGAATTTAGTAAAGATTTTAAGTAATTTGTGGTAACGAAATCCCAAATGTAATAATTTACCAGTAATTCATAGATTCTCTCATCGAAATCCAAAACGTCACATACTGACACGGGCATAGCGAACGAGTTGGGATATATAAACACCGTAAGACGGTGCTAAAGGAACATATATCACCGTCCAAAAAAGGAAAATTAACAAGAGGGGAAGGAAAATCGTCTATATTGTCGTAAATTTTGTGTAGAATTTCTCGTGTAAAACTGAAATATCTAAATCTAGAGAAACGACAGTTATGCTGTTAATATTTGATTTATTTAAAGTAAGTTCCTTCGGGTAAATTTCGACAGTATATATAGACAATTCTTGTTTATTTAACGAAAACATATCATCAAGATAATGGTAGGTGTTGTTGAATTTATCAATTAAATGGAATTAGGCATGTCTTTACTGAGTTTGGTCATAAACTTTGATTCATAACAGTGCAGTAACAAGGCTGCTATTAACGGGGAACAATTGGTGCCCGTAGGAATACCTACAACCTGTCGATAAACTTTATTGCCGAAACATACATAAATGTTGTCTAGGAGAAAATTTACAGCTTTAATCATCTCATCACACCTCCAGTAAGTATATTTAGCATTTTTACCTTTCTCATTAGAAAAGGGCTTTATATGAGTTGCAGCAAATAAATTTGCAATAATATTAGATTTATCGAACGACCATTTAATTAAATAGGAAAACTTTTGCTCCGGAAATTTGCATTTCATTGCAAATAATTGCGATCTTTTACCCATATACAGGTAACATAATATGCTATTTTGACGAAAAATTGATGGGAATCTAACTTAAAATAAAGAAGGGATACAGAAAGACATTTTTTCCAAAAATTAATGCACTATTATGTTTTAAAATACATGTAGTACAAATGAAGAAGTCGTACCGTGAACTTTAATTCGGCACGTAACTGTATATGTATATAACGCATATTTTATTCAATATTATTTACTTTGCAATGTTAGCCGTTATCACATATGACTAAATAAATCATGTTAAATGATATTGACATTTACTCAGATCTTGACATTTTGTACTTCATTTTGAAGTATTTATACCTACCGGTTAAGACTAATATAAAAACTCATCGACTATAATTATATTGGAGCACTCGGATCAAATACATGTAGATGGAAGGCCAAATCAAATACATGTAGATGGAAGGACAAATCAAATAGATGTAGATGGAAGGCCAAATCAAATACATGTAGATGGAAGGCCAAATCAAATACATGTAGATGGAAGGCCAAATCAAATACATGTAGATGGAAGGCCAAATCAAATAGATGTAGATGGAAGGACACATCAAATACATGTAGATGGAAGGCAAAATCAATTACATGTAGAAGGAAGGCCAAATCAAATACATGTAGAAGGAAGGCCAAATCAAAAAGATGTAGATGGATGGCCAAATCAAATACATGTAGATGGAAGGCCAAATCAAATAGATGTAGATGGAAGGCCAAATCAAATACATGTAGATGGAAGGCCAAATCAAATAGATGTAGATGGAAGGCCAAATCAAATACATGTAGATGGAAGGCCAAATCAAATAGATGTAGATGGAAGGCCAAATCAAATAGATGTAGAAGGAAGGCCAAATCAAATACATGTAGATGGAAGGTCAAATCAAATACATGTAGATGGAAGGCCAAATCAAATACATGTAGATGGAAGGCCAAATCGAATACATGTAGATGGAAGGCCAAATCAAATACATGTAGAAGGAAGGCCAAATCAAATAGATGGAAGGACAAATCACATACGAAGTTGGAGAGTATTATAAAGCGAAAATTCGCAAATAGTTGTGTCAAATACGATTAAGGCAATCTATGACTTGAGGTAGACAAACCTTGCCGTTTAAAAAAAATAGGTTAGCAAAATATGAAATATGATTAATCTTCCGACTGCCGAGATTGAAGAGGAGAAAAAAACCCAGATTATTCGACATAAGATGATGATTCAGTTATTTTTCACTGCGCAATACCAAGAACTTGAGCCCGATAACAATCTGAAAGGGCCATTGTCTGTGACCTTAAGAAGAAACTAGTTAAAACATCTGATCGTATTCACAAAAACAACTAAACTTCACGGTCGATTTGAATGTATTTTTTACTATTAAACTTTGTCAATCAGCCCTTTAAGAAATGAAAACTACGAAAATTAGAACGGAAATGAAATTGTAGATATAAGTAAACAATTAGAGATCAGTGAATAGATGTAGATGTGTACCTTGACGGCCTTTATGTCCGTTATACAAATATTCTCAAGAGTGTACACTTCCAATTTAAAGGCATAATTAAATTTTAGCTTTTGTTTACAACACTTATTGAAATCTAAACTATTTATATATAATGTTTATTCAACCTCCTCTCTTACCATAGACAACCGAACGGGGGTATAAAACATGATTTTGTAATTCTAATGTTAAACTAACTTGAAAAACATGGATTATGACAATGATTTGTTTTTGTCGGTATCATCTCATTTAAAAGACAGAGATTCGGAAGCCAAAATGACACATTGTACAGAGGTATATCCTGACCTTTTTGTTGGCACTGAGTAAGTAAATCGATCTTCTATACCGAGTGGTTTTTATTTTTTTATAGGGACTGTGGCAGAAAATATAGTTCTGATTTTGACATAGGAAGCCTAGCGAAATATGCTGTTTCTTCCAAATGCTTCAACGACATCATTTTTCATGATACTGAAATTTAGAACATCTGGCATTAAAATAATAAAAAAATATTTTCAACAAACATTATGGACAAAACTATATTTAGCCTAAAGGCAGGTTAATTTGACTCTAATTAAATTACTTGAAACACTTGAAACACTTTTTCATGGTATTCTGCTTTACATTTTCAGTTTTTAAGTTTAAGAAACAACTAACAAAAGATGTTAAGACACAATGTTCAAATCTTTGTATCTTTGAGAGAATTTATTAAAGATTCAATCACTGAACATGCTGACCACATGCGCAACCGCCACGCCTAACAAAGATCAAATCAAGTCAATAATACATTAAGCTTATTTTGGAAGAATTGAACCAAACTGATTGCCAATAGCAAAATATTATAGCAAAATATTATTTCAAAGTTCTGCTTTTTTAAATTTTGGAAACAAAAAACAAAAACAAAATATTTTATTTGTTTGTCTAAATCGTAGCTAATGCCCCGTTAAGGGAAAATGTGTCATTTGACATTTGTCCATCAAACAGAAAAAACATGCCTACAGACATACTTCACAGAATATTTTCAGACACCTACTTTACTTAAGGACAGGAAATCCTTGTTGAGTATAAGATTAATTGTTTTTTTAGTATGCAGTCAGAAAATAAGAAGGAACTTATTATCATGGGCATTACTGATGTTATAAGTTTTGATGTACATTATTTAAGTACGAATTTCTACCGAGATTCAGGAATAAACTATCACCCCGTGGATATATCTGATGAAGCAGAACCAACAAGAAATTATATTCCTTTGTTTTTGGAAACAGCAGACCTAATAGATAGAATTATCAGGAAAGGAGGTACGTAAAGTACTTTTTTATGATGATGTATCCGAACATGTTACTAAGTTCATTACGGTCTAAAATTAACCGTATTCCGTTTTTGCCAGACAAGAGAAAACGTATCAATGTAGGCCTTACTATATCAGAAATATCCCAACGGGAAAACGAGTGAAAACGCAAAAATGCATTATAAGTTTATTGGGTTTTATGTCGGGTAACATCAAAATTTCATTTCCCATCACCGTTTTCATTGTTTTGATTTTTATCTTTCACACAAAAATATTTACATTTTTGTTTATAGTACGGGGATGTCAGGTGGTTGGTCAGGCGGGCGATGAAAATTGGGCAACTATTTTGAGTAATCAACTCCCATTACAGACTTGGGAACTTAGTAATTTTTCAGCGAAATTTACAAATGACGGAACCAAATTTGTGTAATCAACTCTTCCTACAGTATTCAAACCAGATCCTTGAAACTTAATAATGAAACAGAAATATTGTTTACGAAGTAGTTCACATTTGAGCAACCCAACAATTTTAGTCCTTGATCCATTTTTATAAGTTATTCACACAAATATCTGTGTATTCGTTTATATTTCGAACTACACAAATGTCAAATCCCAAAATGACACAGAAAGATCATGCTCAAGTTTCATTAAACCCTTACAATGATATTTCAACAAAATTAATGCAATAAGTCAGGAGGATAGCATTCGTATAGATTCTACCACAATTACATTTTAAATATGATATTATACCGTTGTATATTGAGTCAGTTAAATAAAAAATTGCTATCGAGAGTGGATACGTATAATGATTGTAGAAAAACTCCGTGTATTATATTCCGAATTGATTTGGTCGATGTTTGCTTCTGAAAAAAATATCAACATTTTTCATAAATGAATTTTATCAATAAATGCAATAGGTAGGTTCTGCAAGGTTAATCGGCCGACATAAAGGTCGGCAAATTTAAACTGCCACTGGAACATGAGGGCATGTTAAAGAGGGACAAACATTTGCCTTGCAACAGGTCACCTACTGACCCGTCAGAGATGTTGCAATGTTTCGCCACTTAAAGAGTTTTGCGAATTGTATGATGCAAAAGATATTTTTTTAACAATTTCTTGTCTTGCAGGTAAAGCATTTTTGTTCTGTAACGCTGGATACAGAAAAGCTCCTGCAGTAGCAATAGCTTATCTAATGTCAAAACGACGAATGACATTGACAGAAGCCTCCATACAAATAGCCAAAATACGTAGGATCTTACCTCACGATGGACTCATTAAGCAACTGTGTGCCTTAAACAGGAAGCTGTATGGGTCATAGCATAACACATACATTATTATATACCATTATATGGATTTTGTGAACTTTTATGCTTATGCTTTTAAGTAAAGTGTTTACTAACAATTCTTACACAAATGTGAGCATCTACATTCAACATGACATTATTGCCCAGATGACAACAAGAACTTTTTATTTGTTATAAAAAATAAAATGTTTATATCATTTTTTTACATATGAGTTGAAATGCATAATTCAGACGAGTTAGAAGTAGCAAAATAAAAAATAAACTAAACAAAAAATTCAATAATCTTAATTTTGCGAAACTAGACAGATGTTACCGTTCCGTTGGTGGGGGTGTTCAACGTCCTATACAGCAGCATAACACTACAACTTCGACACCGTGATAACCGTTCCATTTGTATTTAAACTGGTCGAGATAAAAGACAACTTTATTCTATTGTCCTCTGCTTATCAAATGAACACACATGGTTATGCTCAGAGTTTTTGTTTACATATTATATTTGAGTATCTCACTTTGAGGTTCAGAAGTGATATTGACCAATTTGGTTGCTGCCCCAATGTCGTATAACCTACATCTTTTATTACAATTTATGCTTTATATGAATATAGTTCGTGTATATGCCTAACGAGAACAGTTACTTTTATAAATTTATTTATATTTTATTGAAATGTTTGATTTATTTTCGGTTCCTTTTTGTTTTGCTGTTACAGCAAGCTCTGTAAGTCCAAATTGAAAATCAACTTCAATATCAATTCTGTCTTTAGACGGACTCTGAATATCTATTTTTAAGTCAGCAAAGTGTCTACAATCTTTGTCATCAATATACACAGGATTTTCATGTGGAGAGGAAAATAAACGAAAAGTAGCAATTTCTTGGTTTGGTACTATCGTATGAAATGTATGTGAACGTTTTTCTCCCACAACAACTGGTGTGTTTGCTGAAATCAAACTATGAAATGTATCTCGACAACGTTTCACATCAACAACAGTTACAGCACGGCTCTCCTGATGTTTTGAAGGATCAAATCGTTGTCTGCTTAGAATTCCGTAGGAATGTTTAACAATCCTTGAAGCGATTATATTTGGATTGTGTCCGTACATGACAGCTCCTCTGAGTACTGCAGTACTGCTGTCAGGTATAATGATCACTGTTTTGTCTGGAAATGCCGTCTTTATAGTATTTTGTACAACTACCGACTCAGAAAACCCACCAACAAGTAATAACATAGATAGGTCCTTACATTTAGGATTTTTCAAGTTCTCTCTCATCAAATTAACTATTCTGGATGTAGTTGAACTAAATAAAGACAAAAAAAGCTCTTTCGACAATTGCACTTTATCCCCCGTAATGTGTGTAACTGTGTCTTTCCATTTTGACTGTTTTAAAATATCAACGAAAGTCTTTTTATAATGATCAGTGCAAATTTTATCGAACGCCACCAATGGCACAGACATTCGAATTCTTTTCTCTGGATCTGCTTGTTTTAGGAGTTCTAAAGCTCTCCGTAGTTCTAAATAGTCTAATGGATAGTCACGTTTGAATGCAATCAACACATCGTTCCCTAGTATTTGCGATACGACCTTCATGAATTCTTTATCAACATGTGTACCGCCACACTCATCACCACAAGGTTTACACAAATCTTTCAGTTTACCGTTTTTCAGTTTCTCTTGAATAACAATATCTGTTGTGCCTCCTGAAATAATTAATTTACCATTTATTAAATAACCATTCTGGCAAAAATCCATACAATAGAGGTGTTTTGGGATTCATGTTAGATACAATTGCATTGGAACAGCAATAATTATATGTTGTTTGATCAAAATTAAATTATATGACATAATTAAAGAACCTTAAAATACAAACACCTGACGACATAATTCAGTGAAATTAAAGAAATATTCAAAAAGTTAAATTTAAGAAATGTCATTGAGTGTGAAATAAGTACAGGGTAATTGTTTTTCGAGTCAACAATCACAGACACTAAAAAAATATCATCATTTTACTTAATGTTCTGTGATGTTGGTATGTGCATTTGCTATTTCTATATTTTCTTGTTTGTTTTGTGCTTCATTCCATGTATTAAATGAATCAACGCATCAGCAACTCAAGTTTTCTTAGTCTTGCAATGCATCTATCATTGTCAGGCTGAGATATAGATTCCCATGACTCTTTCGTTTCCCTAATCTCCGTAGATGTATAAAGCAAACTTCACATTAACAAATTAATAAGCACTTACATCAGTTTAAATTTTACATAAATTAAAAAGCAACATTGGTATTTTCCTTCTATAATATGCTGTTTGTTTAGAGTCAACTTTTAAGCATTTCCAAAATAAGGGACGTGAACAAAGTTCCCAGTCCATCGAAGCCTTTCGGACGCACGAAATTTATCAAGTGTTATTCTCATTTTGCAGCATACCAATTGGTAAGATTTAGAATGTGGTTGACCTCTAGATGAGACAGACAGTTTTAAATTCCACACAAACATTCCCAAATGATTTATTCCATGGGTTATTTAACGTGCAAAGAAGATCGACATCCACCGGAACATATGCCTTGGTGTAGCATTCTCAATTAAATTTGAATCAAATCGTCGTGTGAATCTTATAGTGTTATATGTCCACTTTTGATAAAAATAGAGATCATTATATATTTGATATCTAAGTGCAATGGTCTATCTCCATATACAACTATAAAACGAGATTTCTATACTCTACGAGTTTTTGTCAGAACTATACTGTTCTCTCCCCACATTCCCATTGGAATATAATAGCTAATTCCTCTAGTTAGTTCAGAGAAAAATATTTTTTTAATGTTGTATCTCCATTATTTTTCAGGTATTTTTGCTGTAAAATAACTGTTATAAAAATTATCTTAGTAGTACTATGCTGAAATTGTGTGCATGGTTTTGAACTCAATCTATGAGCAATTCTTAGCTAATCCAGCAGTCCCCAATTGGGGATATTATTCAGTTAAACAAATCATGGTATATCTCAAAAAGAAATATAGGGATTTTCTAAAACATTATAGTTTGTAGAGAAGTGTCCTATCTCAAGAAAAGGGATGCTTTATTTATCTAAGTTGCTTGTCCATTAAAAAAACAATCGAACAAAGAGTTACTCTTCATGTATATACATTTGATTCCTATAGAACTTTTTATGACTCAGTCAAATATTTATGATATTGCGCTTTTAAAATTTAATTTAAATGTGTACCACTACTACCAAATGGAAAAAAAACATTATTATAAGATTCACACGACGAAATGTGTCAGAATTGACTCGTGTGTACTTTACGTAAGATTTATTTAACTGTATAAATATTTTTCCTGTGCAGCAACATGATCGTCTCCCTTACAAGACAGGTGGATCAAATGTCAGTTCATCTATAACCATTCTACTATTATTGTCAAAACTTTTATGAAAATACCACAGGATGTACTCACCTCCGATATCCACTATCATACATTTTAAATCTGATGATGGTGTTGAGGAAAATGGGACACATTGACAAAATATGGAGGCGGCTTCTGGTTCAAGAGCAATAATGGGATTGTGTCCTAATCCAGCCTTGAAGTACAAATAGTATAAGATACAAAACTTTTTTGGAGGACCAATATTTAAGAACCAAACTACCATAGTTTCCTTTACGTTGATGCAATGCATTTTACTTTAGCAAAACCATAATTAGGTTACAAATTAACTCAATAGATTAAATCGAATAGCAAAAAATAGACAATTTTTCATATTCAATATTAAAAAAATTTGCTATTCCGTCTTAGTAATTACAACATACAGTAGAGCCTTATAATGAAGGATATTGTAAAAATAATAGATATTACTAATCAGACAAGAAGAATGTTGCAAACCAGTTATTATTACATCAAACAATAATTATGTTTTTGTAGTTCATATACCTTCACTGCACATGTTCGCATAAACTTCTTTGCCGGTTCTGTCCATATCGAAGGAATTGTAAATACCCATCTTATTTCCTTTTCCTGAATTGCTGTACCTAGAAGACCTCTGGTTTTCAAATTATTCATTAAATGGTCCTTTAATGACTTTAACGATCCGATAATGACTGTCTTAGCTAAAATTGGTTTCCCTGTTACATCTTCTATCATGGAGTCATTTGTTAAGACCTAAACAGTTAAATATATAGAATTAAGTTTTAGCTTATTCTTTCTTAAACACGTCATTACAAGCTTACTCTTACTATAGCACTATTTGTTGGCATATCAATTTTGTTTTCAAAGTTACTGCATCAATCTGATGAGAAAAGTCCATGTAACTTTGGTTTTTTTTTCTCTACATAGCAACTTTCTCAGATGATTGCAAAAGAGAGGCAAAGATACCAAAAGGACCTTATAAATCTCATAAGTCGAAACAAACTGACAAAGCCATAACAAAAGACGAGAAACGACCAAAAGACTAACAACAGTATAAAAAGCACAACACAGAAAACTAAAGACTGAGCAACACGAACCCCAGCCTAAACCGGGGTGATCTCAGGTGCTCCTAAAGGGTAAGTAGATGCTGCTCCACATGCAGCACCCGTCGTGTTGCTCATGTAAGTAAAAACCCGGTCATAAGTTAATTCGGTAGATCTCATTCTAAGAAAAGAAGACGAGATTGTGGTTACCACAATTGGAATAGAGGGACGAAAGGTACCAGAGGGACAGTCAAATTCATAGATCGAAAACAAACTGACAATGCCATGGCCAAAAATAAAAAGACAAACAGACAAATAATAGTACAGATGACACAACATAGAAAACTAAAGACTAAGCAACACGAACCCCACCAAAAACTGGGGGTGATCTCAGGTGTGTGGAACATATCCGTCGTCATCTGTGAAACAGATATTCCATACGGTCAGCCAACTTAAGATAGTATCCGTAAAATATTCGAATGGTTGATTTCAACTTCACCACTTGGAACCTCGACATTGAGAACAACATAAGAACAAAATGTAAATCAACATTTGCAAAGGGCGTTACTCACTAGATCGATACTAAGCCCAAACACAAATGTCAAAAAGACACACAGTACCGATCTAGTGTACTCGCAGTTTCTGAAAGATCATTTAAAGCCCGATGTCTGCTAATGTATAAGACTATATTTTAGTAAACACCTCCAACGGATTTTAGTGTAAAGGCGTCATTTCTGCCGAAATCTGACTTCATTAACTCTATTGAAACCAAATTGTATTCCTTTCTTTATTTTGACATGATATATAAATAAATTTCGACGAAATATAGACTTTAATTTGCGTTTTGGTGGCGTAAAACAACCATCAATAATTCAGAATGTGTATCCCTTCAAACCTTCGAAATGTTCATTCTTACCTTAGGAAAGGGGATAATTTATTATTTCACTAACCTCTATCTTATAAAGATTCATTTTAAAATTCTTGAAGAAATAATATTCATTCTGTGTTTTGTCCAACAAAATGTTCATGTAGTCATCTTCAGCGTCATACCCAAACGACAAAACCTTTTTGTTCTCATCAAACAAAATACAAGTTGGACATTTTATGGATAAATTTCCAGGCCTCCAGGCTTGGTTTGCATTTATGTGTAACGGATTATTTTCAAATTCAGCTTTCATTGAAAATGCATATCCTGAAAACGCTGTTCCCAAATCTATGGCTGCTACCATCAACACAGGGGTCGACATCCTGGTGTCCTACAATTAGAAAACAAATTATAAAAGTACACAAAAGGAATATAATGAAAGCTGGCCTTGTTATAAATTATAGATCAAAAATATGTTTCAATGATGTATATTCTTATTATCTTTAATTTAAAAAATGTTAGATAACATTTCACTTAAATTTATATTTGATATCAACAGTATTAGAAGGTGAATGCATCAGGCCAAACCTTTTTGTCATTTTTTGCATTTCCTTTTTTTTTCGTTGTGTTATGTTTGGGTGGAAGTTTATTGCTTAGTGAAACTCAAATGGTTGAAAATGGTGTATACATTTTAAGGGTATTTTGATAATTGAAATGTGAATTCAAAATTATTGTAAAATCGAGTATTTTACTATTATACAGACCTATACACAACACACTTTTTCTCAATGTATTGTTATTTGCATTTTTCATTTATAAATGGTCTAATAGCGTGAATAGTTCAGTCAGATAAATTAGCTTACCCTAGTTTTGTTTACAGTTGTAACCGACAAGGAAGAAAATTGTACAGAGTGCAGGTCAACCCATGCGTAGCATACAATGGGTTCTTTAAAATTTAGCTCACTACTTTAAATATACCTTCAAACAGTATATTTTTGTCGATTTTGTGAAATTACGGGTGTGCTTTGTCGGATTTAGTCGTGTAGATTTTTGTTGTCAGGACCCCAAAAAATATTTTAACGATACTGTAACAGTTTCAAATTTTAAACGTTCGACTACTAGTAACTCTATTAATCGACCTTCTACGTCTAAAGGTAAATGTAACACACATTTCATGAGGCAAACATGTCAATGTGATACGAAAATGAACTCTGTTTTGTATAAAACCGACATGCAAAGGTCAAAGGTAAAAGAAAGCAAACATTGAAGTGCACAGTCAAAGCAGAGCCAACTTGTGCATAAACCTAGCAGAGGTCAATCAGAAAAGCCAAAAAATGGTTTGGGGTAATTTTCTTTGAGGTAGTAAAAGGTTAAGTTTATTCGCAATGATCTTAAAAGAGAGGTGGAAGATACCAAAGAGATATTCAAACTCATAAGTCGAAGATAAACTGAAAACGCCGTGGCAAAAAAAAACCCAACACGACGGAAAGACAAACAACAGTCTTCAAAACACAACATAGAAAGCTAAAAACTGAGCAACATAAGCTTCACATGATGGTCTTGATGTATAGATTCTAGGTACTGATGTTGTTTATCATCTTAATTACGTGTACCGACATAGCTAGATAATACTATTAATTATCTAATTATTACCACATTTTATATTAACTAGTATTGTAATTTTCATTGTTATTAATAAAGGTTATATGAGTATTATAAACCAAATCTTAAATTCTATCCTAATTCTATCCTATTTTGGGGAAATTTCAGAAATTCAAATGTGACGTCACTTTTTTTGCGTTGATCTATTTAGCTAACTCGGCTGTGAATTTTTATGTGCTGGTTTATGATGTTTTATGTATCCGTTTTTATTCTGTAGTTAGTCACCACTTCGGTGTTATCATGTATATCTATTATATAGTCATTTTTATAAATTTACTGTTTGCAAAAGCATGAATTATTCTAAATACTAAGGATTTTCTTATCCCAGACATATAACCTTAGCCGTATTTGGCACAACTTTTTGGAACTTTTGGTCCTCAATGCTCTTCAACTTTGTACTTGTTTTGGCTTTCGTACTTCTTGGATCTGAGCGTCCGCGTCTTGCGTATTAAATTTTAAACCTGGTACCTTTTGTTAGCTAATATTCGTATGTTTTTCTCCCATTTATTTGTATTGTAGTCCTGTCATGTAATGTTGTCATTTTAATGTTATATTTAACATTGCCATAAAAGCTGGAGGTTTGGCTAGCCACAAAACCAGGTTCAACCCACCATTTTTTTCTTAAAATGTCCTGTACCAAGTCAAGAAATTGTTATTTTATTGTTATATTATAGTTCGTTTCTGTGTGTGTTACATTTTAATGTTGTGTTTCTGTTGTGTCGTAGTTCTCCTCTTACATTTGATGTGTTTCCCTTAGTTTTAGTTTGTAACCCGGATTTGTTTTTTTCTCAATCGATTTATGAATTTCGAACAGCGGTATACTACTGTTGTCTTTATTTATAGTGTTCTTTTATTTGTCTTTGTAAATTATTAACGTTTACTGTTTGGTCCATTTTTGAGGGGTGGACAGGGGGTACCCTTCTCCCACCTCCCGCACTCTATCTCCCACCTCCCACTTTTAGAATCTTTTTTTCTCTTCCACCTATTTTTTGTCTAACACCTCCCGCCCCCCCCCCCCCCCTTCTCCCACCTCCCTCAAAAGCTGTCCATTCCCTCATTTTTGGTAATATCCTTTAGACGTGGCTCGGTACTTGTACATCCCGCCATTGTGTTGTTGTGCTGTTGTCATTTTTTGTATTCTTGTGTTTCAATGTTGCGTATGTGCTTTGTCTATATGCCATTTTGTTTCTCTTTGTTGACATATTTGTTTGTTTTTATAGTGATTGAGATTATAACACAATGTTGACTGTTGTACCCTATTTTTGACCTATTATGTCTGTTTTTTTTTAATTTGCCAATTGTTAAGGGACTTTCCGTTTTGAATTTTCCTTGGAGTTCGGTATTTTTGTTGTTTTAAACTTTTCCACCAAAAACGGGATGATTTCAAGTACTCCGGAAGGGTAAGCAGACCCTGATCTGCATGTAGCACTCGTCGTGTTGTGCATGCAAGTACAAATTCGATGACGTCACATCGTGAAAAATAGAATGGGATTGTGGTTACGACTATTATTAGACTCGGGATGACATCCGTTAAATTTTCGAAGGGATGACTATACATGCTAGGTCAACAATTGAAATGTCGTTTAAATTAAGAGGAATAATTATTTTGTACTCAATTAAATTGTACCCACCAGCCAGTTGATGGATGTTGATCTCGGGTACTGGGTTTTCAGCAGCAGCAACGTCCCAGTGATAGTTTTGTTAAGATTTAAAAGTACGTCATCGATTTCAATACTTGCGACGTATTAAATAACCTTATATCGATTGCCTGAGAACAAATTTAACAAAGCCTTGTAAAGTATCAAAGCCATGGCCATACAGGACATTATAACATCAGATAAAATCGTCTTTGGTAGGAATTGGAACCTATAGGTTTTAGTACACTAACCTAATTAATTAGTGGGTATCAATTTCAATGCAGCAGATGCCGATACGAGAATTAACGTCTCTTCAGTGGTGCTATAGGCCAAATATAAATGAAAAGTTAAAAAAAAATTGGAAGCTTACATAACAACTGCATTTTAAAAGTAAAATAACAAAAATACCGAACTCAAGGGAAAATTCAAAACGGAAAGTCCCTTATCAAATGACAAAATCAAAAGCTCAAACACATGAAACGAATGGAAAACAACTGTCATATTCCTGACTTGGTACAGGCATTTCCTTGTGTAGAAAAAGGTGGAAACTATTCTCTTCGAAAAATGCCTATACCTATTCAGAAATATGATAGTTGTTTTCCATTCGTTCCGTTAGTTTCATGGACTTCCCTTTTGACATTTTAGGAATTTGATCTTTCGAGAAATCTTAAGTCGTCCATGCTTCGATGGAAGATTGATTAACATGATCCCCCTATAAATAAGGGACGATCTCTGATTATCCGGAAAATATCGAAACTCGGACAACCTTCAGCATGCTACATGGTAAAAAGTAAAATAACAAAAATACCGAAATCCAAGGAAAATTCAAAACGGAAAGTCCCTTATTAAATGGCAAAATCAAAAGCTCAGACACCTCAAACGGATGGAAAACAACTGTCATATTCATGACTTGGTACAGGCATTTCCTTGTGTAGAAAATGGTGGGAGCTATTTTCTTCGAAAAATGCCCGTGTACCTTTTCAGAAATATGACGGCTGTTTTCCATTCGTTCCGTTAGTTTCATGGACTTCCCCCTTTTGAATTTACCTTGGAGTTCGTTATTTTTGTTAATACATTTTTTACAAATTCATTTTATCATTGATTGGTTACACATATTACATGTCATACTCACTAATAACATCTATTTAAGCAATATTAGTTACCGAAGTTCAAATCTCATAAATCGATTAAAAAGATACAATTCATGGTTACAAACAAAAACTGAGGGAATCAGATGATCTCCAAAATGAGCGGGATCGGGTGCGTCGATACGTAAAGTGTTAAACTATACCAAATGTGTTACAACAGGTGCTCATTACGACAAATGTTTGCTCGTCACTGATATACTGACGATCAATGAAGAGCAAAAACGGCGGACAAGAATTCAGAGCTATCTTAATTTCAAATGATTTCATAAGCTTTATCACTGTAAATTAGATTAACACAATAACCGTATTTCATTCTAGTACAGAAGCAATGACGATTACATCGGGGATTAACCGTCGATAAGTAGAGATATCGATCCGGTTATAATAAGTTTGATTTTCCTAAATTTATGGGTACAGTACATCGGGGACTAACCGTCGATCAAAAGAGGTATCGATCCGGTGAAAATAAGTTTGATTTACCTAAAAGGGACAGTACATCGGGAAATAACCGTCGAACAGTAGAGGTATCGATTCGATGATAATAAGTTTGATTTGTCTTAAGGGTATAGTACATTGGGAACTAGCCGTCGACCAGTAGAGGTATCGATCTGGTATAATAAGTTTTATTTGCCGAAAGGGTACAGTACATCGGGGACTTATCGTCTACCAGTAGAGGTATCGATCCGATGATAATAAGTTTGATTTGTCTTAAGGGTATAGTACATTTGGAACTAGCCGTCGACCAGTAGAGGTATCGATCTGGCATAATAAGTTTTATTTGCCGAAAGGGTACAGTACATTGGGAACTAGCCGTCGACCAGTAGAGGTATCGATCTGGTATAATAAGTTTTATTTGCCGAAAGGGTACAGTACATCGGGGACTTACCGTCTACCAGTAGAGGTATCGATCCAGTGATAATAAGTTTGATTTGACCAAAGGGTACAGAGAAATGAAGCAGTATATGTATCGATCCGGTGATAATAAGTTTGATTTGTTTAAAGGGTACAGAGAAATGAAGTTCTACTTTTACAGATTTTAAGAAACAACTTACAAAAGGTATTAGACACAAAGTACGTATATTTGTACCTTAGTAAAGATTCAATCGCTGAAGATGCTGACCACATGCGCAACCGCCACATCCAACAAAGTCCAAGGTCGCATGAATACGAATTCAAATGAGTTGAAATATTGACTTGAAGGTCAATAATACATCAGCGATGTTTTTGAGCTTATTTTGGAAGACTTGGACCAAACTGATTGCTAATAGCAAAATATTATTTTAATGTTCTGCTCTTTTAAATGTTTGAAACAAAAAAAAAGAAAAAAAAACATATTTTATTTTGTTTGTCTAAATCGTAGATAATGTCCAAAGGGAAAATGTTTCATTTGACATTTGTCATCAAAGAGAAAAACATGCCTATAGCCATGCTTCACAGAATATTTTCAGACACCTAATTTACTTAAGGACATGAAATCCTTATCTTATTGAGTATAAGATTGGATGTATTGAAATTGTTTTTTTTTTGTTCTAGTATGCAGTCAGAAAATAAGAAGGAACTTTTTATCATGGGCATTAGAAACAAGAAATTATATTTCTTTGTTTTTGGAAACAGCAGACCCAATAGATAGAATAATCAGAAAAGGAGGTACGTATAGTGCTATTTATTTAGGATGATATATATCCGAACATGTTACTAAGTTCATTACGGTCCACCGCTATTCCCATCATCCATTTTTCCAGACTTCGAACTGTGGTCATTTAACAGCAAAATTTACAAAAGACGACACCCATTTTGTGTAATAAACTCCTCCTACAGTTTTCTATCAAGATCTTTCAAATTTCAGCATGAAACAAAAATATTGATTACGAAGTAGGTCACCTTTGTGCAACAGAACAATATGAGTCTTTGGTCTATTTTTTTTTATTTTATTTTATTTATATTTCACACAATATCTGTGAATTCGTTAATTTAAAAATACACAAATTTTGATTTCCAAAGATAACCCAGAAAGATCATGTTCAAGTTTAACTAAACCCTTATAATGATATTTTAACAAATTTCATAAGACAGGAGGATAGTTTCTCTATAGATTCTATCACATTTACATTTCAAATATGTTATTATACCCTCCAGACAGTTAAATAAAAAAAAAATATTGAGCGTTGTTTAGCATGATGTATATTAAAAAAACTCCCGAGTATTATATTCCAAATTGATTCGGCCGATGTTTGCTGATGAGAATAGTATCTACATTTTCCATAAATGACTTTTTTCAAGATAAACCATATAATCCATCAAAATTATGGAAACCATTAAGATAGGTACGTGTGCTTGTTTTTGGGATACAATCATTTTACAAAAATAGGTTTTGTTTTTGGAGTTTTATACAAAATGTATGTGATTAAATGAACCTTAAACTGAATGAATGAAAAATTCATGAGAAATAAAAAGAATTTATAAACATATTACCAGAGGGTGTATTAAAGATGTAAGCTTTAAAAAATATAGAAGTTAATTTACTGTGCAAAATATTGCTCAGCATAGTCTAGGAAAAATCCAGAAGGGTTACAAAATATTAACAGAACCGTTTAAAATGACAATACAAGAAACATCTTTATGCACTAGGTCGGCAGAAAGCATGAAGTTCTAGATTACAACTTTACTTAGTTATTGACTGGTTACTAAATCTAACAATAATAAACCTGTTTGTCAAATTAAAAGAATGTTTTTATGTTTAAGGAAGTAGAATTTTTAAATTATTGGTATCTTAGTAAAATTGAGGTACCATAGGCACTTGTCTCTGATCTTTTTACCTATATACATTTATAAGGTATGTAGGTATTTTGTATGCAAAGACAAGAGCCTGTGATTATTCCCATGTAATTGTAGAATTCAAGCTATTGGCATTTATACTGTGTGCTACATATGTACCTGGTGATATGCACTAATTGATTGATTGAATATTGATTGCTTTAAGTCCAGTGGCAAATATTCTATGCACATTCAGGACGAGAACAAATTAACAATTAATTCAATAGGCAGGTTCTGCAAGGTTAGTCGGCCAACATAAAGGTCGGGAAATTTAAACTGCTACTTGAACATGAGGGCATGTTGGTTAAGGACAAAAATTGTCTTGCAACAGGCCACCTACTGATCCCTCAGAGTTATTGCAATCTTTCGCCACTTAATGAAGAGAATTGTATGATGCAAAAGATTGCACTTTTAATTCTTGAATATTATAAAAAGTATATCAAATATGAAATTGAAGATGCTGAATAGTATATACTAATTGGTATTCAGGGGACAGTATTAAAGGAAATAGACAATTCCAAAGCAGTGTGAAAGGTGTACGAAATCTTTTAGATTTCTTGCAGGTAAAGCATTTTTGTTCTGTAACGCTGGATGCAGAAAAGCTCCTGAAGTAGCTATAGCTTATCTGATGTCAAAACGAAGAATAACATTAGCAGAAGCCTCCATACAAATAGCTAAAATACATAGAATTTTACCTCATGAATGGACCCATTAACCAACTTTGTGCTTTACACAGGAAGCTGTATGGGTTATAGCACAAAACTTAGATTATCATATATTATTACATGTATATGGAATTTGTGAAATATTCATGCATATTTGTTTTTAAAAATAAAATTACCTGTATTCATTTTTTTACGTATGAATTGAAATGAATATTTCAGATGAGTAAAAAGTAGAAGAAGAGTACATAACAAAATAAAAAATAAACAAAACAAATTACTTGGTTAATAATCTTAATTGCGATTTTGCGAAACTAGACATATGTAACCGTTCGTTCGGTCGGGGTCACGGTTCAACGTCCTACACAGCAGCACTGTAAAATATCAACACACCAAAATAAATAAAGTACAGAGAATATTGATAATTAAATGATATTCCTCACTATCAGGATGCTGTTTTGGGTTCTTTTAAATGTCAGAGACAACAAAATGTTGACGTATGAAACCCTTACTTCAGCATAAATGTGTGTTTAGATTAACAAATGATATGAACTAAATAATATTACACTGGGGTGAAATATCTCAGCTAATCATGACATTTGATTGGTTACCTTGAGAGGGAAAATGAACCCATTTCCCCTGTGAAGAAACACAAAGAATAAAATATTAATAAATCTGAAATCAGGGTACTCCATTATAATAAATGTACTTCCCAGTATGTCTTTGCCCTCTATCCCATTGTTCGGTGACTCACTGACAGGGAACATGAACCCATACCTTCTGCAGAGATCCCGAATAACATATATCTGTATTCACCTCTGTATATATCTTTAATATAATTTTACGGTGTGAACTGTCACATTTTTTTCCTTTTGTTAATAGTATTACTGTATGCCTTTATTTTAGACCCGTAAATATTATAAAGTATAAAATAACAAACAGAGGGAGAAGATACCAAGGGAACCACAATTAGAACAGACGAAAAATTCAATAACTGTCCATAAAGCTAAAGATTGAGCAACACGGGGTTCGCAAAATACTTGGGTTCATATCGTCTTGTCCAACACTAATATATTATTGCGTTATGAAATACCGGTGATGTAAATTCTCTTACCTTAAAACTTGACCGAACGTGAAAGTTGGGATTGAAAGTATGGCTTCCAGAACAAGAATATAGACGAAACTATTACTAGTTAAACATCACATACATTGAAAAATGTATAGCACAAAATACAACGCAGAAAACTTAAACAAAAGCCTAGCTGAACTCTTTTATAACAAAACCAGATTTGATGCTCTAGAATGGTAAGCAGTTTCTGATCTACTAGTTGCACCTGTAATGTTACTCATTGCTTGTAATATTTTGGGCTGAATTTATGTCATAATCATCGAAAAGAGGACGGGATTGTGGCCATAGGGAGTGGAAAATACCCGTGGTCATCTGTTTATTCACAGAAATTCCATTTATAAATGATAAGTATAAATAAGAAGATGTGGTATGAGTGCCAATGAGACAACTCTCCATCCAAGTCACAATTATAGGTCAAAGTACGGCCTTCAACACGGAGCCTTGGCTCACACCGACCAGCAAGCTATAAAGGACCCCAAAATGACTAGTGTAAAACAATTGTTTCGTATAGGTTGTAAAAGCTCTCCAGAGCTTGTGTTTACTATTGTCTTGTATATACCGATTTTAAATAAAGCCGTGTCTTACTGCTTAAATGTTACTTCACTTAAAAGGAAAGTTCACAATGGGAAAATTAAAGCATCACCTTTGTTGTGAATAATCAAATTTAAAAAATGATTACAGCCGATTGCATTGAGTGTGTAGGTAAAGGTAATATCATTGGTTAGCTTGCTTGCTAGCTGAACCGTGAAGTCATTATAAGGTAAGGTATACTACCTTCCTTTCGAAGTAGCCTAGTCCTACAGACAGATAGATTGGTTATCTGTCGGACTAGTCTACTCTTAAAGGAGGGTAGTTTACCAAACCTAATAATGACTGCACGGTTCAGATAGCAAGCAAGCTAACCAAAGATATTACCTTTACCTACACACTCAATGCAATCGGCTGTAAACAAATTTTGATTGCAATTTGCGGATATAGACAAATGTAACCGCTTCCTATACAATAGACGCAGTGCATGGTTGATTATTTACAATACTATAGCTATACTTTAATATCGGCGTATGTTCTATTATGTGTCTGTTCCAGATGGAAAATCCGACAATCCGTTTTGGGATTTGGTGTTTAAGTGTTTTCTACGGTCTTTTTTGCGCACACAATTGTCAATAAGAAATAAAAATCTTCAAAAAGAAAATGGGGACTTTTTAAAAACACCGGAAACGAGGAAAAACGAATGACATCAAATTCAAAAGACAAAAAATATTTTTACGATAAAAAAAACTATTCTTGAAAACCAGAACAGGAGAAGAATCCCAACACCACGTCTTAATCCAAGTTCAGATGAACTCCGACCTCATGACTGAAACTTTAACAATTACCTTGTTAGCAATGGAAGGTTGTATGACGCACTCCAAACATTTATTTTGCATAAATGGCATAGAAGAAATATGTAGTTTTGGAAGGAAGTCTGAATTGAAAGAAAATCTATGATGCCTTTTTCCATTAATTGTTTCATTGGTTATTGTCTCACTGGCATACACATCCTCTTTAACGTAAAACTGTAGTCATCGTTTGATAATTAATCTAACCTACTAGTCTAACGTGAACAATAACTTTTATGTGTTTATTTATACTTTATTGGAACGTTTGATTTGTTTTCTGTTCCTTTTTGTTTTGCTGTTACAGCAAGCTCAGTGAGTCCAAATTGAAAATCAACTTCTATATCAATTCTGTCGTTTGACGGACTCTGAATATCTATCTTTAAGTCAGCACAGTGTCTACAATCTTTGTCATCAATATACACAGGATGTTCATGTGGAGATGAAAATAAACGAAAAGTAGCAATGTCCTGGAATGGTTCTATTGTATGAAATGTATGTGAACGTTTTTCTCCCACAACAACTGGTGTGTTTGCTGAAATCAAACTATGAAAAGTATCACGGCAACGTTTTACACCATCAACAGTTACAGCTCGGCTCTCTTGGTGTTTTGAAGGATCAAATCTCTCTTTGCTTGAAATACCGTAGGAGTGATTAACAATCCTTGAAGCGATTATATTTGGATTGTGTCCGTACATGACAGCCCCTCTGAGTACTGCAGTAATGCTGTCGTGTATTATGATCACTTTTTTGTCTGGAAATGCCTTCTTTATTGTATTTTGAACAACTATTGATTCGGATAACCCCCCAACAAGAAATATCATCGATAATTCTTTACATTCAGGGTTTTCCAAGTTCTGACTTATCAACTCAACTATTCTGGAGGTAGTTGAATTAAATAAAGACAAAAATAACTCTTTCGAAAATTGCACCTTATCCGTATTGTTCACATATGTAACTGTATTTTTATATTTCGACTTTTTCAAGACGTCAGAGAAACTCTTTTTACAATGTTCATTGCAAATTTTATCGAAAGCAACAAAAGGTATGGTCATTCGAATTCTTTTCTCTGGATCTGCTTTTTTAACATGTTCCAAAGCTCTCTGTAATTCTAAATACTTTTGCAGATAGTCACGTTCAAATTTACGCATCACATCTTCCCCCAGCATTTGCGATATAACATTCATAAATTCTTTATCAACACATGTTCCACCACACTGATCCCCACTAGGTTTATTTAAATCTTTCAGTCTTCCGTCCAATAGCTTCTCTTGAACAACGATATCTGTAGTGCCTCCTGAAAAAAATTTATAATGCTTATAGTAAACAGCGTATAATATGAAAAAAGAGAATGTGCGATCTTTATAACAAATGAAACTGCGAGCTACTGCTCACTGATGATACCCCGCCGCAACTGGATTATTTTAATAGTGTAAAAATATGTAAGTGTTCGGTAAACAGGAAGTTGTTGAGTGATGAATCTGAAAACGCATCACACGGTATAGCTGACTTATATAAACCCTGAAACCACATTTCAGAAATCCTTAAGATGTAGTTCCTGAGAAAGATGCGACGAAAAATATTCATGGGACGGATGGACGGACTGACGCACGGACGGACGGACTGACGGATGGACGGACGGACGGACAGACAGAGGTAACATAGTATACCTCCACTTTTTTAAAGCGGGAGTATAATTATGTGTTAACTTAGTTAAATGCAACTAATACATCACTAATAACTATGCGCATGTATATTATTAATTTTGGTTTCATTCTCTTTATATCAAATAAATTCGATCTTTTCAATTGCCATTTAACTACATTGGTGGCCTTCGGCTGTTTTCCATGAAGGGCCGTTCGGGTCATAATTCATTTTGTTACACGTACGCTTGAAGTACGCGTAACAGGTCGTTCACGTACCCTAGAGGTACACGTAACACTGTTCACGTACCCTAGAGGTACACGTAACACTTTGTTCGCGTACCCAAGAGGTACACGTAACAGTTTGCTCACGTTCCTAGAGGTGCGCGTAACAGTTTGTTAAAGTACCGTGGAGGTACGCGTAACTGTTTGTTCCTGCAGCTAACCGCAACAGAAAACCTGTCATCCCTTTTCCTTAATAATGGATTATCTGTGTCAACATCATATCATTATCCCTCAACCTCAAACTACTTGCAACAGAAGAATAAATGTTTTGTGTATGGAAAAGTATAAGTATTCACTAGGAAAAAATCCCCATGAAATGAATGCAGATATCTAAAATTATACCGGAAAGAAATTAATTATATCCTTTAAGGATGTGTATTGGATAAGGGAGATAACTCTGTAAAAACTGCTTGAAATTTGGCAACAAACGATAACAAAACGAAGAAAACTGTTTCACATGTACACAATCTGTTGCTCAAATTAGTGTTTAATATAAATATAGGTTTAAATCAATAACTTTAACCGAGTTTTAAAACTTAAAATCAAGTTCATAAAATGTTGTAAGTATTCTCAAGCAGACCGTGGCGAGTTCATTGTTCATAGGGTATAAAGGTTATTCAGCATACGTGAAGAAACAGTTACGTGTACCTCTAGGGTATGTGAACAAATTGTTACGCGTAACTCTGGGGTACGTGAACAAAGTGTTACGTGTACCTCTAGGGTACGTGAAAAAAGTGTTACGTGTACCTTTAGGTTACGTTAACAAAGTGTTACGTGTACCTCTAGGGTACGTGAACGACCTGTTACGCGTACATCTAGCGTACGTGTAACAAAATGAGTTATGACCCAAACGGCCCTTCATAGTTTTCTGCTCTTTCTCTTTGACACATTCCCCATTTCCATTCTCAATTTTATATATACAATTTGGAACAGTACAAATAGTACAAATACCGGCTAACTAAAATCGAAATGTTTTCGCCAATTTTCAAAATATAGAAAGGATATTTTTTTTACTTTACATTTTCTTTTTAAAAACATTACAAAAAAAAATAACCCAAATAAGTAAGATGACATATATACCATGGAATCAGAAGACATTACAACATCCCAGTGCTCTAACGTAGCGTGTAATGAGGTATATGAATGTATGTCAAATAACACCAATTCAATTCTTTTTATAACTTTTTCAATTATCTGTTTATAAGCTTAATGTTTTTCTTACATTTTTTTTCGTATACGGCTGTAAATGGAAACCAATCTGATTAAAATTCAGATCTATCTTAATTCGCGGGCTCGTATGAGGATAACGAAATTCTAATTAGATTGCACGGAAACCTACAAGATCAGAGTTAATAAGTTCTTATTCTGGAAATCATCAACATTATAAGAGACTGAGGACTGAGGAAACATTTAGTACACTGCTAACTCAACATACTTGGATCTTTCCTATGATTGAATTATTGGCTGTCTAAGTTTTTTGTTTAATCGAGATACGTGAAGCGAAATTCTTATAAAATAATTTTGTCATATATCAGAAAATCCACCCGTCTACATCCCGCCTGCCCTTAGCTAACTTTAAGTTGATAAATACTCACCTCCGATGTCAACTATCATGAATTTTAAACAAGGACCTGTATTCTGTCTTACGTCTCTTGGTGTTGAGCAAAATGGTGCTAACTGACAAAATAAAGAAGCAGCCTCTGGTTCAAGAGCAATATTTGGCTTTTTTCCTAATCCAGCCTTGAAGTACAAAGTAAATATTATTAACCAAAAACATAGGTTCATACAATTCAGACTTATACTGTATCCCCCTCCCCCTTTCGTTTCTCTAATTATGTAAAGCAGTATTATTTTTACGAAAGACATAGCTAGCTCCTAGATTGACTCCATAAAATGAACTGCAAGGAAAAGTATGAACACAATCTTCCGATAGGTCTTATTATCTTATTAAATAATGCTGATGATAAGGATGCCACACAAGTTGTTTAATTATACATGTCAAAATTATGAATTTTTTTCTCATACCTTCACTGCACACGTTCGCATGAATTTCTTTGCAGGTTCTGACCATATAGCAGGAATTGTCAACACCCATCCTATGTCATTTTCCATAACTAATGTGCCTAAAAGACCTCTCGTCTTCAGATTCAGCAGGAAATGGTCCTTTAAAAACTCTATCGAGGCTGAAAAGACTATTTTGGCTGACATTGCTTTACCTGATACATCTTCTACCATGAAGTCGTTTGTAATAACCTGAACAATAAAACATGGAATCAGGTCTGCTTTTCAAGTCTCGTGGAACATAGTTTAGTTCTCTAAGACATGTAATTGAGGGTCTGATTCTTATACTTATCAATTACGGATATTGATGAGATCATTCCAAATAAGTTTGACTTTATTATTAAATAATACAATTACGTGTAAGTATACTAAAATATAAATGTCTTCTTTAAACAGATCAAAAATGTATATGTAATTCTCATGCTTTCTTTCTGTTATTCTTTTACTTTAACAATTTTTTTTTATTGTAATCAAAATATCTAAGTGACTTCCATTGTTGAAAATTTGCATTCTTTGTCATCGTTGTTTTTTTTATTCTTTGTTATTTCAACCTTTTTTTGATATCCTGCAACCGATATCTTTTGTTTATGGGGAAAATTAAATTTGGCTAAATTGTTTATACTTGATCTTTTTAATACACTTTTCCTAGTCATTCCCTTTTCATTTTTCAAGTCTTCGGTTAAAACAAAATAACGTGTTCTTCCAAGAGACATATATAGTTCTGTTACATTGTAAGCTTGTCTCTCTTCATGACATTATACACATTGGCTTCTGACTATCACTTTAAAGAGTTTTGACATGTGGCGTGGGAAATTCTTATTATTTACTAGCGGAAAAAAGAAACTTTGTATACATATGGTTCATACCCGTGTTTGTTTACACGTATGAACCTGGGTTGCTTGTAAAATTATTTCGGGTTTCTGCTGGGTTAGTTAATGATTGATAAATGTTAGGTGAAACGCAATTGAAAAGTGTGATACTAGTGTATTATATTAAGCATATAAAATCGAATATAAAAAATACAGAACCACAAAAGTTACATAAGTCGAGTTGCAATCTTTTTTGGATTACATATTTTTGTGATCATCTACAGTGACTGAACCCAAATTCAATCGGGTCTTCCTAATTCGATGGAGCATTTATAAATCATTTTTTTAAAAGATGGACATATGGGGGAAAATAAAATACGGAAACTTGTGACAAAATGTCTTTAAATTTAGTCAATTAACTGCTGTGACCGTGATCTTTGGCTTTTTACGATTTTAAGTACGCAAAAACACAATAGGACTCTTCCTTCTCCCATCAGGCTTTATAAGGCCAATATTTTTTTTTTAAATAAATGAAAAGATTTTATCTGGAAACCGAAATATTGACGTCCAGACATTCAGAATTTTTCAGGAAAAAAAGTAAGATAAAAACCAATACGAAATATTTCAAACAAAGAGAAGAAAAATATTTTGTGAACAATTCCTGCCAAAACGTTTTATTTTTTTGATCTGACTGTTATAGCAGAATCTGAATCTTTTGGTGTTAATAGATCCTGAAAAGCAACATCGCAAAACTGTTACAGTAGTGTTTCGATTTATAATTATCCTTCGCTTAGACCGAGGGTTAGACTAGTCGCTTTCCAATGCATATAAGGAATTCAAGACAATAACGCATTGAATATTCAATCACCCACACGACAGACGCAACCTTGATCGATCACATAAGTTATGTTTTATTCTCGTAAAAAAATAAGAATTTCATCTATTTGCATGTCAATGTATATGACCAGCATTCAAGAAGATAATGCATTTAGTCTTCAATGTACTGGATCAGTGGCGGATCCAGAACTTTTTATAAGGGGGGGGGCACTAACTGACCTAAGGGGGGCCCGCTCCAGTCATGCTTCAGTGATTCCCTATATAATCAACCAAATTTTTCCCTGGATCCGTCTATGTGGATGGACATGTTTTTTATGTTAAAAAAGATAACAAATGTGACAAATTAATACTTCATGCTAGGGACAAACAAGTTAACATTTCAAACTTCCATACATAAGGTATACAACGCTGTTATACTGACCTCTCTTGTATAAAGATTCATTTTAAAGTTCTTGAAGAAATAATACTCATTTTGTCTTTTCTCCACTACAATTTCTGTGTAGTCATCTTCAGCGTCATACCCAAACGACTTCACTTTTTTGTTTTCATCAAACAAAATGCAAGTTGGACATTTGATGGATACAATTTCATGTGACCAATCTTGACTTGTTTTAACGTTTAATGGATTGTCTTTAAAATCAGCGTTCGTCGAATACGCGTATCCAGAAAATGTAGTTCCTAAATCTATCGCGGCGACCATTAATGTTGAACTCGACATCCTGCTGTTCTAAAATAATAAAGATAAATGCAAATTTATACTGACAGGAATCGTTTATTTTTCCAATCAATAATCATTGTTTTTCTTAAAATGTCACCATTAAAACGCTTAGTTTGTAATATAGCCTATAGCCTAATACCACCAATATGCCGTAGAGGGGCTCTCATGGGGGGAAGGGGTATGAGTATGTATGAATGGTCTAGCACCTGATTATCTATCAGTATTAAATTTACTGCTTGTACTGATCTTTATAATTATTGTCTCAGGTCGACAACATCAGGACTTCTTCATGTACCAAGACCTAATTCTGATCTTATTACCTGGAATAATTTGCCAAATAATATTAAACAAATAAATAATTTAGATACATTTAAGATCAAATGTTCAAACTATTTTTTAACTTACAGAATGAAGTTACCTGAATCTAATGTATTTTTCTTCTTCTTTTGAATGCATATGTACTTATTCAATATTTAAGCTGCTTTATATAACTGTATTAAGTATTTAATTTTGTTTGTATTTTTTTTCCTTTCCATTTGTATTAAAAGTTTTTGAAGGCCTCAGGGAAGATTAACATGTCATTGTTAAATGAGTAACCTTCGTTAAATATAGAATTTTATTATTATTATTATTCCGGGTTCAGCAGCTTATTGTTTTGTCATTGCATTAATAACGCTTGTAATTTTCAAGCGACCCGCCCGACTACGTTTCCCGTTTTCACGCAAAATAATTTGACTTTCACGAGTCACGCTTACAAAAAGTCGGTCATTCCCTGATAAATTCCTAAAATCGTTTATATTCTTTTGAATTTATTTGTACGATAGGTTAATGAGTAAAGTACGTGTAACTAGTAAAAAATGGACACGAAATGTTTGCGCAATGGATGTTGTTTATAAAATAAGAAGCAATTCAAATTATTGTTAAAACAATGCAACATCTAAGTGGATTTTGAATATACAAACACCTTGTTTGAACGGTTCACACATGTATGCCTTACGTGCAGAACGCCAGTTTGGTTGTGTTGCATTGTTTCCTTTTCATCTTTTGAATTTCATTGTTTTTCATTTTTCTTAATTTGAATACTTCAATTTTGATAATGATAATAAAACATAACTTCATAAAATTTGTCGATATTTGAAGGTATTTGGAAAACTTAATTGATTGTGGTTTGCTTTAGTAAACATATCCAGTGGCAAGTATAGCAGTTGAATGGGAAGAAAGTAGATTCTCTATAACAAAATATTGCCAATTGGATATCTCACAGTCCAATACACAACATATTATTCTTTAATACAAATTGTCATTTGTATTTTTATTCCTGTGTCTAATACAATTATATTAACATAAATGGCAAGACTTCGTAAACAGTTAAGTTAAAAATCAACTTACCAACGTGTTGTTTTCAGTGGTAACCGACAAGGAAGAAAATTGTATCGAGTGCAAATTACCCATGCGTCTCAAAATAGGGTCATCAAAATTAAATTTAGTGCATTATTTTTCCGATATGCCCCAAACATTATATTGTTGACGATTTTGTAAAAAAACATCGATGTGCTTTGTCGGATTTACATTGATTTATATGTAGAGATGTGAACTAATATCATATTTATACATAAACCGTTAGTTTTCTCGTTTGAATTGTTTTACATTTGTCATTTCGGGACCTTTTATAGCTAACTATATCTTCTATCTCATTTGGTCTTTGGCGGAGAGTTGTCTTATTTGGCAATAACACCATATCTTCTCATTCTTATATTCAATTCTCATGACTCTAAACATTTTTAGACGATTTTCGCTCTTACTTTTAGAATTCGACAAAAAAAGAGAGAAAAGAAAAAGGCTTTTACTCACAGGCAGCTTTGTAAATGGACCGCCCTGATCTCTGAATATTTTTTGCTCTTTTCACAACCAATCTACATTTCAAATACCGCAGCACCTGTCGTGTAAATGTTATTACTTAGCAAACGATCTAACCATAACCCAGAACCCATGTCATAGGACATATAATCCTCACAAGTCAACCAGTCAGCATGCCGACCATACAAGACCCTCATGGGTTGTCAAGGTCGTTAAAAACCACCCTCGTCGATGCCAAAAATTGTTGATCTATCATGTCTAGTTAAAAAACATCTGACATCATCCAGATAAACTAAACCTCGCTATAAACAACAAGGCATTTGACACATATCACATATTCCTTGCAACCAACCAGTATTTAAGTTGTGTGCCTATCATCAGTTAGGATCAAACTTATCCTGAAAGTTTAACTCAACTGCTGGAGAATAATGTTGAAATTCTAGCCATGCAACATGTCAGACATATACCGATTGATTGATTGTGGTTTGCCGCGTTTACGCCGCCTCAGCAGAAAAAGGCTAATTCGCGGGGAGACATATACAAAAAAACACAACCAATCTACATACGAAATATTATTGTCAATCATGTATGGTTAATGAGGGGCCAAGATCGACAACTGAAAACTTAACCTTTAATTCCATTAAAATGTACGAAAATTAGGTCGGATGACAACAATATTATAACAATTTTCTGTTAACCTTGTCGAAGTTGGGGATAAGTTATTCGGATAAAAAAAATTACAAGACGAGCACAGAAAATGTTCGACTACGTGTATTCTAATTCATTATTTCAATGCATACAAATCAATTGTTAATGACATTTGTGTATTAAAATTTCTGACTATACTTCTGTAACCTTTAAAGTTGTAAGGGCTACAGGTTAATACCAATTCATAAATTATTAACGAGGTATTTACCTGAAATTACTACAATATCTTATTAAACAAAGAAATAAGCTGCAACTTTGTGATATCAGTTATACACGAATAGAGAGTTTTCTTCTACTGCGACTTGTTGATTTGCCTTTCTTTCCTTCTACCAAATTCTGACCAAATTGCAATTTGTTTCATCAAATAAAACTGTTCAATTAGTCATAAAATTTACCAAATCGAAGTTATTTTTGAATTGCAATAAACATGTTCAATTTAAAGTTTTTAGGGAGACAATATCATCTCCCATGGAACATTGCAACTTCACATATATTTTACTGAATACATGTTTTAATTCAAATTGATGTCAGTTGAGCTGCAATACGAGAAGAGAAACAATAACAATCGTTTCACAGTAAACGGTGTTATATGAAGAGAAAAACATTGTAGACTGGAATTTAATTCATAAATAAAATCTCGAATTTGTTAATTTAGTATTGCTGATAGCTTTTACTGTATACAGTTTATCTCCGTCTACTTACTTTAGTTTTTACCCGAAACATAAAAAAAATTGTCATTTATTAGCAATAACTTTTTGAATTACTGGACTGACCATTTCTGGCTTGACGACTACGTGGAGATCTTTCTAGTTGATTATTTTTAACTGTCTCCAGTTTCTCTCTATTGTCTATAGTGTTTGCTCTAACCATTAAAATGTGGTAGAAATTGTCATATAAAGGCAATAAACTATTCCTGCAAGAAGTTAGCTGATAGTCTCAGATATGTCGACCAATTTGTAGTTCTTTTCTTGCTGATTGTTTTAGCTGTTAATATTTTTCTTTGCCTACTTGAGTTTTCGCCAAAAATGTAAAAATGGGTAAAAAAATCAGCACTAAAGGTCAACAACTATAAAGAGTCCATTGACAATTTAAGCCATGTTGCATCCTTTGTACATCTTGTTCTGCTGATAATTTTTGCTATTATTAGACACATTTTTTAACTGGAAAACCAATGATGATTGTGGCCAACTTTGGTTCCATTTTGTCTAATGATTTCAGAAGAGTAGATTTCTGTAAAAGATAATGGAAGACAACAGACGCCCAAGTGATGGCAATAGCTCCCATTGGTCCTATGGGCCAGGTGAACCAACAGAATGCAGACATCAGCCCACCTTCTTGCATAATTTGTTAATCAATCAACAGACATCTACTTGTGATATTCTTTCAGGTTTCAAGGTCTTTTGTATGCTATAAGATTTGCTCTCAAATACATATTTTGTTTAATCGTCATCACTTGGGAACTTTTTTTTTTCAAAATGGCCTGTTTGACTTGCTTAACATTTGGATTAATCTTTCAAATGAGAAAACAGAAAAATCATAATATCTTTAGGAATGACTCTTTTAAAGATATTTGATCTGCACTGATTTTCAACCTTGTCAGAGGCATTGGTCATTTAAAAATTTTTGATATACATTTGATAAAAATCTGGAAAAATAGTGCACACTAGAGTGCTTACAATGAAATTTCCCATACATTCATTAATTTTATCCCTTGCTTACGTAAAATTCCAATATAACGACTCAGGCCATGTGAAAATTTTCAACAAATCCATGGCTTGCATGAATTATTTCTTAATTAAAACATGATTATATACTGGTTTCAGGGGTCCCAAGAAATCAGATTTTTATCGCTTCCAGTGTCCGAAGGAATGTTTGATACCGATTCCTGTAGCTCAGATACCCAAAACATTGTATGTAATCAAGTTAGGAATTAAGGGTTATTTGTAAATTTACCAAAATTCTGTGTAATTTTAAACAGTCCTGAAAATTGTGCGTTCATGTTACTACAAATAGTTAACCTTTTCGTTGACATTCTTTAGATTTACATCCAATATTTTGAACTGGTGAAAAATTCAAAATGTTATATTGACATCAGTTTATGTTTAAGATACTTTTGATACCTTTCCTGAAATTCTCGTCATAAAATCTTTTACAAAAATTCATCCTACAAGTTAACATACTATCAACCACGCTCTAATTGCCCGCGATTTCACAGGTATGTTCTAGTAATTATTCCAAGGGGCAGACAGACCTCCTTTAAAATTATTTAATCTCCACCGATTTTCAACCTTTTCAGAGATATTGCTTATATAAATCTTTGATAATCATTTGATAAAAATTGGAAAAATTGTGCACGAGAGCGCTTACAATGCAATTTTCCATATATATATGTAGGACTCTAGAGTGCGATGGGGATGCTAAAGTATGATGGTCACGCTAAAGTGCGATGGTCTGCGCTAAAGTGCGATACCTCTATACCCTAAAGTATGATGGTCTGCGAAAGTTTAGACGTAAGAAACGTAGTTGGATTATGACATTAACAGTCGTTCATACAAACCAAAAATGAACATGCTGGAAGATAAATTAAGAATATTTGATTAACAACTTTTAAACCAAATGTCCATGACTTAATTAATCTAAACCTAACCGTGCTTTTTCGGCTGAAGCAAATGTGTTTTTTTTTCGGGTGCTAGAAGGACTTGTATCCTGCAGTCGACCATTTTACTATATAGATACAAAATAGTATACGCATAAGTTTCCTGTATCCTGCTTCTATTGGAATTGGAAGCGAACGGATACATTTAAATCATTGTTTACGTTGCAGTTTACTTTGTGGTCTCCATTAAAATATTGTGGATTTTATTGAAAATCAAAGTTGGTAAAATAAAGGTACATGTTTTCATGCGTAAATTATAAGTTGTCGGGTAAAACATTAGTTTGTACATTGTAGGAAAATATAACATGTATTTGTACTCGCTACGAAAAAGGAGAAAGCTCGGAGAACATCGCATTTCTCTCTCATTTAAATTAAAGTTTAAACAAATAAATGTTACATATACCGACAATGAACGAATTTTGTATTTGTAATTTACAATGACGACTGTAAGGGGAGGTGTTCACATTAGCGATAGACTGTGTGAAGGCAAGCTAACACCAATTATCCAAATATTAAATACGCCCGAATTGTTAAAAATTCGTAAGGGTTCCGCGGAACCCAGTGTCTCGCCTACTTTTGCTGTTAATCGCAGGCTCAACAAAAATGAGGAAAAAAATTAATAAAAATATTCCTCTCTATACTATCTTTTGATTGTAAGTAGCTTCTGTCCAAGTTTGGTAAAAATCCAGGATAGTTTATGAATCTAATAAATGTTTTAAAAACTTAAACTGCAGACTGTATGTAATGTTAACTGGAAGAAAAACAAAGTCCATTTATAAGAAAAATACGGAAAAAATCGAACAAAATTTTAACAAAATTTTCTTCTAGATACTAGCTTTTAATCATAAACAAGCTTCTGTCCAAGTTTGGTACAAATCCAGGATAGTTTAAGAAAGTTGTTAAAATTTTAAAAACTTTAACCACAGAGTGAATGTAATGTTAACTGGCAGAAAAACTAAGTCCAATTATAAGTAAAATATGGGAAAAAATGGATTTTTTTTTTTACAAAATTTACTTCTGGATACTATCTTATGATCATAAACAAGCTTCTTTCCAAGTTTGGTAGAAATCCAGGATAGTTTAAGAAAGTTATTAAAATTTCAAAAACTTTAACCACAGAGTGAATGTAATGTTTCTTGGCAGAAAAACTAAGTCCATTTATAAGTAAAATACGGAAAAAATGGAATTTTTTTTTTACAAAATTTACTTTTGAATATTATCTTATGATCATAAACAAGCTTCTGTCCAAGTTTGGTAGAAATCCAGGTTAGTTTAAGAAAGTTATTAAAATTTCAAAAACTTTAACCACAGAGTGAATATTTGTGGACGCCGCCGACGACGACGACGCCGACGGAATGTAGGATCGCTATGTCTTGCTTTTTCGACAAAAGTCGAAGGCTCGACAAAAATTCATTTACAGGAAATATAGTATTTTGTGACACCTAAATTACCTTTTTGCAATTATTACGTGGTTGGTCTTCTTAATTTAGAAACAATCACTTAAGCCTACCGGTACATTATAAAGCCTATCACGTATGTTATACCTTAGCATACTAGCTTTTGCAAAAAGACGTTTTTTTAACATCCATGTACTTTAACGTTTTAAGCCCTCTAACCTTATCCTTTTGGTCCATCGCACTTTAGCGTGATATACCATCGTACTTAAGCAAACAAACAACCATCGCACTTTAGCGTGACATCGCACTTTAGAGTACCATCGCACTTTAGAGTCCTACAATATAGTTAATTATTCCAAGGATCATAATTCTTTTAAAAATATGGATCTGCACTGATTTTCAACCTTGTCCGAGACATTGCTTATATAAATCTTTGATATACATTTGATCAAAATCTGGAAAAATTGTGCACATGAGAGCGCTTACACTGCAATTTTCCGTATAATTAATTATTCCAAGGGGCATAACTCATTTCAAAATAGTTGTTCCGCATTGATTTTCCAACTTGTCCAAGACATTGCTGATATAAAACAGGCAAAATCTGGCAAGAATTGTACATGTGAGAGCGCTCACAAGACCGGACGAACAGATGACCGGTATTTCTATGCCCCCTGCAATGCATCACGCAGGGACAAAAAAACTCATATTTCACAGGATTAGCAAACAATAACCAATCATGCATACACAAATTTAATACTGAATGAGCAGTATAATCTAGATCAGACTTGCAGAAAACATCAAATAACAAATTCAAACACATAAAATTTCCCAATCTACCATTCTACCAGCCATATTTTTAAATGCAGTAGGCAGGACACTCAAATGTTTTTTTTTTATCTATTAAATGTAAATTTATAATGTCAAACTGTTAAGTAAACTACTTGTACAAGTCAAATAAACCCAAATCATATTTCAAGTTTTTATTTACAATAAATACAATTTAATGTCAATGGTATTTACATGATTATGATAATGAAATAACATACACATGTTGACAAACCATATCATATTTAATATAATAACTGATGTAATGACATTCAGATGGTCATGGTATTTATATTGCATATGACTTATTTTCATCACATGAAATAGTTGTAAGCCCTTGCAAGTGATGAAGGTTCTCATTAACAACAGCAGGAATTATAAAGTTGTCAGAATATAACCCAGTTAAATCTGAATATAACCCAATTTAATCTGAAGATTAATTATGAAATAAACCGTTTATGTAATATTAACAGTAAGCAATTTTGTAATTAATGAAGAAGAATAATTCCCTTATTTGGCTTTCAAGTAGCCATTTAAGTCAATTTCTACAAGAATCATTGTCTTTTGCACAAATTGACTTAGTCACAATACAGCTGCCATATATACATAATAACACTTATCATTAACAAACACTTCCCAAAGACTGTGGAAATATAAAACTTATTCAAATTCTAATTAAGAGAATGTTTGACTTTGCACAAGAATTTCCCAATCATCTTCCTGCTTTAATGTTTTTGTTCCTAAATTAGAATGCAAATCTTGTCCTTATGTCTTCTAGCTTCTTTGATACCTACAAATAAAAATAAAAGATAAGTCTGATATCCAAAGTGTTCCCAAACTCTATTGATAATTAGATATATGCCTGAAAAACCTTTTCAAACAATTTATCTTGTAATAATCAACAGATACCGGTAATAGGATATTTTTCCAACTATTTTTATTAAAAATTTACTTTACATGTGTAATCATAAATAAAATGCTCCGCTGGGGCGCAGCTTGATACGACCGCAGAGGTCGAACCCTGAACAGTTGGGGCAAGTATGGACACAACATTCAAGCTTGATACAGCACTGAACATGCTGAATTTGGATTGTAATTAAATATTTGACACAGCATAGGTTTCTGACACAGAACGAATGTGGTCTAAGAACTTAAATTTTTTTAATTTACCTATTCAAACCATATCATTATTATTTGTTTTTATATATAAATCAGAAATAACCAATTTAAAATGGAAAATTTTAAAGAAAAAAAATCCCCCCCCCCCAATTTTTTGAACCCCCTTATGATTCATCACCCCCAAACTCAATCCCAGCCTTCCCTTTGTGATATGGAACCTTGTAGTATAATTTCATAAAGATCAATACACTAACACACAAGTTATTGTCATGAAACTAGAAAAATACTCGTTTTTTGCCCCTTTTTGGCCCTTAATTCCTAAAATTTGGAGGCAATTACCCCCAAAATCAATCCCAGCATTCCCTTTGTGATATAGAACCTTATGGTACAATTTCAGAGAGATCCATACACTTACACACAAGTTATTGTCATGAAACTAGAAAAATGCTTGTTTTTTGCCCCTTTTTCCTAAAATTTGTGGAGGCAATTACCCCCAAAATCAATCCCAGCATTCCCTTTGTGATATGGAACCTTGTGGTACAATGTCAGAGAGATCCATACAACACACAAGTTATGTCAGGAAGTTACAAAAATGCTTATTTTTGGCCCCTAATTCCTTAACTGTTGGTACCATAACCCCCAAAATCAATCCCCACCTTCCTTTTGTGGTATTGAACCTTATTGTACAATTTCATAGAGATCCATTCACTTAAACTAAAGTTAGAGTGCGAAAACCAATGTGTCTTTGGACGACCACGCCAACGTCATACCAATATACGACCACAAAATTTGTTTGCGGTCGTATAAAAATGTGGATCAGTTACAAAATTGTTATAATCAGTTTCTCAGTTGAAACACGGATTGTAATCTACATCATGTCCACATTCAACATGCTTAAGATGACCTGCATAAACAAATTCCAAGGAACAAATGTCACATTCTATATAATTTTTTTCTATCTCGTTCTTAGTTATATTTCATTTAGATTTAGAAAGAACAGAAAATGACCCATTTTTCAAATGTTGAACATATGGATCAGTTACAAATTGTTATAATCAGTTTCTCAGTTGAAACACGGATTGTAATCTACATCATGTCCACATTTTATATAAATTTGTCTCAATTAAGATGATCTTACATCATCTTCTATTTGTGATACAAAAGTGGATTTTAATTGACAAGCGAATATTCAACAATCAAAACACAGATGTTTCATGAATTTCCATAAAGGTTGAAGTTGTTGATGTCAAAAAATATTTAAATTTCGGACAGAACCTTAACATTGACAATGCAAACAGTCTCTGATTATGTGTCATGAATGTCACAAGTAGGGCATATATTTGGTCATATGAAATATCTTTGTTAAGGTCATAATGCATCAGATTTACCAAAATTTTGATTTCAAAAGTCACAACGTCTTTTCCAAGTTTACATCACAATATGAATAGAAATGACTGATATAAAAGAATAGACTAGTGATCCCTGAATTTCAATAAAACAACTAACTTCAATTCTTCCTGTATAATTATGTTCTTTCTCAATCTTTAGTTTTATTTCATTACAACAAAAAATGACTACATGTGGATCAGCTACAAATTGTTATAATCAGTTTCTCAGTTGAAACACGGATTGTAATCTACATCATGTCCACTTTTTATATAAATTTGTCTCAATTAAGATGATCTTATTTAATCTTTTATTTGTGATACAAAAGTGGCTTATAACACACAAACACACAACTTTTATATGACAAGCGAATATTCAACTATCAAAACATAGATGCTTAAGTTTAAAGTTTCATGTTATAGAAAGTTTTTGATGTAAAAAATACTTTATATATTTGGTTATATAAAACAGCTTTGTTAAGGTCATAATGCATCAGATTGACTACAAATTTGATTTCAACAGTCGCAAGTTTTTTTAAGTTCTTTTAATAATCTGAATAGAAATGACTGATATTAAAGAACAGATTTATTTTACATTTGCCATTTGGGGCCTTTTATTGCCGACTATGCGGTATGGGTTTTGCTCATTGTTGAAGGCTGTACGGTGACCCTTGCTGTTCGGTGTGAGCCAAGGCTCCGTGTTGAAGGCCGTACTTTGACCTATAATGGTTTACTTTTACAAATTGTGCCTTGGATGGAGAGTTCATACCACATCTTTTTATATAAAATTGAGAATGGAAATGGGGAATGTGTCAAAGAGACAACAACCCGACCATAGAGCAGACAACAGCGAGAAACTCCCGCACCCGGAGGCGTCCTTCAGCTGGCCCCTAAACAAATATGTATACTTGTTCAGTGATAATGGACGTCATACTAAACTCCAAATTATACACAAGAAACTAAAATTAAATCTATTTAGTTGTTAATTTCTATGTCATTTGGTCTCTAGTGGAGAGTTGTCTCATTGGCAATTATATCACATCTTTTTTTTTTAATATTGTGATGCCTGAATTTTAATATAACCACTATTAAACTTCACTTCTTCCTGTATAACTATGTTCTTCCTCACTCTTGTTTTATTTCATTCAATCAGAAAATGGACCATTTTTCAAACAACAAACATGTGGATCAGTTACAAATTGTTATAATCAGATTTTCAGTTGAAACACGGATTGTAATCTACATCATGTCCACATTCGATATAAATTTTTCTTCTTTTAGTTTGATCTTTGATCTTTTATTTCCGATACAAAAGTGGTTTATTACACACACAAGTTAAAATGACGAGCAAATATTCGGCAATCAAAACATAGATGCTCAAGTTTAAAGTTTCATGTTAAAGAAAGTTTTTGATGTAAAAAATACTTTAAATTTCTGACAGCACCTTAATATTGACAATGCAAACAGTCTCTGATTATGTGTCATGAATGTCACAAGTAGGGCATATATTTGGTCATATAAAACAGCTTAGTCAAGGTTATAATGCATCAGATTTACTACAATTTTGATTTCAACAGTCAAGATTTTTTTAATGCTCTTATAGCAGTCTGAATAGAAATGACTGATATACCATTAAAAGGCTTGTATAGTCCGCGGTTTTATTCTCCAAAATTGACCCTGACAGCAGGGGTGCGGACTGTAGAGTACAATAAGCAAGAAATAAGAGAGAAAATTTCAATTTCGCGATGTGGTTTGTTTATGTTCCGCCATGTTTGTTATTGACATTGAAGAGGACGCTCTTATCATTTTTCAAACCAATAATTTTACTCAATCCATATTATTAAGTTATTTTTATTCAATATCAAATTAATACTGATAAATTTAAAAATTAAATGCTTCATTACAAAATTCTTGTTTCTTTTCAATGCATTGCTAAATATAAACTGGTATCTGCTTGAATGAAATCGTACAAATAAGTAAAATAAGACAACCGTAAACCAGCTTACGATGTGTAAACTACAAAACGTAATCGGTTATTATTCGTTCCGTTTTGGTGTTTCCTATTGACAAATATCTTTTGTAATAGCTTAAGACCCTTCAAACATTAATGTGATAGATATATTAAACACTGTTTTACATAAGGAGGGAACTGTTTTACTTTCAAAGTCGTATTATAGTGATATCTATTATGAACGGATTTCGACTCTCACCAGGTTTTTTCATCTTTTACACGTGCTTTTCAAACTTCCGGTTTAAACATACACAAGTTTCTAAATTGTTTTTTGTGTTATTTAGACTTATTTTAACCAGCATGAAGTGTTTTAGAACCATTTACAAGCAGTTTCAGCTTCTGTTTGGTGATGGAAAATAGGTTTTTCCAAGAAAATACCGCAAACGACCATACAGGATTTAAAATTACCATTAGACCTTTTCTAACAGTTACAAAAAGTTTTTTTACCTGAAATTATGTGGGGAGAAGGGGGTGCGGACTATGTGCCAGTGCGAACTATACAAGCCTGATTACAGTAAAAGAATAGACTTGTTTAACATTTGTCATTTCGGGGCCTTTTATAGACGACTATATGGTATGGATTTTGCTTATTGTTGGAAGGAAAAATGGTGACCGTCAGTTTTAATTTCTATGTCATTTGGTCTCTGGTGGAGAGTTGTCTCATTGATAATTATACCACATCTTTTTATTTTTATATTGTGAAGCCTGAATTTTAATATAACCACTATTAAACTTCACTTCTTCCTGTATAACTATGTTCTTCCTCACTCTTGTTTTATTTCATTCAATCAGAAAATGGACCATTTTTCAAACAACGAACATGTGGATCAGTTACAAATTGTTATAATCAGATTTTCAGTTGAAACACGGATTGTAATCTACATCATGTCCACATTTGATATAAATTTTTCTTCTTTTAGTTTGATCTTTGATCTTTTATTTCCAATACAAAAGTGGTTTAACACACCCACAAGTTTAAATAACGAGCAAATATAACAATCAAAACATAGATGCTCAAGTTTAATGGTTATGAGTGTCGATTAGTTAGCAAAATACAGAGAAATAGATGGTATCTGTAAATGTATCCTAAAACTCCATGAAGGTTTGATAAAGTTATTGATGTCTAAAAAACTAACTCAGACAATATCCAGGTTTAAAAACATTTGAAACAATATATTTTCAAAATTTTCCCTCGGATGCTATCTCTTAATAATGAAAAAAAAATTTTCCAATGAAATTCTATGAAGGTTAGAAAAAATTCTTGCCCAATTTTTTTATTATTTCAGACTGTATCTCAGTGTTCATGATGCCAACAAAGAAAATTAAGATTGCAACATCTAACCTAGTGAGGCAAACAATTTTCATTTGAAATAGCTTCATTAAGGTCATTATACATCAAATTTCCTTTGATTTCAACAGTGACATGTTTTTTTTAAAAGTTCTTGTAACAATCTGAATAGAAATGTCTAATTTAAAGAAAAAGACTGTTGATACCTTAAGTTCAATATACCATTTTGTACAATGATTTTCTATCTCTCATTCTTATGTTCATTGTATAACATAGAACCGAAAGCAACCACATTTTTCAAATAATGAACCTGTGGATCAGCTACAAATTGTTATAATCAGTTTCTCAGTTGAAACACGGATTGTAATCTACATCATGTCCACTTTTTATATAAATTTGTCTCAATTAAGATGATCTTATTTCATCATCTATTTGTGATACAAAGTGGCTTATAACACACACAAACACACAACTTTTATATGACAAGCAAATATTGAACAATCAAAACATAGATACTCAAGTTTATAGTTTCATGTTAAGGAAAGTTTCTGATGTAAAAATACTTTAAATTTCTGACAGCACCTTAATATTGACAATGCAAACAGTCTCTGATTATGTGTCATGAATGTCACAAGTAGGGCATATATTTGGTCATATAAAAAAGCTTAGTCAAGGTTATAATGCATCAGATTTACTACAATTTTGATTTCAACAGTCAAGATTTTTTTAATGCTCTTATAGCAGTCTGAATAGAAATGACTGATATAAAAGAATAGACTTCTTTAACATTTGTCATTTCGGGGCCTTTTATAGACGACTATATGGTATGGGTTTTGCTTATTGTTGAAGGATAAATGGTGACCGTCAGTTTTAATTTCTATGTCATTTGGTCTCTGGTGGAGAGTTGTCTCATTGATAATTATACCACATCTTTTTATTTTTATATTGTGAAGCCTGAATTTTAATATAACCACTATTAAACTTCACTTCTTCCTGTATAACTATGTTCTTCCTCACTCTTGTTTTATTTCATTCAATCAGAAAATGGACCATTTTTCAAACAACGAACATGTGGATCAGTTACAAATTGTTATAATCAGATTTTCAGTTGAAACACGGATTGTAATCTACATCATGTCCACATTTACATAATTCATTTTAGATTTATCTTACATCATCTTTTGTTTGTGATACAAAGGTATCTTATAACACACACACAACTTTGATAAGACCAGCACACATACACTAATTACAAAATATGTGATAAATCTTTTTATCCTCATTACTTCTAGAATGGGTACCAAAAAGGTAATAATAATGTCATTATTGTTCTCAATATTCAAGAATATAGTTACCTCACTAGGTGTTCTATCTAACTCTTCTGCCACACCCTTCTGTTTACCAGGATCCATAGAATTAAACATTTCACACAGGTCTCCATCAATGATACTCTACAAAGATCAAAAGAATACTTAATACTATTGGAATGATCAGATTATTTAATGCTCCTGATATGATCGAGGAATACTTCATATATGGTTCTGGTCTTGCCTGAATAAAATGTACATGATTTATATAAGGCCAAGAAATATATGTAGCTTGTATGAACATTTAATATTTCAATTCAATGTAAAAATAAATTTTTTAACAAAACCATAGTGTCTTGTTTTGTGAGTATAAATATCATACTGCCCACCGATGGCCCTTAATTGGAACATTAAATATTCTTATTCTTATTCTATTCCTAAAATGATAAAAAATAATACTAAATATACCTGAAAGTTTAAGGTCATATTTGATTTTTGTTAAATTGTATTGTCATAAATCAGGTTGTTAGTTTTCTCATTTGAATTGTTTCACATTTTGCCATATCAGGGCCTTTTTTAGTAGACAATACTATTTGGGTATTGATAATTGTTGGAAGGCTGTTTGGTGCCTGTTTGTTTTTTACATCCAAGTCATTTTGACTCTGGTGGATAGTTATCTCCTTGGCAATTATACCACATCCCATTATTTTCCTTACTAAGGACTACTATAACAAACTCCAGATTATTTATACTAGTTAGTATTACCTTTATAGGAAAGTAATATGATCTAAATGATAGATGGTCTCTCCCACACAGAGGAGGATTCTCTGATCTCATGTACATCTCTAGATGCTGGAAGAAATCTTGGTCCTGAAAAGTATATATAATTTATTAATTATACATGGAACTACGGTTGAACTTTGTTTTTGACCTCTCTAACATTTTTATATGCAAGACATTATTGCCAGAAATTAGATTTTAACAGTCAGTCAGTTAAAAACACATATTTCAAAAAACTTTTTTTCATAGCTTGAGTTTGGTTTAAGAATAAGTTTCAATTTAAAATTTTACCCACCAAGTAAATTTCTATAGAATGAATAGTTACTTGCCTCATGTGAAGTAAATGGTACCAGCATACCAATACCCCCAGATAGCGTGGTGTAGACTAGAGACTCAGAACCTCCAGGGATTAGGGTGGCTTTCTGTAGAGATGTTACTATTTCTCCTATATGAAAATTCATTACTATATCAACCTACAATGAAACAAATCGTGAATGAATCATTTAAAAAAAAAAGGCAACAGGCAAATTGAGAAGTAGACAGACAGATGTCTTCATGTTTTACAATTAGCATAAATGTTACAAATAATACCAAACTGAATTGGTAAATGCTTAAAGTAACTTTAATACATAATTATTGAAATTTGTCTTTAAAGTAAACTGAAATTACAGTATACCTTTTGTGATGCACCACTCAGTAGACCTCTATCCCATAATGCCTTGTTTCCTGTTGGATCTTCATCAACATCATCACTGATATCTTCTGGCAGACGAACCTGTAGATAACAAAAGCAGTTTAATAATAAATGCCTGGCATATACAACAATATTCTTTTTCAAGTACTTTATACATGTATATTTCAATACCAAATGCAAGCCTTTCTTTCAAAGGTGTTTCAGCACAGGCAGAATTCTTCAATAATTCTGTACTGGTTTATAAATTCAGTAAAGTTTGCTAAAACTAGGAATCATTTCTCTGACTTAAATAGCCTAAGTTTTTAAATGTTTTATTTAGAATTCAGATGAGTTCTTTTTATGTTTAGTTTTTCTGCTGAAATAATTTGTTCATACATGCTTACAATTTCTGTTTGTTTGTAAAATGCCAGATGTATCTACGACTTTTAAGTAACTGAAAATCATGATCACAAACCAGTAGACAATTTGCATACAGCTTATATGGAAATTATCAGACATTACAAATACCTTACTATAGCTAAATGGACTGAAGTGATTTTTTTCTTAAATACATGTTGGCCATATTCTGTAGAATTTGCCAACAAAGCTAATTCATCCTTGAGTTATAATCCTTCCTTGTAAACAGAGATTTTTCAAATACCATGTTGTTTACATAAAATATACCATCACATGCATAACACAACATATAAGAAAATCATTTCAGATAGCATCACAAAAACCAGGATTATAAAAGGCCACAGGCAGAACACTGTAGTTGTGAATAAGAGGAGATGTATGTATACCAAAAAAAACCTTATAGTCATCATCATTCTTAGGCTGTCAACTTACCACCGTAATATTTCCAAATTTATCTGCTCCCGCTACTGTATTATAATCTAACATACACGAAGCAGTAATCCATCTAGGATTTGTATCATCGGAGAATATAATTAACTGATTTTCTTGTCTTTTGTAACGGATAAAATGAAAACTGTCCTGAATGTCTGACACAACAATACGACTTCCTGTGACGTGAATTCCTATCACAAAGTTTGGGATATGCTAAAAAATAAAAGATCTCTATTAGAATTTCATAGATTAACCTACATAGTCAGTGTTGACATACTTTTACTACTTAAGTTAAATAAAATGCTTCGCTGGGCGCAGCTTGATACGACCGCAGAGGTCGAACCCTGAACAGTTGGGGCAAGTATGGACACAACATTCAAGCTTGATACAGCTCTGAATTTGGATTGTGATTAAATATTTGACACAGCATAGGTTTCTGACACAGAAAGAATGTGGTCTAAGAACTTCAATTTTTTTAATTTACCTATTATGGTCCAATGTCCAAAATCAAAATACATGGTTAGATTCAGCATATCAAAGAACCCCATATATTCAATTTTTGTTGAAATCAAACAAAGTTTAATTTTGGACCCCAACCTGGACAAACTTGAAAACTGGTCCCATAATCAAAAATCTAAACACATGTTTAGATTCAGCATATCAAAGTACCCCAAGAATTCAATTTTTGTTAAAATCAAACTAAGTTTAATTTTGGACCCTTTGGGCCTTAATGTAGACCAATTTAAAAAACGGGACCCAAAATTAAAAATCTAAAAACACGGTTAGATTTGGCATATCAAAGAACCCCAATAATTCAATTTTTGATGAAATCAAACAAAGTTTAATTTTGGACCCTTTTGACCTCAATATGAACCAATTTGATAGCGGGCCCACAAAATAAAAAATCTAAATACATGGTAAGATTCAGCATATCAAAGAACCCCATATATTCAATTTTTGTTGAAATCAAACAAAGTTTAATTTTGGACCCCAATTTGGACCAACTTGAAAACTGGGCCAAAAATCTAAAATCTAAATACATGTTTAGATTCAGCATATAAAAGAACCCCAATAATTCAATTTTTGATGAAATCAAACAAAGTTTAATTTTGGACCCTTTTGACCTCAATATGAACCAATTTGATAGCGGGTCCACAAATAAAAAATCTAAATACATGGTTAGATTCAGCATATCAAAGAACCCCAAGAATTCAATTTTTGATGAAATCAAACAAAGTTTAATTTTGGACCTTTTTGACCTCAATGTGGACAAAGTTGATAACGGGGCCCAAAAATCAAAAATCTAAATACATGGTTAGATTCAGCATATCAAAGAACCCCATATATTCAATTTTTGTTGAAATCAAACAAAGTTTAATTTTGGACCCCGATTTGGACCAACTTGAAAACTGGGCCCATAATCAAAAATCTAAATTCATGTTTAGATTCAGCATATCAAAGTACCCTAAAAATTCAATTTTTGTTAAAATCAAACTAAGTTTAATTTTGGACCCTTTTGACCTTAATGTAGACCAATTTGAAAACGGAACCAAAAATTAAGAATCTAAATACACGGTTAGATTCGGCATATCAAAGAACCCCAATAATTCAATTTTTGATGAAATCAAACAAAGTTAAATTTTGGACCCTTTGGACCTCAATGTGGACCAATTTAAAAACGGGGCCCAAAATCCAAAAACTTAATACACGGTTAGATTCAGCATATTAAAGAACCCCAAGAATTCAAGAATAAAACCCCATTGAAATTGATCAAGAAATAAGCAATTTATACGAAGTATCTTCTTTTGCACAATACTGTGCAATTGAATATTTCTTGCTATTGTGCAATACTGTACAATTGACAATTTCTTGCTATTGCGCAATATTGTGCTATTGGATATTTCTTGCTATTGCACAATACTGTGCAATTGAAGATTTCTTGCTATTGCGCAATACTGTGCAGTTGAAGATTTCTTGCAATTGTGCAATACTGTGCAATTGAAAATTTCTTGCTATTGCACAATACTTATTATATAATAATTTACACATCCTGTTTGGTGTGTATCTCCTACCATATCATTATTATTTGCTTTTAAATATTAATCAGAAATAACCAACTTAAAATGGAAAATTTTAAAAGAAAAAAAAATAAGGAAAAAAAGAAAAAAAAAGAAAAAAAAAAAATCCCCCCCCCCAAATTTTTTGAACCCCCTTATGATTCATCACCCCCAAACTCAATCCCAGCCTTCCCTTTGTGGTATGGTACCTTGCAGTACAATTTCAGAGAGATCCATACACTTGAACACAAGTTATTGTCTGGAAACTAGAAAAATGCTTATTTTTGGCCCCTTTTTGGCCCCCAATTCCTAAACGTTTCGGGCAATTACCCCCAAACTCAATTCCAGCTTTCCCTTTGTGATATGGAACCTTGTAGTACAATTTCAGAAATATCCAAACACTTACACACAAGTTATTGTCATGAAACTAGAAAAATGCTTGTTTTTTGCCCCTTTTTTGGCCCCTAATTCCTAAAATTTTGAGGCAATTACCCCCAAAATCAATTACAGCCTTCCCTTTGTGATATGGAACCTTGTGGTACAATGTCAGAGAGATCCATACACTTACACACAAGTTATTGTCTGGAAGTTACAAAAATGCTTATTTTTGGCCCCTAATTCCTTAACTATTGGTACCATAACCCCCAAAATCAATCCCCACCTTCCTTTCGTGGTATTGAACCTTATGGTAAAATTTCATGGAGATCCATTCACTTAAACTAAAGTTAGAGTGCGAAAACCAATGTGTCTTCGGACGACGCCAGACGACGTCATACCAATATACGACCAAAAAATTTTCAATTTTTGCGGTCGTATAAAAATAAAATAACATTCAGCCAATCTATATATTTCATCAAGAATTGCATAGTATATTAGGATTACAAGCAATACACAAACAATGTGATTTTTTTCTCAAGGATAATTGAAAAGTTTAATTGTTTAAATGATGTGTAATTTGACATACCTTATTTTCGCATTTCCTGAGCATCTTTTTCTTGCCAAGATCATAAATTCTTAAAAATTTGCCCACACCAATAAGACATCTTCCTTGGAATGAAGCAATTGCTGCTGGCACTTCTTCCACTTCTGTTTTATGTAAGAATTCTAATTTTTCTCCATTGTCTTTTAACTGGTAGGCATAGATATAACCCGCTGTCAGGGACCTAGGCTGTAGAACAAGATCTCTGGCCACACCCACTAATATAAATTGATCATCTCCACGACTGGCAAACTTCAGTAGTGATATACTGTAAGTATAAAGAACTGTCAGTAATGATGTTGATAAATTTCTGTACATTTTCAAACGAAATTTACAAAGAAGAAAGATTACTTTTTCTGTGTATTGATGTTTCTTTTGCCTTTATTTTGACAACTTATTTTTCAAATGTGGATGATTGATTGGGTGTAATGCCACTTTTAGCACTCTTGGCTATATCACGGTGACCAGTTTTAATATGCATGTACAATGCTAGAAATGTAAGAACACTAAAATTCAAACTGCTCATTGAAGACCCTGCTTTGAACTTTAGTTGTTTCATTTTCTTCTTAATATTTTGAATATTGTCTCATATATGTATCTTTTCATTTTTTATACTTAAAAAAGATAAGATTGTTAATTATTTACATAGTGTTGTATTCATGATATGTACATACCTATGAGCAGCTTCATTTTGTTCAAGTGATATTTTATCCAGTGTCTGACCACTGATAGGATTGATGATACGAATGACCGACGCCCACATGCCAGATCCTGCCTTAGGTGCACCAAATATACTCTCTGGTAATTCTTCATTTAAGAACTGTGCAGCCATCTCTGCTGCCATTTCCCTCTGTTCTTCCGTCACAGATTCTACCATTTCCTAAAGCATAAGCAATTAAATGCTTGTTATGAACAAGTCAAGAAAAAATAAAGTAAACAATTCTAAACATAATATTCTATCATTTCTTACCAACAATCATCTAAATATTTAATCTACTGTACTATTCTTTATTTCGGACCTGAAAAACTATAATAAAACTCTCAAAGTTGAAATATGTGTGAGATCATGCATAGATAAAATTATTTAGACCATTTTTGAATAAGGTTACATGTGTCTCTTCTACATAAAATGTTGCCCCAAAATGAGTTAGATCTGGCTCAGACTTCACACACCTTAACAAAATTACTAATATTGACATAGTATTTAACATTTAAAATGTTTTCAATGGTAAAAATACAAAATAAAAACAAGACCCATATTTTGTTTTCTGCAACTTTCTTTTTTTGCAAGTGAGACTAAAAGAATATAAAAATACTCAGCACTTTCAGAAAGAATCAAAGAACTATGACAAAAATAATAAATATCAAATTTTTATGAATTGTTCATTGTTTCTTGGAATTCTCTTAGAGGAAAGCTTTAACGCATTCCACTTAAGCTTATAAGGTCAACTTGAACTTACCTCAGCCATTTGTTGTTTTCTTTCCATCTTTGTAGCATCAGTGTAAGCATTATGATCAGTTTCTATTAGGACAAGATTGTTAGAATCCGGGTGTATCACAAATTTTCTTGGAGTAAATTGTACTGGATGTGACACCTGGTTAAACACTGCTCCAAGTTTCTCCAAGGCTAAAATCCTGTACAAATAAAACAAATATTCATCACATCTCTCTATAAGCTCATAATACATAAATGCTCAAGATATTTGTTCAATAGAATGCAATATTATAGAAAGATCACCTAGATTGCCTGTTAAGGCTTGTACCTAAACTAAAATCTCTACAAACATTATCTTCAATTATAAAACAATTTCCCCAATTAGTTACAAAAATAAATGGGGAATGTGTCCATGGGACACAGATAATGCCCCCGCATGCATATAACGTTATAAAGGGACATAACTCAAGAACTGTAAAAGTGACGCTACCCAAATTTTTACTTGATCTGAGTTTTGTGGTAATAAGTATTGTGTATAAGTTTCATAACATTTGGTTGAGGCAAAATGAAGTTAAAGAACGGAAACGAAAAATTCAGCAATTTTTCCATTTGTAAAGAGGCATAACTCTAGAACGGTAAAAGTGACGCCACCAAAATTCAAACTTGATCTGTGTTTTGTGGTAATAAGCATTGTGTATAAGTTTCAAAACATTTGGTTAAGGCAAACTAAAGTTAGAGAACAGAAACGAAAAATTCAACAATTTTTCCATCTGTAAAGAGGCATAACTCTAGAACGGTAAAAGTGACACCACCAAAATTCAAACATGATCTGTGTTTTGTGGTAATAAGCATTGTGTATAAGTTTCATAACATTTGGTTGAGGCAAACTGAAGTTAGAGAACGGAAACGAAAAATTAAGCAATTTTTCCATTTGTAAAGGGGTATAACTCTAGAACGGTAAAAGTGACGCCACCTAATTTCAAACTTGACCTGTGTTTTGTGTTAATAAGCATTCTGTATAAGTTTCATAACATTTGGTTGAGGCAAACTAAAGTTAGAGAATGGAAACCAATTTTGGGATGTACGGACGGACGGATGTACAGACGGACAAGGGTAAAACTTAATGCCCCCCTCCACTACGGCGGGGGCATAAAAATTTTCTACTTAATATTTTTATAAAGCTTTTCAGCTTCCATAAAAAATTTATAGTCATGTGCTACTACATATACTTTAAACAAGAAATCATTAAGTTTTTCTATGCAGAACTTTTCTTTCTTACAAAATTCAAAATCTCTTCTAATTAAAATGTTCTTTTTGATTAAATAAATATGACCTACCTAAGCGTGTTTGTAGAGATAGCTACAATGCCTTCTGGACACTGTTCAGAGGCAAATCCTGATGCATACTCCAGAGATTCGTATGACAATGGTGTAAGATGAAATCTGTTCTGATAGGTATAACTAAGCCAGGATCTACTTGACATAGCTAACACCTGTAAAATATGGTTAACAAATTTACTACTTTACTGATCGTCTTAAACAGAAATAGATTTTTTGCTTATTTTTTAATGCCTTTCAGTCAGAAAATTTAAAGTTATGCTTTTAATATTATGTTAACATCTATGTGATTTTTACTTTGACTTTCCTTTAATAAATTTTTTTATGCATCTGTAATTCCTGGTGGTCAACTACAGAAAATGTATAGAATTAAACAAGATCAACATGAACTTTAAGAAGTTGTTTACACACAATGCAAAGGGCAAAGTCGAGTCTTTGAAAGTATTTATGCTCATCACTTCAAAGAGAGTAAATAGTTTAACTACAAAACTACATTTCATATCAAGAAAGATAAAATCTTTCCTTTTCCACAAATACTCACAGCTTCAGATCCCTGCATTGTAATTCTAAAGAGTTTGACCGGTCTTAATCCTAAATATCTGGTCCTTGTATCAGACAGGTCACCAGTTACTGTGTCTAATACTGTTCTCAGTAATACACCATTCTGAAAAATTCAAACGTATAAGTTTTAAATAATTTAGTTTTTTGTTTTTAAAATTATCAAATGCAATGCAACTAGGCAATTATGTTAATGTAAATTAGAAAAGTTGTCCTGCTAAAAAAAATGGTAACAAGCAGTTACGCCCATCAGCAGCATCGTGATGAGATCTGAAGAACACTGAATACACACACAAAAAGGCAGAAAATTCTGACATTATGTGTTTTAATATAAAAAGATAGCTGTTACAAATACCTGAAGTCCGATATTGAGGAAGAGACCTCCCACACTTCCAGTCTCTCCTGTTTCCTCTTTAGCTTCAGTACCGCCCATCTCTACAATACACAAAGACTCGGGAGGTTCTGGCAAAGCCTGCATACTCAATGGCGATAAACAATCCTGTATAGAACACAAAACTAATATTACAGAAATACAGATGATTTTGCTTATGGAATAATTAAAAAATGGAATGGCTGAACAAAAAGACAATTACTAGGCATATAGAGAAATCCTAATGGACAAATCAAAATTACAATACCCAAGCTGCTGTAAATAGGAATTGAATCATCTGTCAATATTTACTCACTGACTGCTTCTATTTTATTGATTTTCAGAGTAAGGAAGAATACATATCGTTTAATAATATACATACAAATCAAAATTTCTTCATAAAGTTATGTTTTTTAATACTACTTATCAGCCAACAATTACAGAAACATATCCTAATACCATAAAACTTACAGCAGGGTCTAATGAAACAATCCTGACAGTATTGTCTGACAGACCAACAGCCAGGAATCTACATCTCTGTTCACCTGTAGGGACACGTCCCAGAGCCATACATACAACATCTGAGGACATCTCTTTCCTCTCTGTATATTCATTAAGCTGTCCTGTCTAGAATAATAAAACCTTACATTTACTTCATATCAAAACATGCTTGATATAGATACATGTATATCACAACCAAATACTTGAATCTGTCAGAACTGAAACTTGACATTTATCAGAGAGTGAGGAAAAAAAGTAAAATTATACTTCCCCTTGTTTGGATATGTATAAGCAATCTCCACTTGACTAAAAATGGAAAATTATATGAAACTCTATATGCATATGAAAAGCCTATTGTGTACAATTCAGGATTGATTACTTACTGGGTCCATTTCAAAGTAGACCAATTCACCACCTGTCAGAGCTATGACGACTTGTCTCTGATTGACAGCACACTTAACAATATTCTTCTTCCCAGGTGTCTTCCATTCATTTACACGCTTGTCCGACCTAATATGACGAATTCCATCTGGATAAATCTGTTCAAAAATCCAAAAAGAAATGGAATATATATAATGAGTGGTCTTGTGGTCTATCATTTACTCTATTTTGAATCTAACATAAAAATGTCATAAAATGATAATGTGTATATATATATATCTATAAAGTGCCTAGAAAATCCACCTTACAATGTTAGAGCAGATTTGATTCTTTACTTCCTTATATATATATATATATATATATTTTTTTTTAAAGATTTGTGATACAAAGTTCACATACAACTTTTAAGGTGTACAGAGTGGCCACTAAAAGTTTACAATATAAATACGGACAATATTTATTCACGAATATGATATAAAGGAATTTTTAATAACAGGGGCCTATGTGGATCAAATTAAAACCTATAAAACAAGAATGTGTCCAAAGTACATGGATGCCCCACTCGCACTATCATTTTCTTTGTTCAGTGGACAGTGAAATTGGGGTCAAAACTCTAATTTGGCATTAAAATTAGAAAGATCATATCATAGGGAACATGTGAACTAAGTTTCAAGTTGATTGAACTAACTTCTTCAAAAACTACCTTGACCAAAAACTTTAACCTGAAGCGGGACAGACGGACGAACAGACCGAAAAACATAATGCCCATAAATGGGGCATAAAAATGTTCATTTGTTTTCTTGTTTTGTTGGGTTACTGCTGCACTATTATTATTATTGTTTTTTATTTTTTTTTAATCAATTTTACATGTCTATTCCTTTTTAGTTTTCAATTAAAGAACCTTAGTGAGCGCGCTCACATACCCCACGTCCCCACATTGTCACTGGAGAAATAAAATAACTGTAAGAAAAAAAAATTGTATAAGAAAATAAAATTGAATCATAATTTCCTGTCGATATGCACATCTACATAGTATGTCCTTATTATCTACAAAGTTTCATGAAATTCTGTTGTGTGGTTTCAGCGGAGTTGCGATGACAAAATGTTGCAGTGGTATAATGAAGCAAATAAGTTCAAAGGGGCGTAACTCTTAGAAAAAAAATTGAATCGTAATTTCCTGTCGATATGCACATCTACGTAGCATGTCCTTATTATATGAAAAGGTTTCATGAAATTCTATTGTGTGGTTTGAGAGGAGTTGCGATGACAAAAGGTTGCAGTAGTATATTGGGCAAATAAGTTCAATGGGGCGTAACTCCTGGAAAAAAATTGAATCGTAATTTCCTGTCGTTATGCACATCTACGTAGTATGTCCTTATTATCTACAAAGTTTCATGAAATTTTGTTGTGTGGTTTCAGAGGAGTTGAGATGACAAACTGTTGCAGTAGTACATTAAAGTAAATAAGTTCAAAGGGGCGTAACTCCTAGAAAAAAATTTGAATCATAATTTCCTGTAGATATGCACATCTACGTAGTATGTCCTTATTATCTACAAAGTTTCATGAAATTCTGTTGTGTGGTTTCAGAGGAGTTGCGATGACAAACTGTTGCAGAGGTATATTGAAGCAAATAAGTTCAAAGGGGCGTAACTCCTTGAACAAAAATTGAATCGTAATTTCCTGTCGATATGCACATCTAGGTAGTATGTCCTTATTATCTGAAAAGGTTTCATGAAATTCTATTGTGTGGTTTGAGAGGAGTTGCGATGACAAAAGGTTGCAGTAGTATATTGGGCAAATAAGTTCAAAGGGGCGTAACTCATGGAAAATCAAAGCGCGAAAGCGCTGTAAAGGCAGTTAATTACAGGTTGTGTGTATTTTTAGTCCAGTTATATCTTTATCTTGCATAGTACATTGTACTTATCAGAGGTGGCTTTCAGTATTTAAGATTTAGAGTTCTCTAATGATATTGAAAAAGTTTTATGAATGTCATATTCTGAGCACTATATGAAGGCGATTGTTCTCACTTGTTTATGAACTAGTGCATTATGTCCAGTTTGTACCTTTTTTATCTATGTTTATAGTCAAATACTGTTTAAAATAGTTTGGCATTTTCTTTTTAGTAATAAGTAAATGTTATCAACTGTATTTTATTCAACTTTGCAAATGTGGTTTGTGACTGGTAAGTACAATGTATGGATGATAGTTGTTTCATTGGAAATCATAACACATCTCCTTATTTATATAATGATCTATATTCAACGACCTCAGGTACAAAAAATATGTATGTAACTAAACTATGATGGGAAACCTTTGACTTCTTTCTTTTATATAACTTTTGATTTGGTACCATAGAACTATGTAGAATAAATGTACATTGCAACATGTCAACTCTTTCAATGACAATACTTTTTTTAGAAACTATAACTCCAAGCAAAATTATATTTCCAAGTATAAAGTAATTTATGAATGAAACAAGAGTGCACATGCTGAAATGTCTCGCCTTCTTTACTAATCATTGATATTATGTTGATAGTCCTAAATATAAAGCTTTATTACAACTGTCACATAAACTTAACATTAACCAAGTAAACTAAGCATTGATAAAATGAACCAAGAAAACGAGGTCAAGGTCAGATGAACCATGCTAGGCAGGCATGTACAGCTAACAATTCTTCCATACAACAAATATGGTTGACCTATTGCTTATAGTTTAAGAAAAACAGACCAAAACACAAAAACTTAAAACTGAGCAACTGACCATGAAAATGAGGTCAAGGTAAAAAAAATAAAATGCTCCGCTGGGGCGCAGCTTGATACGACCGCAGAGGTCAAACCCTGAACAGTTGGGGCAAGTATGGACACAACATTCAAGCTTGATACAGCACTGAATTTGGATTGTAATTAAATATTTGACACAGCATAGGTTTCTGACACAGAATGAAAGTGGTCTAAGAACTTATCATTTTTTAATTTACCTATTCATATATGTGATGGACTGTGAAACTCAGATCAGGAGATTGGGAAATTTTGGTCAGGAGATTAGGACTCAGATCAGGAGGTTTTTAATCGACATAAATTTTGTCGTAAATCTAGCCGTGTGCTGTAAAAATGGTCTTTTAAAGTGTGTTTTCTTTAACTTTCCATCCAATTTATTATGTTTATAGTACCCTTGTACTTATAAAGTTTCTCCATCTTTATATTTTACATGTTCAATCTAACATTTTTTTTTTTTCAGTATGTTCTTTAAATTTTTTACTTCATATTCTATAAAACATTTATTGCAACCAGAACATTTGTTTAACTATCTGCAAATAGCTTTTGTTTGCATACTCAGAAAATCATTCTAACTGTTATACAAGGGTCATAGTTATTATATAAATTTCAATTTAAGCCTTGAAAGGAAGTATAGAATCCTCAAATAATTTTCAAATTATTATTTTTTTATTTGTCCTAAGACATTTAAAATCATTTATTTACCATCCTTTTATGATTATTTGTTCAATTTATATTTTATTTATATTCTTTTAAAAATTTTCATTATTAAAAGGAAAGTAACTTAAAACAGGATAAATCAAGGGAAGTAACCCAATAAATACACAGTTTTTGTTACACAACGGCAGTTAGCCTGAGGTAAAAAATCGTTGATTACCAGTATGTTTGACACCCAAGCTGACAAGTGAAGCCATATAATTATGCATGTTAATTGATTTACAGGTAAAATATAACTTCAGGTAATGTGAGTTACACCAGATGCCTGAGATGATATGTTGGGCAGAAATTTTTCATTCATGAAAAATTTCATACACGGGATTATAATTTTCCTCTTCAACCGGAGGTCGGGAGGAGACTCCTGAAAACAGGATTATTGTACTCCTGTCGGGAGGTTCACATGTATGCTATTCAAACAATATCATTATTATTTGCTTTTATATATAAATCAGAAATTACCAATTTAAAATGGAAACTTTTAAAGAAAAAAAAGGAAAAAAAAATCCCCCCCCCCAAATTTTTTGAACCCCCTTATGATTCATCGCCCCCACACTCAATCCCAGCTTTCCCTTTGTGGTATGGTACCTTGCAGTACAATTTTAGAGAGATCCATTCACTTGAACACAAGTTATTGTCTGGAAACTAGAAAAATGCTTGTTTTTTTGTCCCTTTTTGTCCCCTAATTCCTAAACGTTTAGGGCAATTACCCCCAAACTCCAACCCAGCTTTCCCTTTGTGATATGGAACCTTGCAGTACAATTTCATAAAGATCCATACACTAACACACAAGTTATTGTCCTGAAACTAGAAAAATGCTTGTTTTTTGCCCCTTTTTGGCCCCTAATTCCCCAAATTTGGAGGAAATTACCCCCAAAAATCAATCCCAGTATTCCCTTTGTGATATGGAATCTTGTGATACAATGTCAGAGAGATCCATACACTAACACACAAGTTATTGTCATGAAACTAGAAAAATGCTTGTTTTTTGCCCCTTTTTGGCCCCTAATTCCTAAAATTTGGAGGCAATTACCCCCAAAATCAATCCCAGCATTCCCTTTGTGATATGGAACCTTGTGGTACAATGTCAGAGAGATCCATATACTTACACACAAGTTATGTCTGGAAGTTACAAAAATGCTTATTTTTGGCCCCTTTTTGGCCCCTAATTCCTTAACTGTTAGTACCATAACCCCCAAAATCAATCCCCACCTTCCTTTTGTGGTATTGAACCTTATGGTAAAATTTCATTGAGATCCATTCACTTAAACTAAAGTTAGAGTGCGAAAACTAATGTGTATTCGGACGACGACGACGCCAACGTCATACCAATATACGACCACAAAAATTTTTTTGCGGTCGTATAAAAACCTGTGTGACTGACAAATAGATCATAAAATATTTCCATATACCAAATACAGTTGAACTATTGCATATAGTATTAGAAAAAAAGACCAAAACTCAAAAACTTAACTTTGACCACTGAACCATGAAAATGAGGTCAAGGTCAGATGACACCTGCCAGCTAGACATGTACACCTTACAATCATTCCATACACCAAATATAGTAGACCTATTGCATACAGTATAAGAAAAACAGACCAAAACACAAAAACTTAACTATAACCACTGAACCATGAAAATGAGGTCAAGGTCAGATGACTCCTGTCAGTTGGACATGTACACCTTACAGTCCTTCCATACACCGAATATACTAGACCTATTGCTTATAGTATCTGAGATATGGACTTGACCACAAAAACTTAACCTTGTTCACTGATCCATGAAATGAGGTCGAGGTCAAGTGAAAACTGTCTGACGGGCATGAGGACCTTGCAAGATACGCACATACCAAATATAGTTATCCTATTACTTATAATAAGAGAGAATTTAACATTACAAAAAATATTAACTTTTTTTTCAAGTAGTCACTGAACCATGAAAATGAGGTCAAGGACATTGGACATGTGACTGACGGAAACTTCGTAACATTAGGCATCCATATACAAAGTATGAAGCATCCAGACCTTCCACCTTCTAAAATATAAAGCTTTTAAGAAGTTAGCCAACGCCGCCGCCGGATCACTATCCCTATGTCAAGCTTTCTGCGACAAAAGTCGCAGGCTCGACAAAAAGGAGTTCTTAATTAAGAAATAAACTGATTCGCTGAGCGCAGCTGGATACACCCGCAGAGGTCCAACCCTGAACAGTTGGGGCAAAAATGGACACAATATTCAAGCTTGATACAGGTCTGAATTTGGATTGTAATTAAATATTTGACATATTATAATTTCTGAATAAATGTAGTCACAGAACTTGAAATCGATTATATGAATTGAATTTATATTCAATTAAAGATTTCTTGCTGTTGTGCAATACACTGTGCTGTTGCGCAATACTTAATAAATCTGTTGCCAGACTATAAACAAATAAAGTTCAATTTCTTCTCAATGTCATATTTGAAATTTATGAAAATCAATAGGGAGATTACATCAATAGCTATAAATAATTCACCAAAGTTTCATGCGAACTGCTTAAAGCATTTTTGAGTTGTTGTCAAAAAACTGGAAAATCCCCGCTTTTTTAATGAATAAAACCCCATAACTCAGAAATGTAAAATCTAAAATTTATAAAATTCTAAAGGGAGCTTACGGATTGATAATTTAGTCTTAGATGCAAGATTTTTTTTATCAGTTGTAAGTGGCTTTGAACTAGCTGTCAGTAAATGCGAGTACTCTCAGATCTGTACTTAGTGTCTTTTTGTTGTTTGGATGTACAACTACCCGGCCTCGTCCACTTGTATTTGTATTTATCCATCTGATGAGTTAAGCCTCTTTCAACTGATTTTTATAGTTCATTCTTATATTGTACTGTTACAACACTGTCCCAGGTTAGGGGGTGGGTTGGGATCCCGCTAACATGTTTAACCCCGCCACATTCTGTATGTACATGTATGTGCCTGTCCCAAGTCAGGAGCCTGTAATTCAGTGGTTGTCGTTTGTTCATGTGTTGCATATTTGTTATTCGTTCATTTTTTGTACATAAATTAGGCCGTTAGTTTTCTTGTTTGAATTGTTTTACATTGTCATTTCAGTGCCTTTTATAGCATACTGTGTGGTATGTGCTTTGCTCATTGTTGAAGGCCGTACTGTGACCTATAGCTGTTAATTTCTGTGTCATTTGGTCTCTTGTGGAGAGTTGTCTCATTGGCAATCATACCACATCTTTTTTATATTTACATCAACAGATATAAACAATTCACCAAAGTCAAGGTGAGACAACAAAACTTAGTTGTAAGATCTCTGAAATTTTTTACACGGTACAAGTTTTTCTAATTGTTGGAGATTGCACGGTGACAGTAACACCTGTAACTGCTTTACCCATTTCTTATGCACTTTGGTTCGATAAACTCACTGAATATCATACCACATCTCCTTATTTTTATATGCATTACAATTTACATGTGCATGTAATTGTAAATAATATTTATATATATATATATCAGAACAAACTTCATTGCGTCACTTTTATTTATGCATCCTTTGGCACAATACAAGTTCTAAAATTACACAACATAAAACGACTAAATGTTATTTCAGATGAAAGTTTTGTTTCAGTTCCATTCATAGGATTTATTAGAATTTTGTATGTTTTGCCAAGTCCAATAATTAGCTCTATGTGCATGTGTTAATTGGAGACTTTTCTATCCCGTATAAGAGTTTTGGAACTAATTCTGTTTCTTTTTTTGAAAAAAGTGAGCAAACAAATCATGCACATTTAAACCTTTGTCTGCCATCACACTGTCACCTGGATCACATAATTGAACTATTCTACATCTTTCAACTATTTCACAGTCACTGGTACAACCAACATATGCATTAGAGACATAGTTGACTAAACCACCAGGAGTCGAACATACAAGTATTTTCAGTGTTTCTGTTTTTATATGATGAAAAGGTTGCCTGAGCTCTAGGAGCTTTAGGTTTTATCACGGGATATTCTGTGCTGTCAATAATAATCCAAGTTGTAGGAAACTTTAATTTGAAGTTGGATGGCGAAAAATACCTGACTAAACCACTAAATGGCCAAGTGTTAGCCTCACGCCACTGTTTAGACATAAAAACAATCCATGTTTACACAATATTCTTAACACTAGTTTCAATCTAGAATCTAGACAGTTCAAAGTTGGTTGTATAATGCCTCAATTTCATCAAAGTCATAAAAAAACTGATTTTCAAATTACACCCTATCAATTTGAAAATATATGTATCTCAAACAATGTGCTGCTGGACCAAGTGTGGTCAAAACAAATAAAAATTTAGTATACAAGTTACAACTCTAAACCGGTATATAAATGCATGGCTGTATCACGTGTCTTCATTTCAAAATTCTCTGCTGAAAATATAGGCATTGATGGTGTTTGCGTAATTCCATCTGTGAAGCTCAACATTAGCTCGGCAGTTGGTGGTGGACAGTCATAAATCATGTCTGCAGTATGAATGACTTCTTCAGGAAAACCAACTTTACAATCAAAACTTTCCTCTAGATTTCTACTACAATATTCATCAAGTTTAGTTCTTTTTGTTTTCACAGGAAACTGCCCTGATTTTTCTTTTTGCGGACGATTCAGTCTCTTGCTTGGTCCAGGAAAATAGGCTGGGAATGGCAGTAGACTTAAGTCTCTGTATGGTGGGTTTGCACCCTGAAAAAGGTTATAAAACATTAGTTTTTTGATAATTAAATGAACTTTCATTAGCAATGCATACTTTATACTACCTGGCAAAATATTAACTAGATTTATTCATTACAATCTGGATAAAAATATGTTAGCCTGATTCAATGTTCATCAAAATGTATGTTATGTAAATCCAAAGGACAAACAATGAGAGACGTATGCAACAAACATACATTGTTTGTACCTAAATAACTATAATATAGATGAGAGCATGTCAGTGTTTTGTTCCTGTTAACATTGTCATTGACATTTTTCAAGAAAGTCTATGAGGCATAGCTTATGCATTCCTGTCATTACTACATTAGCATAATTACTGCTAAAATAATTCTCAGTATGATATACCTCTTGTAAGAAATCATTATAAGTGTAGCAAGCACCAAAAAATCTCAAACAGATCACATTGAATCGTAATCCAAAAAATTATGACGTCTTGAATTAACCACCCCTTTTATTCTAAAACGATAATTGCGGTTGTAAACAGACTTTGGTTATTTCGCATGGCGATTACATATATAACTATATATTTTAAAAAGAAAATAGAGTTTTACCATGAATAGTTTCCTGCACGTAGTCTTTTTCAGTAAAATGTGCCTTGCAAACAACAGCTGATTGAGATGGACTCCACGATTTCACCGTGTTCTCGTCCAATCTGCGTATGGGCCATGGCGTTGATCCAACTTTTCCTTCTTTTTAAGTCATTTGGAAATGCATGTCCTCCTCTTAAATGACATCCAGGTACACAACAACAAGTACTTGGCATCGTTAATTAAAAATGCAACTGTAATAGTTGCACAGTGCAGAAACCGGAAGTTGAAGAACAGGATCGGCTACCACGGCGCCACCTATTCAGGAACGATAATTTGCTACTTTATATAACTGCGAAATAACAATAACGTTAGACGGGTTCGCGTCCATAACCAGAAATGCGCTTTAAATTGTATAATATAATTCATGTTCAGTCGCGTTAATTATTATATCAACGACTGAAATGATTTATAAACATCTAAATTGCAGATAACACTCGAAATTAACCCGACCTCTTTCCACACGGAATTCAAATAATTCTAGTTTGTCAATCGGTTGACTGCTTATAATGTAAAATACAAATATATCAAAAGTTTTTAAAACTAACAAAACACAATGATCGTTTCTCTATTTCCCAATGTAAATGAAATGAAACAAAAAACATTTTATATCACAATAAGAAGAGGAGAGAATCAACATTTTCCGGATCTTCTTGGAGCCTAATGACCCCCCACGTAGATAAGTTGGATATCGCGGAAAGAAAGATTAACACGGCACATAGAAAGGCATTAAAGCACTGCCTTTAAAAAATTGAATCATAATTTCCTGTCGATATGCACATCTACATAGTATGTCCTTATTATCTACAAAGTTTCATGAAATTTTGTTGTGTGGTTTCAGAGGAGTTGAGATGACAAACTGTTACAGTAGTACATTAAAGTAAATAAGTTCAAAGGGGCGTAACTCCTAGAAAAAAAATTGAATCATAATTTCCTGTCGATATGCACAACTACATAGTATGTCCTTATTATCTAAAAAGGTTTCGTGAAATTCTGTTGTGTGGTTTGAGAGGAGTTGCGATGACAAGAAACAGGACTGAAGGACGGACGGACAGACGGACGGGTCAAAAACATTATACCCTCCGCAACTCGTTGCGTGGGGTATAAATATATGCTCCAATTTTTCTATTACTAGATGGAATCTACTGACCTGCACCAAAGCATCATCTCCAAGCTGTGAACAAGATAAAGTAGGCGTTGTTCCCAAGAACCCAGAATCTGTTACTTCTTCAACTGTTTCACCAATGGACAATACCAGAGTAGCGTTGACGAAAGACACAATAATATAAGCATCATATTCCTCTGAAAGTAGAAATAGTACAATAATATAGTCTTCTTCTTATACAATTTACTTTCCCTTTTTTAGGATGAATGAATTATGTTTGAATTATACCGAATTCAAAAGAATTACCAGGGTCATTCAGGGTGATGAACTTTTGATTAAGATTCCTGTTATTACCTAAGATTTTAATTCTTTAAGACTACTAGCTGCTAAGATCTGCACTTTAAAATTAAAAACAAAAGCAAAGATGAATGAACACTTGGTCAAAATGTCATATTTGAAGAGGAAATATTCTTGAGGTTGGCCACATATTCAGGTATCTCCATGGATGAGAATTTTACCATTTAACATTCATCAAAACAAAAACATAAAATGATTTCATTCACCAATTTTGTTGTATGAATAGTCAACAAAATGTTTATATTAAATACGCATTTTATTATAGAATAATCAGTTGTCCTGTTTAATCTAAGTCAATTCCTGAGAGTCCTTAGGTTGATATGGATGGATTACTCAACACCTTCTGTGAATGATAAATTTCATACAAAGTCTTGTAAAAGTGTTTTAAAAAATCTTTTGAACTTGTTGACATGCAATTATTTCCTGTTTTATGATAGTTTTAGAGAGGATACATTGCATAGTAATGTTCTACTTGTTTAACATCTCTATCTGATTGACATACAGGTCCTGTGTTCATGCATCACTTACAAGGATCTGAAATGCAATGTTCCATTTTCTGTTTAGGGATCCTCTGGTTTGGTCTTAATGATACAACCCTTCGAACATTTGAAGGCTGATATTTTATTGGCTCAAGTAGTAATTGCCAGAACTAAAATAGGACATAGTGTTGCCAGATCCTTGTATGCAAAGTGTTGACACAGGATATGTATTTATTTTAATCAGATTGTAATTTTCAAGTATTAAATAAAAAATTTTAATTTTCAAATAGAAATTGTTGATATCATTTGCTGCAGCATAAATGAATAATGATGTAAATCACATGAATATCATAAAATGAAACATAAAATATATGAAATATTCAGTTATTTCAAACAAAATAAAACATTACATGTTATGATCATCAAAGGGGAAACATTATACAAAGTCTGTTTTATATTCCCTCTGCAACAGAGGCTCTGGAAATATATAAAAATAAGAAATATGAACTTTCAATCTCAAGAGCCCAAATAACAATGACATACTAAATAAACTCATCATAGATACCAGGATTGAAATTTTGTATGCCAGACAAGTGTTTCTTTCATCTACAAGACTCATCAGTGACACTCAAATAAAAGTACAAAGTTGAAGAGCATGGAGGACCCAAAATTAAACCAACTAAGCAACTTCTAAAAACACGAAAATGTGTCCAAGGACACCATGCCCACCTATCACATTTCCATGTTCAATGAACAATGAAATCTTGGTCAAAACCATAACTTAGCATTATATATTAAACAGTTCACTTAATAATGAAAAAGTGTACTAAGTTTCAAGTTGATATGACCACATACTACTTTAAACAAAACTTTAACCTATCACATTTCTTTGTTCAGTGAACCGTGAAATCTGGGTCAAACCTTAGTTTGGCATATACATAAAACAGTTCACATCATAATAATTACATTAGATGTATGTTTCATTATATGTTATTTTGATTGGCTAACAGCAATCTCGCGTCATTCTTCATTTCAAAATGAATTGAATGAATTGAAACATACATGATGACACACGTTTCCACAATAAAGTGCACAGGTAAATAAAATAAAAACTTGATAGTAATCGTGTTTTCATGATCATAGCAGAAAAATGTAATTATAAGTATTGAATGCTTCTTTTAGTAATTTCATAGGGTTGTAAAAGCATTGACCGTGCCTACATTTTTAGAATGAAGCGCTTCATACAAAATGTACTTTGGTCAACGCTTTTACACCCCAATGAACTTAAAAAAAGAAGCATTCAATTCTTAAATGAACACATGTTCTAAGTTTTAAACTGTGACCAAAACTACCCTTAACCAAAACTTTAACCTGATACAAGATAGACAGACCCATATACTGGAATACATAATTTCCCTCTTCTATCGCAGGTGTGGCATAAAACTATTTTTAGGTTCTTACAAGATATGTCTAGTATCACCTACCAGATAAAGTAATCAAACCACAGAATTATCAAAGATATTTCTCTAAAATTTCACTTAATTGTTTTCCAATTGAATGATATGAATATGAATAATGAACATTCTGCATCAAATGTCTGGTCAGTGTATGTAACTGACTCTACCCACCTGTTTACTGTACAGTTTGCTTCTTAGACAGGACCTGAAATTAGAAAAGAGGCTTGGTGTTGGAAGATTTCCATCACACCAGCCCTCATTAATCTTTTTTTCTAAAACTGATCCTAACCAAGTTTAACTGATAACAATAACTGTCAACATCAGGCACTGTTCTTTATCAGGTTTTAAGCCGATAAAACAGAATGGCAAGATAAAACCAGAAACATTGTTATAACTTTCCTATCTCTATCAAGCCTATTCTGTTCATTACAAATGCATCTATCAACAGCTACAATTTCTAACATATGAACCTCACTTTCATTTTCAGCAGGTATGTTAATAATTGCTTAAAGAACATTAGTTATAAAGAGCAAATTTGTTAAATAAATAAAAATTCATGACATCATACCATAAACTGCAACACAAAAATATGTCTTGTCTGTGTGATATTATCAAAAACTTTGAAGGAAACAATCTTCATCACAGGTCAGACCGAGACATGACCCTAACCATCAAATATATCCTGCTGAAAAATCAATTGAGGTCCTTGTAATAAGTTTACAACAAAAAATGAACTTTTCCAAATAGATTGCCCTCCCTGCCACTATAAAGGCATCTGCTAGATAACACCTGCAATAAAGTTGTTACAAAATAAACAGAATTTGTATGAAGTTACCGTCAACATTTTTCTTTACAGTCCATACAGCATTAGGATTACCGGGCAGTTCTGAAACAGCCATTTCTGATACCTATAAAGATAGAAATATAATAATGTAACTTGACATCCAACAAAATTTTATTTTTATTTGAACACTTATTTCTCTTTTTTCACCATGTTCACTGCAATCTACTTCTCTTTTTTTTTTTTTGCAATGATCACTAATGCATTTATATTGCCGGTATATAAATTCCTTTATCATTTATAGCCATATTTCTTTTAGGTAAATCATAAAGTTATTTCTGTATTTGATAGTGATAAAAGAAAACTCTTTGGTTCTAAAGCATGACTCAAGACTTATTAAAAAGTTGATCATATTTGAATAAATGTAAAACGCTCTTAATAAAAAGTAAGTAAATCCTTACTTCTAAACCATGTCTCAAGACTCGTAGAGTAGATCTTGGCCCTCTCCCACACAGTGTATATAACTGGGGTGTATCCTCATTAGCCAAATCTGCAATCTACAGAATATAAATACATAGTTAAAATATAATAGAATAGACATTTCTAAAATGAATAAACTGTTAACACAGAGGTATGTCTTGCCTTTTTGTTATTTTGATAATGCAAATGTTGAAATTCAAATAGCAATTCTTTAACATGTAAGATATGCAAATATTCAATGAACCATGACTGAAGGTACAGGGCTAAACAATCTCCATGGAAATGAGATGTGCCAAAGCTAATACAACTGCATACAAAATACTATTGACTTATCATAAGTCACACCCTTTGAACAAACCTAAACACAAACATTAACTTGTAAACTGTAAAAGTTTCAAAGTCAAACAACCATGATGAGGGGGTGGGGCTATATAATCTCCACTGAAATGAGACTTGCAAATGCCAATATATTTTCATACCAAATATCATTGACTTAACATTAATGGTTCATTTTAAACTGATCTAATCACAAACTAATACATGTAAACTAAGCAAAAGTTTTAAAGTCAATAGACCATGACTGAGGGGTAAGGACCAAATATTCTCCATGGAAATGAGATGAACTAATACTTATACAACTGCATACCAATTATTGTTGATTTACCACTAATGGTTCCTCTTTAACTGACCTAATCACAAATTAATACATGTAAACTAAGCAAAAGTTTCAAAGCCAATAGACCATGACTGAGGGGGCAGGGCCAAATAATCTCCATTGAAATGAGATATGCCAATGCTTATACAACTGCTTACCAAATATCACTGACCTACCACTAGTGGTTCCCCATAAACTGACCTAATCACAAACTAATACATGTAAACTAAGCAAAAGTTTCTAAGTCAATAGACCATGACTGAGGGGGAGGGACCAAATAATCTCCATGGAATTGAGATGTGCCAATACTTCTACAACTGCATACCAAATATCATTGACCTACAACTAGCGGTTCAACATAAACTAGACCTTATCACAAACTAATACATTGTTGAAACCGCCGCCGCCGCAGGAAACAGCATAACTTTGTCTTGCTTTTTGAATCCATCAAGGCAAAAAAAAAACTGCATTTCTAACTGTATTTGAACAACAAAGTGTATTAAAACTAACAATAAACAGTATAACCATGTGATCTTATCATGTGACATTAACAATCCTCCAATGCAATATTGGGTATGGTTTATCAAATATGTTAAGCTCTAAATGTATCCAAGATTAGTGTACTTATGAATAAACTAAACAGAGACAATGAACGATCTCCTACAAAAACACATTCTTGTTAAGTAAAAAACTGTTTAAATTATTGAAAGCAATTTCAAATCAACATGTACATTTAGATATGCTGTCCTACACTGTACTTTGGAGAAGGTTTCATTCAGTAAATCCATATTACCAATGTTATAATGAAAATCAGCAAAAATTTCATAGAATCAAATACATTACAGGCAAAGTAAAATGAAATTAGTAATCAATACTAATATGTGCTTTGGTCCAAATCTTTATTCTATCTATGACTGCATAAAGATTTTGTATCTTTACAACAGAAGACATCATAAATCACAAAGACATGTAATTACCTGGCATGACATAATTGGAGAAAGGCTGTCTACTTCATCTACTTGTACTAAATTTTTCAGAGATCGTGGTGAAAAGAAGAAAGTGTCACCCTCATCTAATGGTGTGTTACTACTAAATCTAGGCTCATCGTCATCATCACCCAACTGTGCTATTTGGTACAGAAAACTGAAATTAAATTCATTTCAAATTTAATCAAATATACAGGGTTGATGAACTGCTTGGTCGCTGCCAGAACACACAGTGGGAAATATTCAGGACCATTACATATTATAGAGAAGAAAGCAATATGCTATTTAATTAACACCCTTAGTCAATACCTTGTTCTTCATATTTCCTGAGTGTTGTAAAAGATTGCCAAGAAAAATGTTTTTTTCTTAAAACCTATGTCCAAATCCAAATTTACACTTCAATATAAGTCAGTTGTGCATTTAAAGTTATATCATTTAACGTCGTTTTCAACACAAAACAGATCTAGACGTCAGGTTGTCGTCTCTTTGACATATTCCCCATTTCCACTCTCAATTTTATTTTATGATTAAATTGAAACAGGTTGAATATATATTGTCTAAGCCAAATATAACTACAAAGCATGTCAAATACATGTAAGTTTGACCTAGACATATCATTTACGATGTTGTTCAGTAATTTCTTTTGCTACACGTAAAAAACCAAAATGCATGGACTGGTCTCAGTTCCAAATATGTGCCTGATACTACTATAGTATCCTTACCATTATACAAAAATAATTTTGTAGCTGTGTAATACTCTTGAAAAGCATATAATACCATGTTTCAGAATTCTTTACTATCATTAATACCTGTTTCCAAATTCTGATGCAACAAAAAGGAAACCAGATTTCAGCACACACATGCTAGCTGCCACTGGTACTGTGTCAAAATACTTTAAATTTATGGCTGTTACCTAAAGGAAGACATTAAAATTCAAAATATATTTTGTCATTTCTGTCATAATTTACTGTTTGATTTTCTGGTATAATTCTTTACTGAATCCAAATAATGCTTGTCGTCTGTTGTTTCTATTAAAAGAAAATTACTGCTTTTAATTTTATTAGATCTATTCTTCAAAGGCGAGTTCAAAAAATATTGAAATTTTACAGTGTAAAGTATATCTTTGTACTTACCATGTCTTCATCTGTGTCTAAAGTTATCTTAAATATATCTCCTTGTTCTGTCTGAGCCAGGAAGAAAAACATGGACTGTAAAGATACAATAATAAAAATATGAATTCATTTAGTCAAGTTTTTTCTGCAACAAATATATCAATAGATATGTGGTTTAAAGGTCATTTTCCAGCTATGCAACCTCATTGTAAGAGGCAAGAGTAAAAAGAAATTATTAATTTTGTTCTAATCAAAATGTTAGGAAGTTTCAATGAACAAAACACAGTGAATGAGGACAAAATAATGCATTTTGCACCCTCTGTAACTCACATATTTATATTAAGGTGAATTTTTCATCAAAAGGGATAAATAGAGAAATTCAAAACATCAAAACTAGCTGAAACTTAATGCTGTTCAAAATCAGTCAAAACAAGAAACTGTGAAATGTTATAAAAGTTTACAATAGTTAAGTGTGCTTGATTTTTATAGCAAAAAAGCATGGCACACATTATAACTGTTATAAACATGCTTGTTTACATGGTAATTCATGATATGAGATTGGCAACTATGAAAACTTATTAAAATTGCATGTATTATACTTACTTTAGTTTTATGGGTAGCACTACATACAAAGATCATCCCTCTTTCTGGATCATCAAGATCATTCTGTAAAAGATGTATTGTTTATTTACAATTTCACTGAATATATATTAGACTATTAATCTTTTCAAATTTAAATGAGCATTGAAATATTAGTGTAGGGTAAACTTCTGTGGCAAAATGTCTTTCGTAAAAAAAAAGCGAGAATTAAACTCAAACAAAAATTTTCGAATAAACAGTATATTATAATACCTTCGACAGTTTTATTTACATCTCTGGTGAAGAATGTCCATACTTGTAAGCTACATGGAATACAACTGGTTTTTAAAAGCTTTTTTTCTGATTTTATTTAACTAGAAAAACACAAGATATTGAATTTAGTAGAAGGAAAGATTAATCTAGATTGAACAGTTGTCATGTAGTCTAGTAAGCAGACTTTGGCAAAAACATGAATTTAAATATCAACAAAAATGCGATTTTTCATCAATCCACAGTAACATCGATGATCAGTTAGCTGTAGTTCAGAAAACAACCTTCCAAAAAAAATTACTAAAGAAAGAAATTACATGAGTATAAGAAAATAATGAAATTGGAACACAACTTACTCTCCGTCTAGGAATAGGACATCTAATATCTGGTTGGTCTCCAATATTTTTGTATGTAACATAGTTCTCAGAACAAATCAGTACACCACTTGGTCCATCTGTGCCTCCAGGAACTAAAACATAACAGACATCAGGGTTTGTAACAAAAATATATTCTCTTCATATTACCAATTAAAGATGGACAATCAAACTTTCAGTGGTTTATATACTATATAGACAAAAGTTTTCATTTCTGAAATTTTAACACTTTCAGTTTTTGACATGATAAATCATTTAATAAGAACCAAATAAATGGGGAATGTGTCCATGGGACACAGATGTCATGGACACCGATGATGCCCCCGCTTAAATATAACTTTATAAAGGGACATAAAGCAAGAACTGTAAAAGTGACGCTACCCAAATTTGATCTTGATCTGAGTTTTGTGGTAATCAGAACTGTGTATAAGTTTCATAACATTTGGTCGAGGCAAACTTAAGTTAGAGAATGGAAACGAATATTTCAGCAATTTTTCCATTTGAAAAGGAGCATAACTCTAGAACGGTAAAAGTGACACCATGAAAATTCAAACTTGATCTGTGTTTTGTGGTAATACGCATTGTGTATAAGTTTCATAACATTTGGTTGAGGCAAACTAAAGTTAGAATACGGAAACGAAAAATTCAGCAATTTTTCCATTTGTAAAGGGGCATTACTCTAGAACGATCAAAGTGACGCAACCAAAATTCATACTTGATCTGTGTTTTGTGGTAATAAGCATAAGTATAAGTTTCATAACATTTGGTTGAGGCAAACTAAAGTTAGAGAACGGAAACCAATTTTGGGACGTATGGACGTACATATGGACAAGGGTAAAACTTAACGCCTCTTCCGCTACGGCAGGGGCATAAAAATTAGTCACATGTACCGTAACTGTAAGCCATAATATGCTTTCTGTTAACCAACATATATGCACAATATTTTCACAGTTAATGTTATTTTGCTTCCATATTATCTGAATAATCAAAGCACGAAAGCGCTGTAAAGGCAGTTAATTACAGGTTGTGTGTATTTTAAGTCCAGTTATATCATTATCTTGCATAGTACAGTGTACATATCAGAGGTGGCTTTCAGTATTTAAGATTTAGAGTTCTCTAATGATATTGAATAAGTTTTATGAATGTCATATTCTGAGCACTATATGAAGGCGATTGTTCTCACTTGTTTATAAACTAGTGCATTATGTCCAGTTTGTACCTTTTTTATCTATGTTTATAGTCAAATTAGTTATCAAAGGTACCAGGATTATAATTTAATACGCCAGACGTGTGTTTCGTCTACATAAGACTCATCAGTGACGTTCAGATCAAAATAGTAACAAAGCCAAACAAGTACTAAGTTGAAGAGCATTGAGGACCCAAAATTCCAAAAAGTTGTGCCAAATACGGCTAAGGTAATCTATTCCTTGGATAAGAAAATCCTTAGTTTTTTCATTGGCAATCATAACACATCTCCTTATTTATATAATGATCTATATTCAACGACCTCAGGTACAAAAAAAATGTATGTAACTAAACTATGATGGGAAACCTTTGACTTCTTTCTTTATATAAACTTTTGATTTGGTACCATAGAACTATGTAGAGTAAATGTACATTGCAACATGTCATCTCTTTCAACTCCAAGCAAAATTATATTTCCAAGCATAAAGTAATTTATGAATGAAATAAAATGCTCCGCAGGGGCGCAGCTTGATACGACCGCAGAGGTCGCACCCTGAACAGTTGGGGCAAGTATGAACACAACATTCAAGCTTGATTCAGCACTGAATTTGGATTGTAATTAAATATTTGACACAGCATAGGTTTCTGACACAGAATGAAAGTGGTCTAAGATACTTAAAAAAATTTAATTTACCTATTCAAACCATATCATTATTATTTGCTTTTATATAAATCAGAAATAACCAATTTAAAATGGAAAATTTTATAGAAAAAAAAAGGAAAAAGAATCCCCCCCCAAATTTTTTGAACCCCCTTATGATTCATCACCCCAAAACTCAATCCCAGCCTTCCCTTTGTGGTATGGTACCTTGCAGTACAATTTCATAAAGATCCATACACTTGAACACATGTTATTGTCTGGAAACTAGAAAAATGCTTGTTTTTTGGCCCCTTTTTGGTCCCAAATTCCTAAACGTTTAGGGCAATTACCCCCAAACTCAAACCCAGCTTTCCCTTTGTGATATGGAACCTTGTATTACAATTTCATAAAGATCCATACACTTACACACAAGTTATTGCCATGAAACTAGAAAAATGCTTGTTTTTTGCCCCTTTTTCCTAACATTTGGAGGCAATTACCCCCAAAATCAATCCCAGCATTCCCTTTGTGATATGGAACCATGTGATACAATGTCAAAGAGATCCATAGACTTACACACAAGTTATTGTCATGAAACTAGAAAAATGCTTGTTTTTTCCCCTTTTTGGCCCCTAATTCCTAAAATTTGGAGGCAATTACCCCCAAAATCAATCCGAGCATTCCCTTTGTGGTATGGTACCTTGCAGTACAATTTCAGAGAGATCCATACACTTGAACACAAGTTATTGTCTGGAAACTAGAAAAATGCTTATTTTTGGCCCCTTATTCCTAAACTTTTTGGGCAATTACCCCCAAACTCAAACCCAGCTTTCCCTTTGTGATATGGAACCTTGTAGTACAATTTCATAAAGATCCATACACTTACACACAAGTTATTGCCATGAAACTAGAAAAATGCTTGTTTTTTGCCCCTTTTTGGCCCCTAATTCTCAAATTTGGAGGCAATTACCCCCAAATTCAATCCCAGCATTCCCTTTGTGATATGGAACCTTGTGATACAATGTCAGAGAGATCCATAGACTTGCACACAAGTTATTGTCATGAAACTAGAAAAATGCTTGTTTTTTGCCCCTTTTTGGCCCCTAATTCCTAAAATTTGGAGGCAATTACCCCCAAAAATCAATCCCAGCATTCCCTTTGTGATATGGAACCTTGTGGTACAATGTCAGAGAGATCCATACACTTACACACAAGTTATGTCTGGAAGTTACAAAAATGCTTATTTTTGGCCCCTAATTCCTTAACTGTTGGTACCATAACCCCATTAATCAATCCCCACTTTCCCTTTGTGGTATTGAACCTTATTTTAAAATTTCATTGAGATCCATTCACTTAAACTAAAGTTAGAATGCGAAAACTAATGTGTCTTCGGACGACGACGACGCCATACCAATATACGACCACAAAATTTTTTTGCGGTCGTATAAAAAGAAGTTCTTAATTAAGAAATAAACTGATTCGCTGAGTGCAGCTGGATACACCCGCAGAGGTACTACCCTGAACAGCTGAGGCAAAAATGGACACAATATTCAAGCTTGATACAGGTCTGAATTTGGATTGTAATTAAATATTTGACATATTATAGTTTCTGAATAAATGTAGTCAATGAACTTGAAATCGGTTATATGAATTGAATTTATATTCAATTAAAGATTTCTTGCTGTTGTGCAATACTTAATAAATCTGTTGCCAGACTATAAACAAATAAAGTTCAATTTCTTCTCAATGTCATATTTGAAATTTATGAAAATCAATAGGGAGATTACATCAATAGCTATAAATAATTCACCAAAGTTTCATGTGAACTGCTTAAAGCATTTTTGAGTTGTTGTCCAAAAACTGGAAAATCCCCCCTTTTTTAATGAATAAAACCTCATAACTCAGAAATGTAAAATCTAAAATTTATAAAATTCTAAAGGGAGCTTACGGATTGATAATTTAGTCTTAGATGCAAGATTTTTTTATCAGTTGTTAGTGGCTTTGAACTAGCTGTCAGTAGCTGCGAGTACTCTCAGATTTGTACTTAGTGTCTTTTTGTTGTTTGGATGTACAACTACCTGACCACGTCCACTTGTATTTGTATTTATCCATCTGATGAGTTAAGCCTCTTTCAACTGATTTTTATAGTTCTTTCTTATATTGTACTGTTACACCACTGTCCCAGGTTAGGGGGAGGGTTGGGATCCCGCTAACATGTTTGAGCCCGCCAGATTCTGTATGTACATGTATGTGCCTGTCCCAAGTCAGCAGCCTATAAAAGTGTAATTCAGTGGTTGTCGTTTGTTTATGTGTTGCATATTTGTTCATTTTTTACATAAAATAGCCGTTAGTTTTCTTGTTTGAATTGTTTTACATTGTCATTTCTGGGCCTTTTACAGCTGACTGTGCGGTATGGGCTTTGCTCATTGTTGAAGGCCGTACTGTGACCTATAGCTGTTAATTTCTGTGTCATTTGGTCTCTTGTGCATGTGTGGAGAGTTGTCTCATTGGCAATCATACCACATCTTCTTTTTTATATTTACATCAACAGATATAAAAAATTCACCAAAGTCAAGGTGAGACAACAAAACTTAGTTGTAAGATCTCTGAAATTTTTTACACGGTACGAGTTTTTCTCATTGTTGGAGATTGTACGGTGACAGTAACACCTGTAACTGCTTAAACCCATTTCTTATGCACTTTAGTTTGATAAACTCACTGAATATCATACCACATCTCCTTATTTTTATATGCATTACAATTTACATGTGCATGTAATTGTAAATATATATATATATCAGAACAAAATTCATTGCGTCACTTTTATTTATGCATCCTTTGGCACAATACAAGTTCTAAAATTACACAACATAAAACAACTAAATGTTATTTCAGATGAAAGTTTTGTTTCAGTTCCATTCATAGGATTTATTAGAATTTTGTATGTTTTGCCAAGTCCAATAATTCGCTCTATGTGACATAGAGACATAGTTGACTAAACCACCAGGTGTCAAACATTCAAGAATTTTCAGTGTTTCTGTTTTTATTTGATGAAAAGGTTGCCTGAGCTCTAGGAGCTTTAGGTTCTATCACGGGATAATCTGTGCTGTCAATAATAATCCAAGTCGTAGGAAACTTTAATTTGAAGTTGGATGGTGAAAAATACCTGACTAAACCACTAGATGGCCAAGTGTTAGCCTCACACCACTGTTTAGACATAAAAACAATCCATGTATACACAATATTCTTAACACTAGATTCAATCTAGAATCTAGACAGTTCAAAGTTGGTTGTATGATGCCTCAATTTCATCAAAGTCATAAAAAAACTGATTTTCAACTGACACCCTATCAATTTGAAAATATATGTATCTCAAACAATGTGCTGCTGGACCAAGTGTGGTCAAAACAAATAAAAATTTAGTATACAACTCTAAACCGGTATAAAAATGCATGGCTGTGTCACGTGTCTTCATTTCAAAATTCTCTGCTGAAAACATAGGCATTGATGGTGTTTGCGTAATTCCATCTGTGAAGCTCAACATTAGCTCGGCAGTTGGTGGTGGACAGTCATAAATCCTTTCTGCAGTATGAATGACTTCTTCAGGAAAACCAACTTTACAATCAAAACTTTCCTCTAGATTTCTACTACAATATTCATCAAGTTTAGTTCTTTTGTTTTCACAGGAAACTGCCCTGATTTTTCTATTTGCGGACGATTCAGTCTCTTGCTTGGTCTAGGAAAATAGGCTGGGAATTGCAGTAGACTTAAGTCTCTGTATGGTGGGTTTGCGCCCTGAAAAAGGTTATAAAACATTAGTTTTTTTATAATTAAATGAACTTCCATTAGCAATGTATACTTTGTACTACCTGGCGAAATATTAACTAGATTTATTCATTACAATCTGGATAAAACTATGTTTGCCTGATTCAATTTATGTTATGTAAATCCAAAGGACAAACAATGAGAGACTTATGCAACAAACGTACATTGTTTGTACCTAAATAACTATAATATAGATGAGAGCATGTCATTGTTTTGTTCCTGTTAACATTGTCATTGATATTTTTCAAGAAAGTCTATGAGGCATAGCTTATGCATTCCTGTCATTACTACATTAGCATAATTACTGCTAAAATAATTCTCAGTATGATATACCTCTTGTAAGAAATCATTATAATTGTAGCAATCACCAAAAATTCTCAAACAGATCACATTGAATCGTAATCCAAAAAATTATGACGTCTTGAATTACCCACCCCCTTTTATTCTAAAACGATAATTGCGGTTGTAAACAGACTTTGGTTTATTCGCATGGCGATTACATATATAACTATATATTTCACAAAGAAAATAGAGTTTTACCATGAATAGTTTCCTGCACGTAGTCTTTTTCAGTAAAACGTGCCTTGCAAACAACAGCTGATTGAGATGGACTCCACGATATCATCGTGTTCTCGTCCAATCTGCGTATGGGCCATGGCGTTGATCCAACTTTTCCTCCTTTTTAAGTCATTTGGAAATGCATGTCCTCCTCTTAAATGACATCCAGGTACACAACAACAAGTATTTGGCATCGTTAATTAAAAATATAACTGAAATAGTTGCACAGTGCAGAAACCGGAAGAAGAGGAACAGGATCCGCTACCACGGCGCCACCTATTCAGGAACGATAATTTGCTACTTTATATAACTGCGAAAACGAAAATAACGTTAGACGGGTTCACGTGCATAAACAGAAATGCGCTTTAACTTGAATTGTATAATATAATTCATGTTCAGTCGACCTTTAATTATTATATCAACGACTGAAATGATTTATAAACATCTAGATTGCAGATAACACTCGAAATTAACCCGAGCTCTTTCCACACGGAATTCAAATAATTCTAGTTTGTCAATCGGTTGACTGCTTATAATGCAAAATACTAATATATCAAAAGTTTTTAAAACTAACAAAACACAATGATCGTTTCTCTATTTCCCAATGTAAATGAAATGAAACAAAAAACATTTTATATCGCAATAAGAAGAGGAGAGAATTCAACATTTCCGGATCTACTTGGAGTCTAATGACCCCCCACGTAGATAAGTTGGATATCGCGGAAGGAAGGATTAACCCGGCAACTAGAAAGGCATTAAAGCACTGCCTTTAAAAATAAAGTACAGTATCCCATCAAAGAAAGTATTTCACCAGGGCTCTTGACCTTGATTTCAGTCCATTCCTTTGTTTCAAAATAAAGAAAAACATATTTACTTTGTAAAGTAGTAAACAATTAAATGATAGACTTCTTGTATATTCTATTGTCAATGGTTTATGGTATAAAAGTTCTGACATTTTGTGTATCAATACAGAGCAATCTTTTCAAAGCATTTGTATGATATTGACCAAGGATTATACCAGGAAAAAAGTTAAGGGAGATGGAGGTGTGGGGGACAACACTTTTATTATTACCCCATTGCCAATCATTTTTGTTTTCATTTGTAACATATTTGCATTTGCTTCCTTCCCTGTTTCACACTGAAAAAAATATAATGTGGTGTCCAACCCTCCCAAACATTTCCTGTCCAACCCTCCGAAACATTTCCTAACAGACATCCACTATACCTGATACAAGAAAATTGGCATGCTCATCAAGTGGTTCAGAGTACTTTCTAACAACATGGTTCAATCCCAAGTCCAGTTCATAATAGGTCAGTAATTGTTGTGCTTTTTCTGCTACTTCTCCTGAGGGATCACTGTCTGACTCCTGTAAATTAAATGAATTTTCATTTATATTTCAACCTTTAACAAAGATTATTCCAGTTTATCAAAACCAGCACACAAATTATTTTCCAAAGTACTCATCTCAAGACAGTTAGACCCAGGGTTTGTGCTACTACAGAATCAAAGGAAGTTGAGACTTTAAAGAGAAATTGTTGATAGCCTGCATCACTACAACTACCAAACAAATATTATAGAGTGCTTTTCAAGTTTTTTTAAGAGTATCACAATTATTTATTTTTGAAGCGTACATGATTTTTAGTTTTGCTCTGAACAATCCCAATCCATTTTCTCTAGCTCACTATAAATTTGAAGAAAACATGTTTTACTGCACTGTTTCTTTGTATTTATGATGAAAACTGTCTATTTGTTTGGAAACTTCACAAATACTATCTTTAGCATAACATCCTTACTACAGTAAAGAAAACAAATACAGATATGCATTAAAATGGAAATTTTGTAAAAATATTTTTTCTTTACCACTATGAAATCACATTTGTATTTAAAACAAAGGTACTCACTTCATAATCAATTTCAAGGCAAGCAAATGTTGGATTTTCAAAACCAACATCAACTCCAACTATGTGATAAACCAGTGTGTTAGCTTTGTGAGCTTCTAGAGGTGAAGAAATAGTCAGTCTAGCTTGTGCATCTCTGTTTAATATGTATACCAATTTTTGTTTTTCAACTGCACCTGTTAGTAATTATAGAAATATTTTTAAAATTCATTAAATAATCTAGAATAGGATGTAATATTTCCCCCCATGTATGACATATTCTTATTAGTTGAAAATATGTTTATTAGACTAATAGAGTTAAATTTTCTTGACATTGTATAATAATCCTGCTACATCAATATTAATATCTTGTCTTTAATCTTGTATAATTTGTTCATTAATTTAATATCAAATTTACACTATCTGAATCCTAAAGTATAATCTTCAAGTTAGCGTAAGTTTCAATCAATTTATTCCCTAATCCTTGGAAACAGCTTTGATGCCCCTTTCATTCTGTTTTACATTTGTTTTCATAATCTGTTTTATTTCTGAAAAAGACATTTTGCTTTTGTTTTAATAAACCAACTGATTTTACTGATATATTTCAGTAGTCTTTTAAAGATTGATTGATTGGTGTATAACACCACTCTCAGCACTATTATGATATTTCATGGCAGTCAGTTTTTATTGGTGGAGGAAGCCAGAGTCCCCAGAGAAAATCACAGATCTTTGGTAGGAAAACTGACAATCCTAGTTAAATAAGATTGGAATGCGCATTGGCCATGTGCAGAATTCGGACTCACAACCTCAGTGTTGACAGGCTAGTAATACAGTAGTTGGACTACTTAGACCACTCGGCCATTGAGGCTCCCTTAGTAGTCTTTTATGTGAAATACCTATCATAACAGCTCTTCCTTTAGGATCCACAGCTAGGTACTGTCCAGGAACAATCCTTCTACAACCACTTTTACCAAATGTCTCTTGATGAACCTAATTTTTGAAAGTGTGAATTAATGTTACAATGTACAGTTGACTCTTATTAATGGCAAAACTAAAATGTCAGACAAAATTATGCGAATAAAAGAAGTCAACTAATATAATGACAATATAACTGACCTTGAAATGATGTTTGGTCAAATAATTTAGTGGAATGAAACCTATGTTAATAAAGTGCTTCGCCGAGCGCAACTGGATACAACCACAGATGTCTAACCCTCAACAGTTAGGGCAAAAATGGACACAATATTCAAGTTTGATACAGGTCTGAATTTGGATTGTAATTAAATATTTGACACATTATAGGTTTCTGACACAGAATAAATGTAGTCAAAGAACTTGAAATTGGTTATATGATTTGAATTTATATTCAATTGAAGATTTCTTGCTGTTGTGCAATACACTGTGTTGTTGCACAAAACTTAGTAAACCTGTTTTCAGACTATATACAAAGAATTAGCAAAATAAATTGTGACCCCTAATTTATTTTTTGGAAAATTAATAATTTCTTAAATCTTGAGGAAAAAAATTAACATTTTCTTTTTGTAAAATGTGGTACAATTTAAGAGACATCCATACACTTGAGCACAAGTTATTGTTTAATAAACTGCTTCGCTGAGCGCAGCTGGATACGCCCGCAGAGGTCTCACCCTGAACAGTTGGGGCAAAAATGGATACAATATTCAAGCTTGATACAGGTCTGAATTTGGATTGGAATTAAATATTTGACATACATCTATTATAGGTTTCTGAATAAATGTAGTCAAAGAACTTGAAGTTGGTTATATGAATTAAATTTATATTCAATTAAAGATTTCTTGCTGTTGTGCAATACACTGTGCTGTTGCGCAATACTTAGTAAATCTGTTGTCAGACTATAAACAAATAAAATTTATAAAATTCTAAAGGGAGCTTACATCAATAGATATCAACATCAAAGTTTCATGAGAACTGCTGAAAGCATTTTTGAGTTATTGTCCGAAAACTGGAAAATCCCCCTTTTTTTTATGAATAAAACCCCATAACTCGGAAACGTAAAATCTAAAATTTATAAAAATCTAAAGGGAGCTCATGTCAATAGATATAAACAATTAACCAAAATTTCTTGCAAGTTGGTGAAAGCATTCTGGAGTTATTGTCCGAAAACTGGAAAATCCCCCTTTTTTTAATGAATAAAACCCCATTACTCGGAAACGTAAAATCTAAAATTTATAAAAAACGAAAGGGAGCTCACGTCAATAGATATAAACAATTCACCAAAGTTTTAAGCAAATTGGTTAAAGCGTTTTTGAGTTAATGTCCGACATGTTGACGACGGACGGACGGACAGACGGACGGACAGACGGACGTACAACGGTATACCATAATACGTCCCGTAAACGGGCGTATAAAAACTAGAAAAATGCTTGTTTTGGCCCCTTATTCCTGAACGGTTTGGGCAATTACCCCCAAAATGAATCCCAACCTTCTACTTGTGGTATTGAACCTTGTGGTACAATTTCAGAGCAATCAAAATACTTATACACAAGTTATTGTCCTGAAACTAGAAAAATGCTTGTTTTGGGTCCCTTATTGGCCCCTAATTCCTAAATGGTTGGGACCATCACCCCCAAAAACAATCCCAACCTTCCTTTTGTAGTGTTGAACCTTTTGATTAAATTTCATAGAGATCCATACACTTAAACTAAAGTTATTGTCCAGAAACCACATGTCCACGGAATACAACGACGACGATGTGATAGCATTATATGAAAGCAAAACTTTTTTGCAGTCGTATAAAAACCCATTACAAAAAGTTTGTTTTCCTTTTTTTGTCACAATTCTGCAAGATTTTTCTCATAGATAAAATTAGACTCATCCAAACGTGAAAGACTTCAAGTTAGAAGTAAGAGATACCCACGAACAATTTGGAATTTTCTTGTTTCATAGATTGAAAATTTGTTTGGTCTATTTGGATATAAACAAGAATGTGTCCCTAGTACATGGATGCCTCACTCTCACTATCATTTTCTATGTTCAGTGGACAGTGAAATTGGGGTCAAAACTCTAATTTGACATTAAAATTAGAAAGATCATATCATAGGGAACATGGGTACTAACGGTCAAGTTGATTGGACTTCCAACTTCAAAAACTACCTTGACCAAAAACTTTAACCTGAAGCGGGACAGACAAATGGACTAAGGAACGGTCACACAGACCGAAAAACATTATGTCCCTCTTCTATCGTAGGTGGGGCATAAAAAGAACACAACATTGTTTCAGAAACAAAATCTTGTGGAAACAAATTGGGAAAGTTCTGTTATCTTTAATACTAATAAGTATAAATGCAAAATTTCACCAAAAATACTTTAAAAATGTGATCAAGATCAGTTTGCACGCTGACAGTAGTATTCGGCAATTTTAGAAGCTACATTTATTAGTTCTTATAATATAGATGTTCATTTCTTTTTAAAACATGAAAATTCAAATATGTGATGAACTTTTTACTGATCAGTTGTAAACCTACCCTTTCAAATACATTCTTCTGGGGTATGTATTCCAAGATGGTAATTCTTCCAGAGTCGGACCCAACCACAATGTAATCTGAAATTATGAATTCACTCATAAATTGAAAATCGGCTTACAATAATTATAAGGATTAATTTACAAAATTTTAATCCACATGTTCAGTATTTTAAAATCACATGATAAAACACAAATCTCCTCACCTATTTTGCATATAAAAACATGCTCATGAAGTAAGTTTTCTGATTTATCTATGTTACCCATAATTCATATCAGAAGTCTTTAATTGTACCAGTTGTTGGAATTTGAACCTACACGTATGGTACCGTCTGCCGTTAATTTGATTTTACTGAACTAAGAATCAGTCAAACCAAGCCCCCCCGTCATTAAATATCAGGGCTCACACTACTTCAGAATCATAGGGAGAAGTGACTTCTCTTTTTGAAACTGATAGGGAGAAGTGGGGAGATTTGAAACAGAGGTGCTTGTTTGCTCACGGCGGTTTTTACTATATTACAAAGGGCCAAATGTATCTTATTTTCTTTTTATGTTGTTTAATTCATATCTGAGTATACAATTAAAGCAACAGTTCAAATTCAAAATTGCACAATTATATTAGTCCTCTTGTCAGAAAACTACCAACTAAATATCTAGCACTAAAAAGATTTTTTTTTTATATCAAAATGGAAAAGAAAGTATAATACATATGAATTACAATTCAACTAAAAAACTATTCTGTTTATCATGTTTATGAAATTCAGTGTTTCTCATTAAAAAGGTATATAAATTTAACAAAGTTAAGCTGTGACATAATATATTGATATTAGTGTAATAGTCCCAGAATGAAGCAACTTTAATCAAATAAATTGAAACAATGCATATACATGTACACGGAAATATATATATATTAATCAAGTAGATCTAACCAAAAGTCTGTTAATGTGTGTGGAATGCGTAATTTTTCCTTTTTGGATCAATGTTCTTGTCAGTTGTGCCATTCATGCGTCCGTAGTTATCGTAAGAATACAGATTTCTGTCTTAACTTGTGCGTTTCTGATCAATCCCGCCTTCGATCCGTAGTTCGTGACGGACGGGAAAGCGACTTTATCGCCCCAGTCGCCGGCTAGCATGAGCCCTGAATATACTGACAAACTTCAAAAGTTAGCATTTCATCACAGATTCATTAATGCTCATTGGTTTTTATTTCATAAAAAATGTGTAGTTGGAAAGTATAACTTGATATAAGACACCCAAGGAAGATATATAAATAAATTAACAGCAGGAGTAATAATATGACTTACCTTTAGAACCACCAGTCAGTCTGAAAGGAATAAGAGCTCTAATTGTTCCAAATATTTCCACTGACAACAAAGGGTAACATTTTCCAGTATTTGGGTCATGTTTTAGAAGTTCCAATATTTTGCCTCTGGATACAACTATTTCTTGCAGCTTGCTTCCAGAAAAGTTGCCATGGATTGCATGTGCAATACCAGTAGCTCTTTGCAGAGTTAAGTTATACAGATACATTCTTCAGTACTTAAGCCTGAAATACCGATAAAACAATTATGAGATGTATTTGATTTTTTTCAACAAGGTGGGACCAATTACCCAAATGGGATGTAAAATCCTGGTTGTGAAAAATATCTCACATGGGAAAAAAATTTATAGTGCCAAAAAAATAATAGTTTTTGGTTACCAGTAACAACTTTATTAATAACCGAGTTGCTAGATTGGTTCCTCTAAAAGTGAAAATATTCATTTTGCAAAGGTCAACCTCATTTTAGAAGAGTTTCCTTTGTCTAGTTTGTCATATGTGGAGCAGGATCTGCTTACCCTTCCGGAGCACCAGAGATCACCTCTAGTTTTGTTTTAAAGGGATTTGTGTTGCTATTGCTTTAGTTTTTATACTTTGTGCTTTTTAATTTTTCAATGTCTGTGTTGTTTACTGTGGATTCGTTAATATTCGTTGGATACCAATTTTCGTGGATTTCGTGGGTACTGGGGAACAACGAATTTAAATGTTCAACGAATGACATATTTTCTAAAGGAATGTATACACACTTTGCCAAAGCCACGAAATTAAATATCCACGAACATGCAACTTTTCCTCAATCCACGAAAACTGGTACCCACGAAAATAAATTTATCCACAGTATACCGGTAACAGTCTCGTCTATTCTTTTTCATTACAAATGTGTTTTTATTTTGAATTTTCAGTCGGTCAAGTTTCAGGGTTAGAAAATTTACTTTACCGATGGTTTATTAATTTTGTGACATCTCAGGGTTAGATAATAGTCAATTACGAATCCACTATTTTGTAATGCCATATCACTTGATATTTATCAACGTATTTTATGAGTAGCATGACCGGTGTCTAAGTGGAGCAGGATCTGCTTACCCTTCCGGAGCACCTTCTTGTGTTTAGTGTACTGTTGTTTGTCTTTTTCTTTTTTAACAATGGCATTCTCATTTTATGAATTATGAGTTTGAAGGTATCTTTAGTAGCTTTTGCCTCTCTTTTATATTTGAACATGTTGCAACATTTTTTGGCACAGTAAATTTATATCCTGGGTAAGTGGTACCAATCTGTAAATAGGAGCATTATCTACCTCCACCAAGTTTTACATTGATTTATTGAACAGTGGAAGTTATTGAATGTTTATTATTAACATAATTCGTAATTAGGAAGTGGCTGCTCTTTCAGTCTCTACAAAACGCTGATCAGTTGTTGTTCCGGATAATATAAATCCAATTCAGGTCCTTCAAATTTTGCTGAGTTTGGATTGAAAATTTGTTTTATACTCCCCGAAAGGAAAGGATCTTGGGAAATCAAGGTAATCATTTGAAAAAAGAAGTAGATCATTGTCATCTTAATGATACAAAGGATTGTAACTTACTTTTATCATTACTTCACGAATTTTTTTGCACCAACAAGAACTCAAAGGTGAAAAATTTTATTATAAGAAAAAATTTCTTGTCATCATTGATTTCATAGCAAAATTGGGTCTTAAAGTTAAGAGCAAAATTACTTTCAAAGTCCAGATGTAAATATGGCTTCTGATTTGTGACATCGAAGTAGGCCACAGCAAAAACTTACAATCGCCTTTACAGATGTCATAATTATTTGGACTAGGTATGCACTGTTAAGCAAATATAAATTTAAGAAGATGTGGTATGATTGCCATTGAGACAACACTCCACAAGAGAACAAATGACACAGAAATTAACAACTATAGGTCACCAAATGGCCTTCAACAATGAGTAAAACCCATACTGCATAGTCTTAACTTGGGATAGGCACATACAGAATGTGGCGGGGTTAAACTAGTATGAAGGCGCCAACCTACCACGTACCTGGGACAGTGGTGTTACAATACAACATAAGAATAAACTATAAAAATCAGCTGAAAAGGGCTCAACTCATCAGATGGATACAAAGCAGAAATACATCTAACAAAAACACAGAGTGGACATGGCCACAACAAAAAGACACTAAGCACAGATATCTGACAGTACTCACAGCTAGTTATAGCCTATAACTAATAAAAAACATCATGCATCTATGTAACCGTAATATATTTAACTTTTAATTTGTGCTGTTTATATGCATTATACGTAAAAGGCAAAATGCATGTCATTTAAGATTTTCTGTGGTATATATTGGGTTAGATTGACATGTCTTAGTTCTGCTGTATTCGGTGTTTTCGCAGCCTGACAATAGACAAAACAGCTTTAAATGGTTGATATATACCGTAGAATTGGCTTTATTGAATTAAAATATACTTTAATTGCATGGAACATGCTATAGAAGGCTTTTCTTGTATGCTCTAAAAATCACTGAACCAGGGTGTTAAAAACACAGGGAATACAATGTATTGTAAAGGTTCGTGTGCTTTTATACGGGGTTGTTATCATTGAATGTTATGTAATTTGCACCTTATTTCCTTTTCATGACATGTCAGCATCAGAAAAGCATTCGATTTCAATGGATTTAGGTCACTACTACGTTAAATGGTGATCAAACCGGCATTTTCCATTTTCCTAGCGTTTCCGGAAGCGGAAGTGTTCTTCTGAATGAATAAACCAATAACCCAAATGTGATTCAATATCGCAAATCAAGACAACGTACTAGTCTGTACCGCGAATGCCGCATAACTCCGTAGACCATTTAAAATTTGATTTAACTGCCATTAGTATATATACGCAATGGTGATTTCTGGACGCATTTTTTTATTTAAAGGAATCTCACATTATGAACAAGTTAAGTGTTTTTTTGTTGTTGTTATAAAAGATGGGATTAATATACCAGTTCAGTTCACGGTTTCCTGTATTTGTAAAGCAAAATATTGTCCTATGAAATATTGTCCCCCAAGACAATATTTCATGACTTTGTATCATGAAATTCTGTCCTCATCTATGTCCCCATCTGAAAGAATGTCCAGAAAAGAACAAATTTCCATATGAAATTTTGTCCATATAGTGTTGAAGAGGCTATGTACACCTGTTAAACATAAAAGTAACTAGATATCATTGAGATGGGAGCCATCTCTGTGGGCCCCGCTGTGAATAATGTGTGGTAAAAAAATTGTATCTTTATCATTGGACATGGGGTTGTCAACTGAAACCGAAGTTTATGACCTTGACCTTTGACCTAGGAAGTTGTACATAAATTATGACACACCCTCTGGTGTTGGTTTATATACATGTCAAGTATAAACATTGAAATCATAACGGTTCTCAAGATATAGAGCGGACATGATCTGTACCATAGGACATGGGGTTGTCAACTAAAACCAGTTTTTGACTAGACCTTTGACCTAGGAAGTTGTACATACATTATGACACACCCTCTGGTGTTGGTTAATATACATGTCAAGTATAAACTTTGAAATCATAACGGTTCTCTAGATATAGAGCGGACACAATTTGTTACGGACGGACGGACAGACTGATCACTATAGGGCATCCGCCATTCGGCGGGGCTCTAATAATAAAAATACTGAAACACAAATATATACTTAAAAGTTGAGAATGTTTCTTATGTAACAAAAATTGTGCATGATACTCAAGATAAAGGTACTAAACTTTCCTTTATTTCTCCTGTCTTCACATCTCTTGTGTTGTTTTTAACACTTTTCCAAATGTAATGGGCTTGTTTAAGTTGATTGTCTTGTATCTCTATATATCCTAACGATGTGTTTTCCATCTTTTCTTGGTGGCATGTTTTTCCAGTATTCATTAATCTTAGTTCCTATCAATCTTTTCCATTCGATTTTCTTAATTGGATTTTCTATGTAATAGCTACATGACTTCAGGTTGTATGATTTAGAAATAGTTTTCCCCACTCTATTGGTAAGGTCGTTTTCTCTATGGTCAGCAAGAACTATTTGTCTGCGCAGAATTCCCACTCTATGGTTCCTGTGTTTCTGGAAATGTTCATAAAGAAGGTAAGTATGTTTTTCTCCATGGTTCTGCTCCTACTAGAGGGTAGACAGCCGTATTTGATGTATAATATGAACCAATATATTATGTTCCAGATTACAGTAACAAAAATACAGAACTCCAAGGTAAATTAAAAGGTTTTTCGTTGGAACAATAATATACGCAATAATTAAAATATTTTTAATTTATTTTCAGTCAGATATTCAAATATGAATTTTTATAATGAATTCATATTTAAAGTTTCTTGCATCATTCTATGATTCTAAGTCATCTGTTTGCCCCTAGTAATGATATTAATTTATTAAAGAGTTATATAACATTTTATTTGTTAATACTGAAGTCTCAGTATAATGATTTTTCAATATTAAAAGTACAGTTAATGTTCAGAGAAATAAGATTATATGGAAAATAAAATGCTCCGCTGGGCGCAGCTTGATACAACCGCAGAGGTGGAACCCTGAACAGTTGGGGCAAGTATGGACACAACAATCAAGCTTGATACAGCACTGAATTTGGATTGTAATAGAATATTTGACACATCTTAGGTTTCTGACACAGAATGAATGTGGTTTAAGTACTTAAAAATAGATTTTTAATTTACCTATTCAAACCATATCATTATTATTTGCTTTTATATATAAATCAGAAATAACCAATTTAAAATGGAAAATTTAAAAGAAAGAAAAAGGAAAAAAAAATCCCCCCCCCCCCCCCCCAATTTTTTTAATCCCCTTATGATTCATCACCCAAAAACTCAATCCCAGCCTTCCCTTTGTGGTATGGTACCTTGCAGTACAATTTCAGAGAGATCCATACACTTGAACACAAGTTATTGTCTGGAAACTAGAAAAAATGTTTATTTTTGGCCCCTTTTAGGCCCCTTATACCTAAAAGTTTTGGGCAATTACCCCCAAACTCAATTCCAGCTTTTCCATTGTGATATGGAACCTTGTAGTACAATTTCAGAAAGATCCATACACTTACACACAAGTTATTGTCATGAAACTAGAAAAATGCTTGTTTTTTGCCCCTAATTCCTAAAATTTTGAGGCAATTACCCCCAAAATCAATTGAACCTTTTGTTAAAAATTAATAGAGATCCATTCACTTAAACTAAAGTTAGAGTGGGAAAACCAATGTGTCTTCGGACAACGTCATACCAATATACGACTGCAAAATTTTTTTGCGGTCGTATAAAAAACTATTAAATTTTTAATCAATATCAATCTTAAAATTTAACTTTTTCAAGCTGATAAATCACTTCAGGCAGTTGTAACTCATTTATAGAAATTCTTTGTTTTGAACTATTAGTAGGCCTAAACAATAGGACAATCCTTACTAAGAATATGCCTTTTTGAGGATTCCATTTGACGTAATTATTACCTTCGTGTTTTGTGTTACTAAACTTAAAAGATGCGTTGTTACTGTGCTTATCCTGAAGGCTTTGGCCTATTACAATACCAATTGCTCAAACAGTTTACCAAAATTGCAGTTTGAATTCATCTCAACAAACTGATCAACTGGTAAAATATTTTAGCCAATTGCTTCAGTGAAAGGTTGTTAGATAACAGGATTTGTAAGAACTGTAATATAAATTTGGTGGAAGATGAGTTACATTTTCTATTAAACTGTCCAAAATTTTCTCATTTAAAGAAGGAGTTAGTGTTCAACTGTTTAAATAAAAACATTACTAATACTACAGATATTAATTCCCAGTTTATGTGGTTGTTAAGTAATGAAGACACTGATGTGTGCAAAAGTATAGCTAAGTACCTTAACATGTGTTTTTTACTTAGAATAAAAGTGTAAAATTTTTTTGTTTGTTGGCTATTTATAATGTACTTATCTTTTTTATACTAGAGTAACTCCCCTTGGAACACATAATATTTTGATACTTGTGTAGTATTAATTTTAGTTAGATTGTTTAAATGTTATTCTTTGTTGTATCTATGCTATTAATGATTATGTTCATATGTTCTCGCTGCATTGAAGACCCATTGGTGGCCTTCGGCTGTTGTCTGCTCTATGGTCCGGTTGTTGTTTCTTTGACACATTCCCCATTTCCGTTCTCAATTTTATAATTGAGCTTTCTTTAATAAAATATTTCGTATTTTATATGTATGAAGTGAGTGCAGTGAAATAAAGGTAATGCTAACCATCCAATATTATTTACTTAATGGCTGTGTAATGAAAGTGAAATAAACTAATCAACTAGTATAATATAAGTCACTTGTTTAAAAAGGTCCGACTTTGACATGAATACTTCTATCCTAATGACAATTTATAAATAATTAGTTCTTTCAATTGTTTGGTTAGTCAATAACTTATTGCTTTGTTTGTTAACAGGAAGTTATTGTGTAATTGTAAATTGGATATTTTTTTATATAACAATTACTGATCTGCTGGCATTAAAGGGAAATAATTTTGAATTCACTCATTGTAAAAAAAATTTTTGTATATATTTTCTTGTGTGAATGTCAATTTATCAGCTTGTTATAGTGGATGAAATCTACACTACATACATTTTAAGGTCACTAATATGAAATTGTTTGACCTATATTATGCGTCTTGTCTACCCCCACAAGAGATGTTTTTATTGTCCGAATGCCACAGAATAGACGTCTGATCTGTAATTTTCCTATCGTTTTGACTGATTGTAGATTGTCATGGCAGAAATGCATGCATAGCAGGAGATGCTTACCCCTTTGACACCAGTCTTGCTCCTCTTGGGAGTTTATGGAATTCCCTCAGTTTGATTTTTACCTTGGTTTGTATGTTACCACTGAATGGATTTATGAGATATCTGTCGGTAAATTACTGTTTCTTACATATATGTTGATTGCCTGTCTATCTTTTTTACAACAAATGTGGAATGTGTCGGACATAACTGACAAACGGTAAAAGTGATGCTACCCAAATTTGTAATTGATCTGAGTTTTGAGGTAATAAGTATTGTGTATAAGTTTCATAACATTTGGTTGAGGCAAACTTAAGTTAGAGAACGGAAACGAAAAATTCAGCAATTTTTCCATTTGTAAAGGGGCATAACTCTAGAACGATTAACGTGACACAATCAAAATTCGAAATTGATCTGTATTTTGTGGTAATAAGCATTGTGTATAAGTTTCATAACATTTGGTTGAGGCAAACTAAAGTTAGAGAACAGAAACCAACTTTGGGACGTACGTACGTACGTACGGACAAGGGTAAAACTTTATGCCCCTCCGCTACAGCGGGGGCATAACAAAATTAATGTTTATTTTATAGTTTCGCTTCAAATAACATTAAATGTCTATAATGGTCCTAAACATTCCATTAAAATTTCAATTTATTTCAAAAAGAGGTCCAATATTCATCATCTGGTATCCAAAGGTATAACAGGCAGACAGACGGAAAGATGGATGGACAGTCTAATGGACAGATATTGGGATTCCTATATATTCTTCAGGCTCTGTTGAGCAGGTGAGCAGGGTATAACTATAAGTTGGGTGGGTCATAAAAACTACATACTTTCTGTACAAATATCTTTTTAGATAAATTGTTAACACAGAGATATGTCTCGCCTATATGTTATTTTGATAATGAAATGTTGAAATTAAAATAGCAATACTTTAACATGCAAGTTGTGCAAAAATTCAAAGTCAACGAACGAAGACTGAAGGTACAGGGCTAAACAATCTCCATGGAAATGAGATGTGCCAATGCTAATACAACTGCATGCCAATTACCATTGACTTTTCATAAGTTGTTCCCTTGAAACAAACTTAAACACAAACATTAACATTAACTTGTAAACTATGTAATAGTTTCAAAGTCAATGAACTATAATGAGGGGGGGGGGGGGTTATATAATCTCCATGGAAATGAATCTTGCAAATGCCAATCCATCGGCATACCAGATATCATTGACTTAACATTAGTGGTTCATCTTAAACTGACCTAATCACAAACTAATTCATGTAAACTAAGCCATTTGTAAGCAAAAGTTTCAAAGTCAATAGACCATGACTGAGGGGTACCAAATATTCTCCATGGAAATAAGATGTGCTAATGCTTATACAACTGCATACCAATTATTATTGACCTACCACTAAACGATTCCCCTTAAACAGACCTAATCACAAACTAATACATGAAAACTAAGCAAGAGTTTCAAAGTCAATAGACCATGACTGAGGGGGCGGGGCCAAATAATCTCCATGGTAATGAGGTGTGCCAATGCTAATACAACTGCATACCCAATATCATTGACCTACCACTAGTGGTTCACCATGAACTAGACCTTATCACAAACTAATACATTGTTGACGCCGCCGCTGTGCAAGACGCCAGTAACAGCATACCTATGGCACGCTTTTTGACTCTGTCAAGGTGAGACAAAAACCAGTGTAATCTATAATAAACTGTTGACACAGAGATATGTCTCGCCTGTCGGAATAAAATTCAGAAAAAAAAAACCAATCTAATGGACAGCAACATTGCTTATTATTTCAAAGTCACTGGACCATGATCTTGTGGGGAGGGCCTAGAAATTCTTTTTTATAAGCAACATTATAATAATAACATTTGAAAAATTTGCTAATTAATTCAAAGTCGCTGGACCAACTAATGGGTAGGGCCTCAAAATGGTTGACAAACTGAGATGTACAGACAGCAATGTAACTTTATAGAAAATATTGTCTATTGTAAGTAGTTCCTATCAAACTAACTTAATCAGAAAATTAAACATTTTCCCATCCGGGTTTTCCCGCCCGGGTAATACTTTGCCAACCCTGACAAAATCTCTAAAAAAAATCAATCAATCAATCAAGATTTAATCATTTAAGAAATGATGACATGACTTCAGATTTGAATTTTCTGACATTTTCTGTACATTAAAATGTCATAATTCTAGGAATTCTTTTTCAATTGCAGCTGCCATTTCATCATCCATAGATCCTATGGATTCATTATCATCAGAGTCAGTATCAGGTGCAAACGCATCTACTGTCTTCTCAAAATGTTCAAGGTCATTTTCACTTTCAATGTCATGAGGTTCATCATGATCAGAGGCAACAGGACTGTCACTTGATGCAGATCTATCTTTTGTTTTCCATCCTCTAGGTAAATCAGCAGAGAGACTATCTTGAGAAGAAGAATCGTTTTCTCCACTACTAAGTACATGCAGCCGCATTCTAGAATCTCTCTCGTCATCATCTTCAGACGAGTTATTGTCAGGATCGTCATCCATAATTTCCTCCACTTCTTTATCCATACATGCAAGATCATCATCTGAAAATGCCAACAATGGATTATAAGTTCTTGAAAATGTTGGATTTTGATTTTCAGTCATTTCTGTATCCTTTCTTTTAATTTTCTGTTGTGATGTTGAAGCTTCTGTTTGAGACTCAGCAGTTGAAACTTGATTTTCACCAGTTTTAAGACGTTTCTCTAAATTTGATGTTTCAGAAAGATCATCTGGGTCAGATTTTCTCTTTCTACTTTTTTCATAAGACACATCAGGACTGTCTCTTGTTTCCTTAGATGTTTCTTTATCTAATGGGAAAAGTCTTTCATCAACATGTTCATACCGTTCAGCACAACTCCACAACCAATTTGAATTGACTATTTTCACACTTTTACATTTGAGAGCCATTCTGACTTTGTTTGTTCCCAGTTTTGCTGCTACAAGATGTGTAGTTGCCACACCTTTATCAACTCCATCGTTAGGAATGATATTTGTATGAATGTTTGCTCCCAATGCTTTCGCTACTAAATAAGCTCTGCTTTTTTCAGGAGGCATATTTGTTGGGAAAACACCACTGAACACAATATTTACTCCATTGAGAACTTTTATTTTAATGTAACTTATAATGTTTTTTAGATCAGGTACATCTTCTGTGTCATTCTTTGACTTTAACTGATCATTAAAATCAAAGAATGTTTTGTGAATTCTCGTCAGGATTTCCTCCAGATATAACAAATAGTCATCCTCGTCATCCCATTCAATTTCAACATCTTCTTCTTGTAAATTGTCCATACTTTCCTTGTCCCTTTTTGAATCATCTGGATTAGAACTTTCTGATTTATCTGTGTCCATTGATTTCACTGAAGAATTTTTACCTTCAAATTCTGTTTTGTCAGGATTTTCAATTTCTTTTTCAATGTCAGATGTTTTATTGTCTGCTTCCAGATTTTGATCTAAAGCTTTTGGATTTGTTTCCATTTCTGTTACAACAGAAGAAGATACTGCTTCATTACACTTTTCACTTTTTTCCGTTTGTTTTATATCATTACTGACCTTAGGTTCAGAATTGTCAATTTCATTTTCAGTTTTTCGTTGTTGGGTTTTTAGATTTTTATTGTTGTTTTCATTATCACTTCCTGATTTTGTATTTACACCTTTTTGATTAATTTCATTAGTTTCTGTGATGTCTGATGTTTCAGATGGAATGGTTTCATTTTTATCTTCTTTTGCACTGTTAGCAGTCTTATTATCCTCCTTAACACATGACTTTTCAGTTTCTTTATCATTTTTTGTTTGTAGATTATCTCCCTTTTCCACTGAATCATCAGCTTCAATGTCATCTTCTTTTTCAATGGATTTTGACCTGGAAACTCTTCTGACCCTATGATGAACTGGTTCCTGGTCATGTTCAGTTTTTGTAAGTCCAGGGGGTGCATTAATATCTGCAGTTCCTTGAAAGAATCTGTATGGTTTGACATGGATCAAATTTGGGGCAAAGTTCCAAACATCTTCTCTATCATCTATTATACAAACCATCTTATCTCCACATGGAAACAAAGCTCTGTAATGAAATCAAAAATAAAACATTAAAATATAACTTACAACAAAATGTGTCCATAAGACACTATATCTTGCTTGCAGTATCCCATTCCCATGTTCAGCTAACTGTGAAATTTGTATCAAAACCCTGATTTGACATATATCTTGAAAACTTCATATCATAATGAACATTTGTTCAAATGTTGTGCTGTAACACCACTGTCCCAGGTTAGGGGAGGGTTGAATGCTCACAAACAAGTTTAACCCCGCCACATTCTTAAATTGCCTGTCCCATGTCAGGAGCCTGTAGTTCAGTGGTTGTCGGTTCATTTCTGTCATATTTGGTTTTTTTTTTTAAATTGTTTTGTTATAAACAAGGCCATTAGTTTTCTCGATTGAATTGTTTTATATTTCTCATGTCAGGGCCTTTTATAGCCGACTATACGGTATGGGTTTTTCTCATTGTTGAAAGCTGAGCGGTTGCCTATAATTGCTTACATCCACTTCATTTAAACTTTGGTGGATAGTTGTCTCATTGGCAATCATACAGCATCTCCTTATTTTTATATGTAACGTGACAAATTGCACCTATTTTGACAGTTTTTTCAACTATGTTTATTTATGATCCAGAAAAAGGTTTCCATTCTGCGTTTATTTTGTAGATGTATCCTTATTTACTATATAGTTCCACCAATTTAATTTTGAATCCATATAGATTCATAGAAAAATGGGTTTGAAACGACCCATGATTCTGTAATGAGGAGTACCCAAATTGCATCCATGCTTTAAAAATTACATCTGTCAAAATCGAATAACTGATACTTTGTTTTATTTCTTCAAATATTTAAAACAACTTGACAATAGTCCATTCTTACTATTCATTTTTTAAGATAAGGATGCCTATAACATATTTGAATTGATCCTTTTTGAAAGTTGACTTTTTGTAGACGTCGCATGGCGACATTTCCGTAGATTTTACTTTTTGGAGCGAATACTTCATCTGTTGATATATACTCATGATTGTAAACGTTTTGTGTATATTTAAATATATTTAGCTATGTTGAAAGACATGCATATTGTCAAATCATAAAAAAACAAATTGTTTAGTCTCTAAGAAGACTTGCAAGATTTCCTTTGCTATTTATGCTAAATGGGTGCAATTTGGGTACTCGGTGCAATTTGGGTACTGTGACATTAGACAAATTTTGACCACAACTTCATGGTAAAATACCTTCAACAAAAACATTAATCTGAAATGGGACAGATTAAGGGAGGGGCAGACAAACAGAATGGAAAACATAATGTACCCTCTAATGTCATAGGCAGGGCATAAAAAATTGTTTTCATTAGAAAAACTTAATGTAAAACAGTCTTGTGATAATTTTCAATCAGCTCTGATGTAAAGTTTAAAAGTTGATAGTAAGCAACAGCTGTGTTCTTTAATGCCTAAGGTGTAGTGTGATGGACATCTAGCATAGCATTCAGATAAACCTGGGTAAGAAAGAAAGACTTTTTTTTATCAATTTTGAAGGCCTCACTGTGACTTTCAGATACAGAACAGATATAAAAGTCCTGCTTCTTTGCTTTTTGTTTTGTCATGTGCATGCAGTGATTTTGTGTTATGAATTGATTCACCATATCATTTTCTTTTCCAATATTACCCTGGTACTAGAAGAGATTATTTCACAAAATACTTATTGATTCTTTTTTTTTACATATTTTATCATAGAAACTTTCTCCAAAATTGACATGTACGTTAAACAACAATCAATCCTTCAATCAATAAATTTCAGATTGTCTGCTAATAATAGAGTAAAAACAATCATGTTCAGTATAGAAAAGTAACATTACTTTTGTCATTGACTTAATTTTTCTAGCCTTAGAAAAATTAGTTTAGGATAGTTTTATATACTTTTCATTAATACTAATTAAGAAGATCTGTTTATGTATTCAGCTTTTCCAACTAAAAGTTTAAACTAGATATCATTGAGATGGGAGCCATCTCTGTGGGCCCCGCTGTGAATAATGTGTGGTAAAAAATTTGTATCTTTACCATAGGACATGGGGTTGTCAACTGAAACCAAAGTTTTTGACCTTGACCTTTGACCTAAGAAGTTGTACATTAATTATGACACACCCTCTGGTGTTGGTTTATATACATCTCAAGTATAAACTTTGAAATCATAACGGTTCTCAAGCTATAGAGCAGACACGATCTTTACCATAGGACGTGGGGTTGTCAACTGAAACCAAAGTTTTTGACCTTGACCTTTGACCTAGGAAGTTGTACATACATTATGACACACCCTCTGGTGTTGGTTAATATACATGTCAAGTATAAACTTTGAAATCATAACGGTTCTCTAGATATAGAGTAGACACAATTTGTTACGGATGGACGGACGGACGGATAGACAGACGAACGGACAGACAGACTGATCACTATAGGGTGTCCGCCATTTGGCGGGGCCGTAAGGGGCCCTAATTATTCGGTATGGCTGAGAGTACTGAAGATATCATAAAACAGTCAAGTCTGTTAACCTCACTTTTCATTATAATCAATAATTAGATTATCTGCAGAATAGTTTGGAAAAGTCAACTAAAAAATGTCTGTCAGGTCATGCAAATTGGATTTATGTCATTACTTCTTTTTCCAATGTATTAAAGTAAAAACAACAACAATGCACCACAACTTACATAATTGAGACAAACTTGTACCCAAACAACAATGCAACACAACTTACATAAATGAAACAAACTTTTACCCAAACAACAATGCAACACAACTTACATAATTGAGACAAACTTGTACCCAAACAACAGTGCACCACAACTTACATAATTGAGACAAACTTGTACCCAAACAACAATGCAACACAACTTACATAAATGAAACAAACTTGTACCCAAACAACAATGCACCACAAATTACATAATTGAGACAAACTTGTACCCAAACAACAGTGCACCACAACTTACATAAATGAAACAAACTTGTACCCAAACAACAATGCACCACAACTTACCTAAATGAAACAAACTTGTACCCAAACAACAATGCACCACAAATTACATAATTGAGACAAACTTGTACCCAAACAACAATGCACCACAAATTACATAATTGAGACAAACTTGTACCCAAACAACAATGCACCACAACTTACATAATTGAGACAAACTTGTACCCAAACAACAGTGCACCACAACTTACCTAAATGAAACAAACTTGTACCAAAACAACAGTGCACAACAACTTACCTGAATGAAACAAACTTGTACCCAAACAACAATGCATTTACCCAAACAAAAATGCACCACAACTTTTTTCCTAAACAAAACAAATTTGTACCTAAAAAAACAATGCACCACAACTTACTTAATTGAGACAAACTTGTACCCAAACAACAATGCACCACAACTTACTTAATTGAGACAAACTTGTACCCAAACAACAATGCACCACAACTTACTTAATTGAGACAAACTTGTACCCAAACAACAATGCACCATAACTTATAATCTAAATGAAACAAATTTGTACCAATAAAACCAATGCACCACAACTTACTTAACTGAGACAAACTTGTACCCAAACAACAAATGCTCCACAACTTACATAAATGAAACAAATTTTCAAAGTTATAAAGTGGCATAACTCTAGAACGGTAAGTGACCCACTGCCCAAATTTAGTAATTCTGTCTGCAAGTTTTGGTTCTAAGCATTTTGAATAAGTTTCATAAAATTTGGATGAGAATAACTTAAGTTAGTGTGTGGAAACGAAAAAATTTGCAATTTTCCTGACTTATAGAGGGGCATAACTCTAGAAGGGTAAGTGACTCACTGCCCAAATTCAAACTCTGCAAGTTTTGGTTCTTAGGACAGGTAACACCTAATGACCCCTTTGCCTAGCAGCAGGGACATAATAAAAACAGTAAAGGTATATGATTAAGGATTAATAAACAAAATGAGTTATTTTCTTTCAAGAGAAACTTACTTCAAATTAGCAGTTTTAGAATTAGGATTAAAGCATTCGTCTCTGGATAGTATCCTGTGAGAGAAGTACTTTTCTTCTGGGTCCAGAAACCTGGCTATGGTGTGTGCATACATTCTTACACCAAAAGTACATATGTGCAACTCATACATCTTAGATACTGTTTCCAAAAAGTGTTGAGTCCCAGGCCTTATTCTTGTATGATACCACATCTTTCCATTACCATGCCGTAATTGGTAATGAAATACTCCCTGAAAGTAAAGCCATATATATCAATGCAATCAAATATTACATCAATTTTATAAGACAAATATATGTCAGATAAAAGTTACTAAAGTTTAAATGACAGAAATTGATTATACCTGTTGATGTCCTTATTGACCTTTGGTTAGTATGAGAGTAGCAGATACCTACTTTTATGGCTTGACCAAATTTTTATAATATTGAGGTAATCAGATTCATAATTATATAGTATATACAAGTAGGTATGTTCTAACTGGTTCATAAGTTTCAAGAGAGATCATTTTCTTAATTTTTTTGGTCATCATTGACGATGTATTTGTTAACACATACAGATTTACTCATTTGAATTTATTTAACATACATTATGTATTTTACCTTCAGATTTGCTGGAATGTTGTCATTAGTTGTATGTATCAGGGTTTGATCAAGGTCAACTAAAAGAACCAGTTTCTTTGTTTTTAATAATCTGTTTTCGTCTTCTCTACCAATTTCTTTTGCTTGCTGCAAATAAATCATATAATATATATATATATGTGTTGCAATAAACTTGAAACTTCATTTAGTAGTTTGTAAAAGATAATCTAGAACACGTTAAGTTCATTACTATTTTACGCAGAAATTTCAAATTTCTGTTTTTAGCAACAGTGTCTTCAAACATTATTTTTAAAGGGGACCATATTTCATATAACATTTTCAGTGGAGGATCCAGAGGGGGCGTAGAGGGCGCATGCCCCCCTTTGCTTGCACTTTTTTTTTTTTTTTTTGTTAAATGATTAATCAGACTAGACTTCGTGAACTTTGCCATTTCCCGTGTATTTAATTTTTATGTGACAATTCTTAACTTATAAAGATATTTTTCCCTCGTATTTACTGTAATATATTATTGATTATGTCAAAGTCATGTGATTCTCTACGGTGGAGTTGACCAGTTCGTCGAAAAAAAAACGTCACTCAAGTTATTTTGAAATTCAAATTACAGTAACACATTGCTTAGGCTGAGGATGACAAGCATGACGCCTTCAAAGCGACAAAGTATTGAGCAAGAATGTATTGACTTCTATTTCACAATTCCACCCAACAGAAAGTAATACTCTATTACACTCTCATGAAAAAAAAGGTTACACAGCAATATTATTTACCTACGAAAACATGTTTAACCCCACACGCCCCAGCCCATTAATAACATTGCTGAATAGTGATCCCCAGTCAGTAAGCTCTAGATATAGATTTAAAGTCTAAGGTACGGACCATTTGATCTGAGGGGACAGTCTGAGATATTTTAGAGAAAAAATTCTGACCCTGATTTTTGCCTTAGAACAAAAATTCTGGCCGTATCTGGTTTGAAAACAATAATCTTGTCAACTTTTTGGCTATTAGAAAAAAATATTTTCAACAGAATTATTAAGCATTAAATAAACATGATGAATAAAAAACAGGCGTTTTTTTTGGGGGGGGGGGTTGCATGTGAATCCCATATCTGACCAGAATGTCTGTTTCGCCGAACTGATATACTGAATACTTTTTTCAAGGCCCGACTGCAACCTGCCTGCTGGGTGTGGCCTATATGTCTCCTTGTGTCGACCGTCATTCACAACTTCATTGTCATTTCCGACTAATTTGTAGCCTTTGGTTGATTTGGAACCCCTCACTTCCCTTGTTGGGTAAAACATTTCAACCAAACATTTGGATGAAAATTGCTTGTTTGTCTTTCTTCGTGTCGGTCGTATTGTAAATTTCATTGAATAACCGTATATCTTGGTTACAACAAGAAATCTGTGAGGTTATGCTAACTAACCATACAACAAAAGAGAATTTTCCATGTCCATTTTTTACTGACAAATCCAACATCAAATATATTAATTAGTACATAGCTTTGGATCCATCCAATCATTTCATAATAGACAATTGATGGAGAGAATACGGCACCAAAAATGTCCAACCCCTACACTTTAACTTTAAAAAGCATTTTACACTTATTTTATGTTTTTTAGCCAAAAAAAGGTCAAAAAAACTTTTTAGTTTTAGAATGTTGCAGACATTTTTAACCATAACTTTTTAAGGAGGATCATAACTTATTTAACCAAAGTTGGCAAGATAGCAATTGGTCCTTCAATTGATTTTTTTAGAAATAGCAAAAGTGCACATGCTGAGATGTCTTGCCTGCTTTACTCATTTATATCATGGTTGAATTCTATGTTGAAAGTCTTTTTTTTACTAACTCTAGAAAGGTAAGTGACTCACTGCCCAAATTCGAACTCTGTCTGCAAGTTTTGGTTCTTATCCTTTTGTATGGGTTTAATAAAATTTGGATGAGGAAATAACGGCAAGTTAGAGTGGAGAAACGAATATGGGACGGATGGACGGAAAGACGGACGAACAAGGGTAACAATTAATGCCCCCATGGCCAATGGTGGGGGGCATAAAAATAAAGTAAAACACTTTTTCAAGCAATTGTAAAACTATGAAAAGGAGGTCAAAGACAACAGACTAATCTCGAAAACTTTCAGAACATAAGGCATTTGTTTACAAGATTTTTTTCCTCCTGAAATATTAGCTTCATACAATTAGTTTACATTGTCAAATTATCATCCATATGTCTTGCATTCTGTGAATTTCGTCACAGACAAGAGTTAGACACTATTAAATTTAAATTTCCTACTTTCAGTAACAATGGAAGCCATATTTGAAGACAGTTAGAGTAATCAATCACTATTCTCAATGCAATCAAAAATGTATAATTTGACAAAAGTTTTCTAGTTTTATCACATCCTCTATTCTTAGCAACTATTACATCCATACTTAAGGACAATTTGGGTCATCAACCATACATGGTGTTCTCAACCCTACATATTGTTCTGAAGGCAATAAAAATGAATTATTAAACCACTTTGTTAAATTTACTTTTCTGTAGTACATTTTTTTGTGATGGTGATAGTCATGTTGAAGTATTGGCAGGCACATCAGATAACTATGGTGCATTTTGCTTCCAATCAGTCCAGCATGTTTTGGATGATAGACTTTTGAAAAAGTTCCCACCAGGCAGACCACAGGTGTCAAGTGATGAGAATATTTCACACTGGCTAACAAATATATAAATAGCTAACAAAATAGTTTTCGGGTGAAATACAACTCATTAACACAATAAGGAAAAAAATTAGCAGCCCTGGCTGCTTGGCATCTAAAATTAAGTCCGAGCTATCAAAAAAATAAACAGCAACTTATGTCAAGCTGTAAACATTGTTATTAAGTAGCATTTCATATCAGGACTCAGTCACCAAGTTGCTCAAAAATTAAATATAGGTCATGGTGCCCTAAAAGTTACAAACCATTATGCATGCTTTGTATTATATCAAAGATCAACATTTTGTCAGTTCAGAAAAGTGTCAAGAATAACAGTAATAACTGACAATAGCACTTCAGGAAAGGTTAACTAATTGAAACATGAACATAAGAGAGTACAAACAAAAATATTTCTTAAATACCTCTTCACTGATAATCAGCTCAGGAATGCTGTGAACCATGGCAACTGTGGCTGTTACTGGTTCCTTTCTTTCTCCTGCCATCCCTGCCTCTCTATACAAATAATTATATATATACTGATATATTAATATAGAAATATTGTTTCACTTTTTAAAATCCATTCTTTCTTTTGCATGCCAAAAAAATATAATTTATCATACACCAAAGAAGTCTACCTTTCTGACATATAAAACAAAATTATCCATCTGATTGCATTTTCCAAATCATCAGCTAAAAAGAACACTTACTGAATTCATGGGAGCTGCATTATATTTTGAAAACCCTTTTTGGTATTGAGCAAATAATATACCAACAACATAAGAATAGATTGAAATTCCTTTCTGATGCAAAAACAAGTCTCCATTTTTTCTTTTTCTCAAAGTTTCAAAGGACAGTTACTGTTCTGCAGAGAACATTTAACTGCACATACTATTAAGGCGAATTCTTCCATTTATAAAGGGACATTACTTGAGAACAGTGAAAGTGACACCACACAAATTCGAACATAATCTGTGTTTGGTGGTAATAAGCATTGTGTATAGGCTTCATATCATTTGGTAAGGCAAACTAAAGTTAGAGAACGGAAACCATTTTCGGGAAAAATGTACATACGTCGGACGGATAAGATTAAACCTTTATGCTATTTGATTGTTGATACCTTGTACTTACTCTCGGAGGTCAGCTCCACACTCGGCACACATATCTTTCATTACTGTAGGATGCCTACAAGGTTCGATTGTCACTAGAACAGACCTAGATTATAGTAAAAAAAAACTAAAATTAATGATAAAATTGATTCTGAATGATGTTCAAAATCTCTATTTGTCTTTGAAAGTTTCATATTTCTGTTGTGAAGATGACATGTATGCATCCACCTTTACACTGGAAAATGTGTTAGTATTAAACATGTTAAAGTCATAGATATCAATCCTCAATAACCTTAAATAAGACAATATAAATAAGAAAGATGTGGTATGATTGCCAATGAGACAGCTATCCACTGGAGACCAAATGATGAAGATTTAAGCAACTATAGGTCACCAAGTGTAAAACATAGTTCTGAATGTTTAATTAAGAATTGTGTTTTAATATGTAGAATAATAAATACAGTGTAGCTATTATAGACTTACACTGTACATGTAGTAACCTTTGATGGAATTCAATTTGCAATGGATCTAACTACCTTAAACCCTCTTGCTGCCAAAGGGACAAATGTGTCCGCTCTGGCTGTGCGGGAGAGACACACATGTCCATATTTTTAATTCATGCAAACATCTGTTCATTTCTGTATCTCTTTCAAATAATTAATAGAAGATTATACAGTGTAATATTTTTCTTCAATGCATCTCCAATATAACGTCATTAGGGCGTAACGTCATAGTTGTGCATTTGACGTCACAGACATCAAGCTGCAGTATTTTCTAGCACAGGAAACGTAACCATATTAAATTAGTGACAGCAAGAGGGTTAAAGGTAAGGCATTTTCCAAAATGTAACGGATTCTGAATGGCAAATATATTTTCTTTCCAATTTTTACCTGGTTCAGATGTACTGAATGGTGATGTAAGTTTAAGGCCAAAAAAAATAATACAAGTGTTTCCGCTAACGTGCTGAAAAAAAAATAGGGTAGGTAGGTAGGCAATATCATTTTATTTAATTTTTACAAACATTTTTATCTGGTTACTACTAGGGAATCAGTCTGACATTAACAGTGCTTGTTCCAAAATGGCATAAAAAGTGTTTGGGTACACACTAAAAATAGGGTAGGTAGGGTTAGCAAAACACATGTATTATTTTTTTAGCCTAATACATGTAGGTACCAGTTTGAAGTGAGGTAGATGGTAAAAAATTTCCTGAATAGAGTTGATACTGTTTGATAAGGGAATCTGAAGGCAGCCAATTCAGAAAATCGCTCGAGACACAAAATCATGAAAAGGAATTATGTATATGAAAAAGTCAGGATATTGGACCATACATGTATTTATGGTCCTAGTTGACAATGGCACACGTTGCCTTATCGTGGTCAAGTTTACAATGGTATGAGTTAACTTGCTTCGAAAACAAACATGCATCAATACACCTTATCGTTATTTGTCCGCCATTATTGGACATCACATAGGTTCCCGTAAAATTTTGGCATTACAATAGAAAATGTCTGACGCCACAAAGGAAACGGGATTGTTGAATGACGTCAATAATTCAAGTGTCGCAGATTCCAAAATAGCCATATAAGGGTCGGTATCGGGTCCGTTCGCGCCCAATACACGTTCACACCCTACACGTTCGCACCCCACACGTTCGCCCCCTAGGTCCGTTCGCACCCTTTTTTTTATTCAAAAACCTGATAAATTTTTAGATGTTTTGTAGATGTTTATATCAAAATATTTTTATTTTCATAAATAAAAATTCGGGAATTTTTAAATGAAATATTTTTTTAAATTGATTTGATGATTAATTATTAAATGTTAATTATGTATGATTACTGCTAATTGGTATTTATACACAGCCTAATATGGTGTTATTGTTGAGTGTTTAAAAATCATGATTGTTGTCATGGTTGTTTTAACTTGCTTTAAATGTAAATACTGCATGTATTTAGCTTGGTATGAGTAAAACTTTGAAGATTTAAATAGAAAACAAAAGTTGCAGGCTCGACAAAAATGAAGACTTTCATGACTTTAGTATAGAATTTAAGTAATCAAAATACAACTATGCCTTCACATAAACGCTGTCCATCTCAACTTCATCGTAAACGTGTTGGAAATTAATTTTGGAGTTACTTCCCCTGTTTTAGCTTATTACAAATTTGTGCTCCTAAAATATTATCTATCTTTGAAAATAGGAATAAAGTACCAATTAAATACAAAATTATATAAGAATGTTACCTTAAAGATCAAAACTGTCTATGAACATACCAAAAAAAATATATTGCAATTCATTTTTGATAATCATACTTTTATCAATCCATGTTCTATCTAGACATTGTCAATTTAGATTATAATTATATCTTGTGAAAGTTGTTAAGCTGTAATCCTACAAAAATCGAATTAGGACTAGCTAAACTATCATGACAAGTTAATTGGATTTATACTAAATAAATCATTGACAGGAACAATGAAAAAAGTTGAGAGGGCCAAACTCTAGCTGAAATTTTTTAATGAGACAACTCTAAAATATGAGATGTTTAGTTTATGCTGTTTTTTTTGGAGGGGGGGGGGGGGGGGGGGGGGTTATAGTTATAGTTATTTTGACTCTTTTGGTTGATAGTGATGTGATGTATGAACGTGTATTGCCATGTATTATGAACATGTAGTATGAATGACTTTTCTAATGCAAATTTTATAGAATAAATAATCAAAACAACAACTTATTATCTTTATTGTCAACATATACAGTAAAAAAACAATGTGAACTCGTGATACACACAGAAACGTAGAAAAAAAAAAAATGAGCAGTGCCTTTTCCTATCATAAAAAAGTGCCCTGCCCTCCACTGGCACCCTGCCCCTTTCAATTTAGCTGGAGCACTGATTTAGAAACAATGAAACAAAATTTAATATATATATATAGAGCAATACACTTACCTAAACATGATTAAAAACTATTCAACACAAAAATAAAATACTGGTCGTCAGAATCTCACTTTATTTAAAAACAATGTTTTGATAACTTTTGTGGGTCATCCTAAGATATTAGGCTACAGTGAAAATCTAATCAATTTAAATTTCACTCATTATTTTAATCTAGTCAATTCATATTATCAAAATATCATGAAAATTTTCATAATCTTATTTTTTAAATTAAAATTTTCAGTAAACATGTATATCATTTTAGTGTCTATAAACTATGTCTAGTGCTATATCTGTGTCTTTGTTATATTTTGTATCTGTCAAATTCATGCCTTTTTATCTTGAATAAATATATATAATGAAAAAAAAATGTTTATAGCAATACATTTACCATGACACAAAAAAAAAACCTTGTCAGAATCTCACTTTATTTAGAAACAATGAAAAAATATATATTTATAGCAATACACTTACCAAAACTCGTTTACAAATTATTAAACACAAAACCAATAAAAATTGGGCGCGAACGTGTACAGTGCGAACAGACTTTGGGTGCGAAAGTGAAAGGGGGCGAACGTGCATGGGGGCGAATGTGATTGGGCGCGAACGGACCCGGATTCATTTGGGTCTATAACCTTCGGGGGTAACAAGACATTTCGGCACCCAGACAAATCGGCACCCAAGTCCGAAGACATTTCGGCATCCATTTTGGACAGTTCGGGATCCGGACATTTCGGGACCAAGACAATTCGGCACCTCATTTTTTTTAAATATATATATTAGGAAAAATAAAAGAATTGTTACCGTAATATTATAATCCGTTGATAAAATAACAAAATTTGAAATCATCATTTAATTAAATCCTAAATGATTGTGTATGAATAGTAAAACATCATTTAATTAAATCATAATTGATTGTTAGATATGACGGTGTTTGAATAAACATCATTTAATTAAAATAAAATCATAATTAATTGTAGTTATGCATTAATCAGTATTTTATGTATAAATCTGATAATTTCTCAATAGAGACAAATGAGAAATCAAAAGTGTATAGCTTGTGTTTCAGCTTGTGTTCTCGTTTGATTCTTGCATCTGTAAAGACAACACAATACCTGAAAACTATATTTTATTGTTTTAATATTAAAACCCATAAACATAAAAGCGTGTGCAAGCCATAATGAGTAAAAACCCAGAAACATATGTAACACTCCCAAACGTGTCCATCCCCCCAAACGTGTCCGATTCCCCCCAAATGTGTCTATTCTCCCCAAACGTGTCCGTAATATTCAATATGGCCCAAACGTGTCCGATTTCAAAACCCCCAAACGTGTCCGATAATTGTTATTCGCCAAAACGTGTCCACTGTTAAACGCCATAACGTCTCACGTCTTTTAGCGCCAATACATGTATGTCCTAAATAAAATCAATAACGTTTACGGCAATTCTATGATGGGGAAACAGTTGATGAGGTAGTAATTTATAAGCATTAGTTTGTTCAATGCCGGTTGTTAATGATTATCATAATTGCAAATTTAATATGTAACATATGAATTAACTTTTGACTGAATTTGCATATTGTCCAGTTGCAAGTATTTCATGCTCATTAAGAGCGAACATACATATAATTCTAGTGCAGTATAATTAATCGTTTACTCTGTAAATTATGAGTTGCTAATAAACTCCGATGATGCCTTTTATATTAATCCGAAGGCAGGCTTTCAGCAGAATTGACTTCCCTTTTTTTCAACAGTTCTGATATTTTAAAAGCTCTTCAAATCAAAAACTGGTTTTCCGGGTTTCTAATAAATTTTAGGTTTCGAGCATCACTTAAGACACACGAACAAGAGAAATAACATCCAGTGCCAAATATTTCAGTCATGCATTATTTGAACGAAATCATGTTAACAATAAATACTGTATATAGGTTCTATTATCATACCGGGAATTTAGGATTGGGCCTAAATTGTTGCAGTTATTCGAGATTAACACTAGTTGGGATTGTAATCTAAAAAAATAAGAGCGTGTGAAGACCGATTTTTTTTATGACTTCAGTTAGAAACTACTGCAATCTCCGTTATGTAATAGAGGCCGTTTTAAATAAAAGTTGCGGAAATTTAAAAAAATTGTTGCCTTCCATAATACAACTGATGGCACCATGAAAGAGTGAATTGCTACATTCTCCCTACACGAGGTATCTGATTTAATATCTACAATTAAATGAGCATGGCTGCTAATACATTTACATTGTTGAAGGCTTGCCTATAATTGCTTACATCCACTTTATTTGAACTTTGGTGGATAGTTGCCTCATTGGCAATCATACCTCATCTCCTTATTTTTATAAGGATAAAAATGATAAGCATGTTAAGATTTATCTGCCACGTAATTTTTCAAACCAATTGGACAACCCTATTTGCATTTATTGCATCTGGAATTATAAATTTTACGAAATATCTCTGTTTTTTTTTTTTTTTTTTTTTTTTTTTTATTATTATTATCTTAAATGCTGATAAAGAGAAATTTTGAACAGCAAGTTGAGATCTACAACTAAGTTAACTAAGTTATCTTCAACTAAGTTAACTAAGTTAACTGACCGAAATTGTAAATTTATCCCTTATAGGAGTTATTGGCTTGAAAGGCATTTTTTTTTAAATTAAATTTTCAAGTTATTTTTAAGAAAGTATAATAGATGAAGGGAAACTTTAAGTGACAAAAATGTTCAACAAAATTAGATCTACGAATAAGTTGACAAGACAGCTATCCAAATGACTAAGCTGCAATACAGTCTTCACAAATAAAAAAAAACAAAAAGAATAAGATACTTCTTCAAAGATACCATATACAATATTGACAATAATGTCATAAATAGTGCAGGAATTAAATTGGTAATTTGTAAAAACAGTCAAACATAATCGCTATATTAACACTAAACTTGTAAATTGAGTTCATACCCACATACATATATCAGTGCCAGGTAACTTTAATGTTTGGTTCACTATATTTTGATCAAGGATAAAATAATTGATTTTATCTTTATAAGGTGCCGATTTGTCTATGTTAGATGCCGATTTGTCTAGATGCCGATTTGTCTGGGTGCCGAAGTGTCTTTCTCGGGTGCCGATTTGTCCGGATGCCGATTTGTCTGGGTACCGAACTGTCTAGAATTCACCTTCGGGAGCTTTCAGCTTTTACCTGATGTTGACCTGCCTCATATAATTTACAACACAGAGCTTAAGACATGAGATGCATAAAAAAGGTCCAAGAAGGGTAAATTTCATCGTAGCCAGATTTGTATTGGCATGACTATGTGATATGATCTTGTCACTGTATTTCACTATTTCAGTATTTGTTTACCCTGGTGGTTTTCTGTCACCTTCCTGACCCATGATTTCACAGATTGTGCCAACTTCATTGGCTTTTATCTTCAGACCTTTTGCATCATCAGTTTCATAAATACACAATATTGCTCCTTGATTGACTTTGTGTCCAGGTTTTACTTTCCATTTCGTGATTCTGATATTTTTATTTGGAGCGCGAACGGACTTCATGGCCGCTTCCATATTGACGTCTCGCAGTAAAGATATTTCCAAAACTTAAAAAAATAGAAACTATTTAGCAAATATATGATAGATTTAAAATGAACAAATATTTACAAAACAAAATTTGTCATTTGAAAAGCCAAGGGGATATTCAAGTATGAAATAACTTTAATTTAACCAATCAGATATTGCTGACACTTATTCTGCTCATGGCGCTTTTTTCGAACGACAGACCGAAGGAATGTCAACAGAATTTATTGTTAGATCTTGTATGAATTCTAATGCAAACGAATTAATTTCCAACACATACACAGTTCATTTAACACATACAAAATTATTGGGAGCCAGGACGGTAACCCCAACGTCTTTAGACACAAAATTTATTTTCAGTTCTTTTGAAGGTAAAAACTTTCAAAAAGGGGGAGTTGTTTTGATACGAAAATTATTTAATACCTGGATCATACTGAACAGAGTCTTCTACATATTCTTCAGATAAACAGTTTCACCTTCCTATGATTATGAGATTATGGTGGCATAAAATTTGTTTATTTATGTTAATAACAATAAAATATTGTTTAAAAGGTGTTATTTATTAATCTGAATTATTTAAGTTAATATGAGCTCTTTAGCTGTATATCTGAAATATACAGTCAAATCGGCACCTGGTTAATTCGCCACTCGATGTAGTTATTTCGGCACCCTTGTTAAATATGTTGAATATAAATATATATATATATTAACTTACATGTGATGATTTTTATACGCCCGTTTACCATGTTTACAGGACGTATTATGGTATACCGTTGTCAGTCAGTATGTCTGTCCATCAACAATTCCGACAATAACTCAAATAATTTTCACCAATTTTCATGAAAGTTTGATGAATTCTTTATATCTATCATGTCTATTGATATAATAATGTAATGTTTATGTCATGTTGTTATTAATGTTATGCTCTTAATGGGCCCTTTAATTTGGAAAATAAAAATATTGTATTGTATTGTATTGTATTGACATAAGCTCCCTTTCGATTTTTATAAATTTTAAATTTTATGTTTCCGAGTTAAATGTATCATGGTCATGGGATTTTATTCATAAAAAAATGTGGAATTTTCCAGTTTTCTGACTATAACTCCAAAATGCTCTGAACAATTTTCATGAAACTTTGGTCAATTGTTTATATATTAAAAAGAAGTTCCCTTTCGATTTTTTTAAAATTCTGATTTTATGTTTTGGAGTATTGGAGACTTAGGGGGCTTGTTTATATCTATTAAAATAAGCTCCGTTTTGTTATTTTATGAATTTCTGATATGACATGGCAGAGTTATTGAACCATGAAAATGGGGTCATGTCATATTATACCTGCCAGACAAACATAATATGACCTTGACCCCATTTTCATGGTTCATTGGTCAATGTTAAGTTTTTGTGTTTTTTGTCTGTTTTTCAATTACCATAAGCAATAGGTCAACTATATTTGGTGTTTAAAAAAATTGTAAGGTGTACATGTCTGTCCGACAGGATTTATCTGACCTTGACCTCATTCTCATAGATCTTTAAAAATGTAAAGTTTATGTGATACTTTTAGTAAAACCTTTATCTTTAAGACTTTCAACATAAAATCAATGGTCAGTTAAGCAGGCGAGACATTTCAGCGTGTATACTCTTGTTTATGTAAGCTGTTTTGTGCCTCATACTGATCTTTTGAGTTAAGCCAATTGCAAATGATTTTTACAGTTCTTATGTTTTGCTGTTACACCACTGGCCTAGGTTAGGAGGAGGGTTGAGTGCTCCATATATGTTTAACCCTGCCACATTATTTATGTAGATATAAGAAGAATCTGTTTCAAGTCAGGAGCCTGTAGTTCAGTGGTTGTTGTTGGTTCATGTCTGTCATGTTAACTCCCACGTCATTTTTTCTCCGGTGGAGAGTTGTCTCATTGGCAATCATACCACATCTTATTTTTATAATAACTGTTTTTCGTTAATTGTTTTGTTATAAATTAGGCAGTTAGCTTTCTTGTTTCAATTGTTTTGCATCGTTCATGTCAGGCCTTTTATAGCAGTCTATGGTGTGGGTTTTTTCTCATTGTTGAAGGCCACACGGCATACAACCACTTCATGTGTACTCTGGTGGATAGTTGTCTCATTGGCAATTATACCTCATATTCTTATTTTTATGATAATTATTTATAATGTAATGGAGTGGTAATGAAATATGGAAACTGTTAATTGATGTTAGGAAAATTTAAAGTTTTTTGTTAAAATAACTTTCTACAGAAAATCCGTTATGGGCATGAAGAGGTTCTTTTTTTTTCAAGTATATAGTAAATACATGAAATAAATGTACTTAGTGTACTTTATAGGTAATGTTCCAGGAGTAGAAGATAATGAGAGGTCAGGATGAAGTTGACAATTGTACTCCTCCTTTATCTAGTAGGAAGCAGTTATTCTCCAACACGGCCTCTAGAAGAAGCTCAAGAAGATTCACTCCATATGGCCGAACGCCTAAAAGTAGACAGTTAAAAGGTACAATTAGATTAATACCAGCTATTTTTCAGCTTTCTTTCAGGAACATGATTGATATAAACTAATTAGAATATGATTTGTTTGTCCACTGTGTACATATTTTAGAACACCAGTCAGATCTATATATTGATGAAGGCTATTATTGTCAAGCCTTGCGTCCACAAATATTCACTCTGTGGTTAAAAGTTTTTGAAATTTTAATAACTTTCTTAAACTATCCTGATTTTCTACCAAACTTGGACAGAAGCTTGTTTATGATCATAAGATAGTATCCAGAAGTAAATTTGAAAAAAAAAATTCCTGTTTTTCCGTATTTTACTTATAAATGGACTTAGTTTTTCTGCCAGGAAACATTACATTCACTCTGTGGTTAAAGTTTTTGAAATTTTAATAACTTTCTCAAACTATCCTGGATTTCTACCAAACTTGGACAGAAGCTTGTTTATGATCATAAGATAGTATCCAGAAGTAAATTTTAAAAAAAAAATCCTGTTTTTCCGTATTTTACTTATAAATGGACTTAGTTTTTCTGCCAGGAAACATTACATTCACTCTGTGGTTAAAGTTTTTAAAATATTTATAACTTTCTTAAACTATCCTGGATTTGTACCAAACATGGACAGAAGTTTGTTTATGATCAAAAGCTAGTATCTAGAAGGAAATTTTTATTAAAATTTTGTACTTGTTTATCCATATTTAACTTATAAATGGACTTAGTTTTTCTTCGAGTTAACATTACATACAGTCTGCAGTTAAATTTTTTAAAACATTTATTAGATTCATAAACTATCCTGGATTTTTACCAAACTTGGACAGAAGCTTTTCACAATAACAAAAATTATCGAGAGGAATATTTTTATTAAATTTTTTCCTTATCTCATTTTTGTTGAGCCTGCGATTAACAGCAAAAGTAGGCGAGACACTGGGTTCCGTGGAACCCTTACAAATTTTTACTGAACTAGTACGTATTTTTGTTTAGGGGCCAGCTGAAGCACGCCTCTGGGTGTGGGATTTTCTCGCTGTATTGAAGACCCATTGGAGGCCTTGGGCTGTTTTCTGCTCTTTGGTCGGGTTGTTGTCTCTTTGACACATTCCCCATTTCCATTCTCAATTTTAATTTAGAAATTATGAATTAGAATGTATATTACAATAACTGATCACAAAATGTTTAAGTTACTGTTGAAACAAATTGAAAAGATACACAATTTTCTTCAGAGCAAACTCTTTTTTCAGAAATATTAATGCAAATATGTCTATTCAGTAGCAGTCCATATTTCTTTAGTCTATGATAATGAAATTGGGTTGGTCATTTAATACAAGAATGTAATACATACATGTATGTGTTGTAAATTTTAATGGGGACATGTATCACGATTTTCATAGAAAAATTGTCTCATGCTGATATTTTCCATCTTTAGGGTTTCTAAGACAATCATAATTTGGGCAAATGGTTTTACCTTTTTTGACAAGTAGTTCACTTGTCCTAAAGCTGAATAGATAAGTTCAGCCAAATTTTTTTTGTTGAACCCTAAGAGTTTGCTCATATAATTCTTAGTTATTTTGCAGAAAATATTTTCAGAGTTAGAAAGCATATATTTTCACTTTATTGTAGGTAAAAACTATGAAATACTTTCAAAGGGAACAGCTGAAAGAAGTAGGGCAAGAGAAAGAAGATCAACTGTTGAAACTGATGAGGAACATGAAAGTAACCTTAAAGGTACAAATTATGCTCTTGTCTTACATCAGTTAAGCATGACACAGAACTTTTTTGTAGGGATATGTTATAAGTTATTTGATGTAATATAAGGTGCGTCACAGGTTAAGTGTTTCAAGTAACTGGTGAAATTTACCTGTACAGATCACTGAAGCTTTTCTCCAATTCAGTAGGAAATGGAGACTTGTTAAAGTCTTCTGCAAAAATAAGATGCATTTATCCTGTTGGGATTGTAAGAGTTTGTCAGTACAATATCAAAGATTGAGTGTTTTCCCTTTGCTCAATAGGTTATGTCCATCAAAAACACTTATCTCTATTGAAACAGAGATCAAAAACACTGATCTCTATTGAAACAGAGATCAAACCAACATAATTTCAATTAAAAACATCAGTTTTAGTTGTAGTTTACAGCCGATTTCATTGAGTGTGTAGAGAAAGGTAAAATCCTTGGTTAGCTTGCTTGTTAGCTGAACCGTGAAGTCATTATTAGGTTAGGTAAACTACCCTCCTTTAAGAGTAGACTAGTCCGACAGACAACCAATCTATCTGTCTGTAGGACTAGACTAATTCGAAAGGAGGGTAGTATACCTTACCTAATAATGAACTCACAGTTCAGCTAACAAGCAAGCTAACCTAGGATTCTACATTTCCCTACACATTCAATGCAATCGGCTGTAACTCTGTGATTAAAGTAGGCTGGTATCCAATGCTGAAAATAAAATTTTTCAAAAATCTAACTTGGTATGAATATAACTTTTTTGATTTATTCATGCATAGTGTGACCATGGTTTCAGTAAACAGAGGCAGTCTTTGATGCAGTGTTATGGTTATTAAGTCAGCCATTAAGGGATACCATGTAGGACCAAAGAAGGATGAGGTTAACCTTAGAATCCTATGGGAAAAATTGTTTCATAATATTTAACTTTTTACAATACATGTACAATTTACTTTATGTTTCTCTCAGGTTTTACCACTAAGCAAAGCAATAAATGAAATGAAAGCAATTTCCAGTAAAAAAAATTGACAAGAAGTATGCATGTTATTGGATTCTTTTTCACAGCTAAAAGATGATACTTGTTTTTTGATAGGATTCAGCTAGTGAAATACAATGTGGTATCCAGTAAGAAAATGATGTCCCAAGGTCATGTGTTTGGGTTCATATAATGGGGCATCCAGTTAGAAAATGATGTGCCAAGGTCATGTGTTTGGGTTCATATAATTGGGCATCCAGTTAGAAAATGATGTGCCAAGGTCATGTTTTCAGATTCATAAAATGGGGCATCCAGTTAGAAAATGATGTGCCAAGGTCATGTGTTCAGGTTCATATAATGGGGCATCCAGCTAGAAGATGATGTGTCAAGGTCATGTGTTCAGGTTCATATCATTGGGCATCCAGCTAGAAAATGATGTGTCAAGGTAATGTTTTCAGGTTTTATAATTGGGCATCCATCTAAAAAATGAGTGTCAAGGGAATGGATTCATGCTTAAAAGAGAACCCAGCTATAAACATTTTGTTTTATATTTTTGTAAGTACATGTACTAAGTTATTTTATATGTCCTTATTTATTTATAGGTTTAACCAATAAGTCATGGAAGTTATTTAAGATGACACCCCTGTATAAATTCAAAACAGAATCGTCTCAACTGAAGAAGTACAGTAGTCAATTATCAGCACATATAGAAGCGGTAATATTGTATTATGTATTGATGTATACAATGATATTTTTTGCTATGGCACATTTTTGTTATCTATGTAATATGGTAGGATATGATGGGCAGGGAAAAAAATATGGCAGACGGTAACCAATGATAACCACTGTTTTATTGGGCCTAAATTAATATATTTTTTGTTTCCCCAATCCCGACCCTGCAAAGCCAGGTGCAGATAGGTAGGTAGGGAAATGATTTTATTTTTCCCAAAAAGTTGGAACAATATCATTTGATCTGGCAAGCCTGAAAATTGGAAATGAATAAAATAATATTTAGTTTTGACAATAAAATTCTATGAGTCGGACCGTTTTTGCAGGGTTTGTGGGGATTAGGGAAACAAACAATATTTTATTTTAGGCCTTGGATCTTGGCTGCAGACAAGGACATAAAGAATGTGGTGGGATTAAATGTGTTAATGAGTTCTTTAACCTCCCCTAACATTAGTAAGTGGTGTAAAAGCACAACTGAAGAACATATGTAAAACATATGTAAAAAAAATATGTTGAAAGTGCTTGACTCCTCAGGTTGGTACTTTGCTCAAAAACAACTAACAAAATGACCTAAGAGTACTCAGTTTCTGAAATCTAGTTTAAAGCTTACTTTCAACTAATGATTAGACCACGATATAATCATGATGTTACATAGGATATGGGTAAGCCTAGGGACAATGAGTATTTGAAACACACATTCTGCAAGCACCTATTCATCTGACATCTGTTGCATTTTGAATAAGCATAGATTTTTAACCACTGCCCATAAAATATTAGATAGAAAAAATTGAGAATTTGCTTCGAAAAGTCATTGATGTTGTATGAGTCATCCACAACCCCTACATTTTTTTCATTTTAAGTGCCTGCCTGCCAAACACACATACAACTTTTGGGATTCAAATTACAGTTTATGTGATTTATTTTTGTTATAAATATGAATGAACAATGTTTGTATAATTAATGTTTTTTTTTTTTTGCAGGAAAGACAGAAAGGTTTATTTATAGATAATACCACATCCAGTAAAGCTTACATAAGTACTTATAATGGACTTCGTGTCTCAGCAGGTTAGTTTATCTTTACTTTTCATAAATGTGTTGATACCACTTGACATAAATCAAATGGCATATTTTATCTGTATTTAAGGCACTACTAAATTTTGCCGTTTTGACAAATTTTGCATATATTTCTAGATTCAACTTTCAAATTTGTGCATTTTCACATTCGCATTGATAGAACAATGCTTGTGTTATTACGTCACGCTAAGAGTTATATTTTGTGAGTCACATACACTCCAGAAAACCACTAAGAAATGAGTACCCCACAAATGATAATCCACATAAGCTTATAAAAATAAGAAGATGTGGTATGATTGCCAATGCAACAACTCTCTGACAGAGACCAAATGACATAAAAATTAACAACTATAGGTCACCTTACAGCCTTCAACAATTATCAAAACCCATACCGCATAGTAAGCTATAAATGGCCCTGAAATGACAAATGGAAAACAATTCAAACAAGAAAACTAAAGGCCTGATTTATGTACAAAACAATGAAATAAAAACAAATGTGATATACAGCAACATACGACATCCACTGACTTACAGGCACATACATGTGGCAGGATTAAACATGATTGAAGGCGCCAACCTTTCCCCTAACCCGGCACAATGGTGCAACAGCACAACACAAGAACAAACTATACAAAACAATAAACAAAAAACAAATATGAGAAACAGCAATAAATGACAACCACTCAATTACAGGCTCATGAATTGGGACAGGCATCTATAGAAACATGTTTCCTGGAACTAAACCCTCCTCCTAACCTGGGATAGTGTTGTAACAGTAGGACATAAGAACAAACTATAAAAATCAGTTGAAATGGCTAAACTCATCAGATCGATACAAAGCACATAAAATCCCTAACACAAACACAAAAGACACAAAGTACAGATCTGAGAGTACTCACAGTTTCTGGAAAGCTAGTTCAAAGCCAGTAACAACTAATAAAAATCATGAGTCTAAGACTAATATATCAATCCGTACACATCTAATGGATTTAGTGTAAAGATGTCATTAACAGTCAGAGAAAAACATGACCTTGTGCAATGTTTATATGAAATGGTTATCAGTCATCACTTTTAAGAAATCAGCAGCTGCTTTTTGTCTTGAAAAATATTTCCATATTCTTAAAGTATATCATGCTTGTATGTTGATAATGATTGATATTCTAAATGCCAACTCCTGACAATTTCCATTTGATAAAAAATTCCTCAAACTAAACCAACAGATCTTTAAAGATTGACCATTTATTGTAAGATTTTTGCAAACTTTGTAAAATATAAGGATTTTTCAATTTTGAATTCTACAAAAAAAATTTACCAAAAATATTCCAGCTTCCAATTTGAAAGGCAAGAAACTGTCCAAAAAAACATCAGCATAAAATTTGTGTCCCTGTTCCTAAGCCTTTTTGCCAAAATCCTCCTTCTCTGGCATGCATTCAATTTTGTTATACTTGGAGTCCGATCATGCATATTAGAATGACTAAAACTATTGGAATAAACGTTTTTTGCACATCAAGATCATTTGCCTTTTGAAAAGATCTCCATAATTTTGAAAACCTGAAGAGACTGCAAAAATATAGTTTCATTTATGTTTTTAGCTGACAAAGAAGCTGTCCAGATTTTGATCAAAGGACGAAATCGTGGAGGTATTTATATTTATATATATATATATTTATTTATAGGCATACATCATTTAAAAATCACAAAGGAAAAGAGATTTCTCTTCCTTAAATTGACAAGGAAAAATAATGAGACATGGCATGGAAATGATAAAACATCTGTTCCTGATCTTGGATCAAAGCATTTAGGCTTAAAATGTCCTTGATGTTCCAGAGAAAACCTGAGATCCAACCAAAGCAATTTTGTACTAACAAGAACCCTTGTCATAATTTTAGTCCAAAATTTGCAGAAAATATTCTAGTGAAAGAACCTAAGATCACACCTAATACATCAACAAGTTCTGCTTTCATTTCAGTAAAAAAATTGTATATTAATTCCTCTGAAAGAAAAATAAAAAGGGCTCCTAAGGGCATAAAAAGGGAGCTGTTCTGTCTGACTTGAATTAAAGCATAATCAATGCCATTTATATAAGAACTAAGAGAGAATTATTATTTAATTATGTTATAGGTTTGCTGTTGTTATTTTTCTCCATCTGTCTAGATAACTTATTACAAGCTGACTTATTACTATATAATTTAAATCCCACTTTTTATGAAACAAGGGGTCAACAAAAGAGTTTTAATTAAATATTTTGTGCATTTACATTTCAGCATTCAGCATAGATAACTGCAAGTCTATAATATGCATGAAATATTTGTCGATAGTAGAGGGGCATTATGGTTTTCCGTCTGTGCATCCATACGTTCGTCCGTTCATCCGTCTGTCCCGCTTCAGGTTAAAGTTTTTGGTCAAAGTAGTTTTAGATGAAGTTGAAGTCCAATCAACTTGAAACTTAGTACACATGTTCCCTATGATATGATCTTTCTAATTTTAATGCCAAATTAGAGTTTTGACCTCAATTTCACGGTCCACTGAACATAGAAGATGATAGTGTGAGTGGGGCATCTGGGTACTATGGACACGTTCTTGTTTTTTTAATGAAAAGCCCTGTCTGGAACATGTCAGCTGATTAAATTGTATACGGTGATTTTTATATGCCCGTTTACGGGACGTTTTATGGTATACTGTTGACCGTCTGTCCGTCCGTCCGTCATCAACATGTCGGACAATAACTCAAAAACGCTTTAACCAATTTGCATGAAACTTTGGTGAATTGTTTATATCTATTGACGTGAGCTCCCTTTCAATTTTTATAAATGTTAAATTTTATATTTCCGAGTTATGGGGTTTTATTCATTAAAAAAGGGGGATTTTCCAGTTTTTCGGAAATTAACTCAAAAACCCTTTCGCCAATTTGCAAGAAACTTTGGTGAATTGTTCATATCTTTTTACATGAGCTCCCTTTCGATTTTTATAAATTTAAGTTTTTACGTTTCCAAGTTATGGGGTTTTATTCATTAAAAAAGGGGGGATTTTCCAGTTTTCGGACAAAAACTCCAAAATGCTTTGAGCAGTTTTCAGGAAACTTTGGTGAATTGTTTATATCTATTGAAGTAAGCTCCCTTTCGATTTTTAAAAATTCTAGATTTTACGTTTTTGTCGAGCCTGCGACTTTTGTCGCAGAAAGCTCGACATAGGGATAGTGATCCGGCGGTGGCGTTAGCTAACTTCTTAAAAGCTTTATATTTTAGAAGGTGGAAGACCTGGATGCTTCATACTTTCTATATAGATGCCTCATGTTACGAAGTTTCCGTCAGTCACATGTCCAATGTCCTTGACCTCATTTTCATGGTTCAGTGACTACTTGAAAAAAAAAGTTCAGATTTTTTGTAATGTTAAATTCTCTCCTATTATAAGTAATAGGATAACTATATTTGGTATGTGCGTACCTTGCAAGGTCCTCATGCACGTCAAACAGTTTTCACTTGACCTCGACCTCATTTCATGGATCAGTGAACAAGGTTAAGTTTGGTGGTCAAGTCCATATCTCAGATACTATAAGCAGTAGGTCTAGTATATTCGGTGTATGGAAGGACTGTAAGGTGTACATGTCCAACTGGCAGGTGTCATCTGACCTTGACCTCATTTTCATGGTTCAGTGGTTATAGTTAAGTTTTTGTGTTTTGGTCTGTTTTTCTTATACTGTATGCAATAGGTCTACTATATTTGGTGTATGGAATGATTGTAAGGTGTACATGTCTAGCTGGCAGGTGTCATCTGACCTTGACCTCATTTTCATGGTTCAGTGGTTATAGTTAAGTTTTTGTGTTTTGGTCTGTTTTTCTTATACTGTATGCCATAGGTCTACTATATTTGGTGTATGGAATGATTGTAAGGTGTACATGTCTAGCTGGTAGGTGTCATCTGACCTTGACCTCATTTTCATGGTTCGGTGGTCAAAGTTAAGTTTTTGAGTTTTGGTCTTTTTTTCTAATACTATATGCAATAGGTCAACTATAAATGGTGTATGGAAATATTTTATGATGTACATGTCAGTCTCACAGGTTTTATTTGACCTTGACCTCATTTTCACGGTTCATTGCTCAGTGTTATGTTTTTGTGTTTTGGTCTGTTTTTCTTCAACTATAAGCAATAGATCAACTATATTTGATGTATGGAAGGATTGTAAGGTGTATATGTCTGTCTGGCAGGTATCATCTGACCTTGACCTCATTTTCATGGTTAATTGGTCAATGTTAAGTTTTCATGGTTAAGTTTGTTTCTTAGATACTATAAGCAATAGGTCAACTACCGTAGAAAGGCTTGTATAGTTCGCAGTGGTACATAGTCCGCACCCCCTTCTCCCCACGAAATTTTAGGTAAAAAAACTTTTTGTAACTGTTAGAAAAGGTCTAATGAAACTCTGGTAATTTCAAATCCTGTGCGGTCGTTTGTGGTATTTTCTTGGAAAACCCTGTTTTCCATCATCAAACAGAAGCTGAAACTGCTTGTAAATGATTCTAGAACGCTTCATGATTGTTAAAATAAGTTTAATTCACTTAAAAAACAATTTAGAAACTTGTGTATGTTTAAACAGGAAGTTTAAAAAGCACGTGTAAAAGAAGAAATTAACCGGTGAGAGTCGAAATCCGTACATAACAGATATCACTATAATACGACTTTGAAAGTAAAACAGTTCTATCCTTTTGTAAAACAGTCTTTAATATATCTATCACATTAATGTTTGAAGGGTCTTAAGCTAATACAAACCATATTAGTCAGTATGAAACACCAAAACGGAACGAACAATGACCGATTACGTTTTGTAGTTTACAAATTCTTAGCTGGTTTACGGTTGTCTTTTTCACTATGTTTGTATCGTTTCAATCAATCAGATACCAGTTTATTTCAACCAATGCATTGAAAAGAAACGAGAAATTTGTAATGAAAGGTTTAGTTTTTATATTTATCAGTATTAATTTGATATTGAATAGAAATAACTTATTAATATGGATGAGTTAAAATTATTAGTTTGAAAAATGATAAGAGCGCCCTCTACAATATAAATAACAAAGATGGCGGAACGTAAACAAACCACCTCGCCCGCGAAATTGAAATTTTTCTCTTATTTCTTGCTTATTGTACTCTATAGTCCGCACCCCGTCTGGAAGGTCCAATTTTGGAGAATAAAACCGCGGACTATACAAGCCTTTCTACGGTATATTTAATGCATAGATTGATTGTAAGGTGTACATGTCTGTCTGGCATTGTTCGTCTGACCTTGACCTCATTTTCATGGTTCATTGGTCAATGTTAAGTTTTCTTGTTTAAGACTGTTTCTTAGAAACAATAAGCAAGAGGTCAACTATGTTTGGTTAATTGAATGATTGTAAGGTGTACATGTATTTCTCGTTTGGTTTATCTGACCTTGACCTCATTTTCTTGGATCATGTTAAGTTTATGTGTTACTCATAGTAAAGCTTTGTATTTAGGACTATCAACATAAAATCAATGGTTAGTAAAGAAGGCGAGACATTTCAGCGTGTGCACTCTTGTCTAGTTTTCGGACAATATCTTTAAAGTGCTTTGAGCAGTTTTCATGAAACTTTAGTGATTGGTTTATATCTATTAAAATAACCTCCCTTTGGTTTTTTATAAATTTCTGATATGACATTGAGAAGTTATTGAACTTTATTCTTTGAAAAAGCGACGGGCGTATCATGCGTTCATGGCGCAGCTGTTTATTTATTTTTTTTTTTATGAATGCAAATATCAGATTAAATAATTTTCTTCTGTTTCAGGTTTTGGAGATGAAACAGTTCTATTAACGTCTTTATTATGTAGTGTTGAAATGGAACATAATCCAGTAGAGCCTAAGTTACGGGATAAATTTGCATATTATCCTTTACTAATGGTGAAAGGCCTGGTATCTCTTACTGATGGATTAATTACTTGGATGCAGGTAGTTAACAGCTTCATTATTTCCCCTTGTTCTTTCATTGTACAAAGTTTTAAACAAACACATATAGTGCACAATAGATAGTAAACATGTTTTACATCTTAGATGACTAACATATGTTGAAGGTTTATGATAAAATCTTAGTTTATCAGTTTCTCAAATACTGTATGTAATATGTCAACTATATTCCTTGTATAGAAGGATTGTCAAGTACATCTTTGTATGACAGGAATCATCTAAATCTTGCCTCATTTTCATGGAACATTGATAAGATTTCTAGTTAATGTGATACCTGTAGTTAAACCTTGATTTTAAAGACTTTTAACAGAAAATTTAATCATAAGCAGTAAGACAGCAAAAACATTTTAGTGTGTGTACTCATGTTTAGGCTTTTGAGTTCCATTTTACAAACGTCATTGGAATGAGAGTTAACTTGCAGAATGATATGAAATTGTGAAACCCAAAAACAAAAATATATATAGTACATGTATGTCTGTATCAAATTCTATGACAGTAACTTTCAAGGTAAACAGAAAAAGTCAAGTATGTGATCTCTAAAATAAGATTTGTTTTTTTTTTTAGCCTGATTAACTTGATTTTTTTTTTCATATTTTTTATACATATTTTCAAAATTTTTCAGAGTCATTTTGACTGTGTAATCACACCCATGATATTTTCTGCCCATGATCTTGCCTGGATGGTTGCCATGTGGAGTGGCACAACTACAGAACCAGGTATGAATAGATATTAAAATCTAGAATTCTGTAAATTCAGAAATAGGTACATGCATTTATTATTGTGGACAATCAACACAAATGCGAATTTAATTATTGCAATTTTAGGGAAATTAGAGATGGTAACGGGAAATTAAGATACTTAAACATTTAAGTATGAATATTATATTGCAGGATAAACATTATTTTATTATAATTTATATAGTTATTAAATATTTTTATGGTGTCACTTTGGCCAAATATCAGCATGTTGCTACGAAAGTGCAAATGTGGCATAAAGTATGGTGAATGTGAGACAAACAGGGAAAAGAGGGTACTTGTGGGCATAGCAGCCAATGTTAAAGGGAAATAACTCAAAATTTGAGTTGTGCCTACAAAAATCATATATTCACTATTTGGTGACTTTATAATAATTGAAATTTATGTTCAAATTTAAGGTAAAGGTAAAATATCATATTACTGAAATTTCAACTGAAAAGCACTATTATTAATGCAGTAAAAAATTGTGAATTATTTCCCTTTGGTCACATCTTTGCATTGTTTACTAAAGTTTGACATAAAGCATAACCTAATTGATTAAGGTAGCAGCTGAAATAGGATGTTTGCATACACTTTAAACATGTGAACCTTACTTTGTGTATGCATTTGGAGAATTTTTCAAAAATACTGGAATGATTGTCAAAAAACAATCCGAAATAAAAGATTACGAGTCTCAATGAACCTAACATTGAATATAATTTTGGTAAGGATTTGTTAACTCTGAGTTATCATGAGAACAATTGGGTCGCAAGGATCTGACAACATTTCTTTCTACTTTCTGTTTTGATAATAACTATGTCAACCAATGAAATTTTTGACTCTGAATTTATGAATATGTCATTATGACAAACCCTTGGATCCTGAAAATATCCTCAGAACAAAGTATAACTGAAAATATCTTCAGAACAAAGTATAACTGAAAATATCCTCAGAACAAAGTATAACAGAGCTGTGTCAGATCCTTGTAAGTGAACAGTATATCAATAGGAGACCGATTAATAAAAGCAATTTTGCTTGTTTCTGAATCCTATTTATTTCATCTATCGATTTATTTGAATAAAATATTGTTTAAACTAACAGTATATCAATAAGATTGACAATAAAGTAGCATGATTTACAGTTGAAACCTCAGTAATGATTAGCAGTGTTTAATGTTTGTATCTCAGTAAATAACTGTCAAGTATTTGAATAAGTGACACATATAGTAAGGACAAGACCTTGTTTATTTAAGAAATAATTCATGGAATCGATAAATTTGTTGGAAATTTACACATGGCCTGGGCCGTGATATTCGAATTTTATCCTGAGCGTAAATTTATCGATTCCATGAATTATTTCTTAAATAAACAAGGTCTTGTTCATACTATATGTGTCACTTATTAATGGCCCAGGCCATGTGTAAATTTACAACAAATCTATGGCTTCCATGAATTATTTCGATTCTAAGAGGACAAATACAGTCATTAAAAAACTGAAGTGAGAGTGGGTATGCCGTATGTGGGGCTGTTCTTTTTTACTCCCTGTTAGATAAAGCTAAAACATTCTAATAAATCTGTAGCTTGCATAAATATTTCGTAAATAGCAGCTAGAAAAATTGTTTTTAATTCTTTTAATTTTCAAACCCAACATTTGCCATTTTTGATTTACATGTTTTTCTCGTAATCCAAAGTTGACATTTCGTTACTAAGAAGCCGCCATGTTGACTTGCTGAAATCAGTAAATATGTGAATAATGCAATAGAATATAAAACAAAACAAAACCTACCTCAAAAATGCATTTTAATGCAATATTATACGAATTTCGATGGTTCACGTAACGGAAAAACCTTCAGCTTTAGCGTTTTCATTTGTATGACGTCATGTTTTGAAAGGACTTAAATGCGCCAAAAGCATTAGTGGACTTTCGCGGAATTTTATTTTATTTGGATTATGTAGATTTCGCCGAGCACTTGTGCGATAATTCTTTTTGTTATGCATCTGAATAAGAATAAAAGTTCTGTAGTCTTATTTTTTAATTGCAATTTAAAAAAAAAAAATCGGCATAGCTTTTGCAAATAGGTTTCGATACATGTGGATTTACGTGGGAGGTATATTGTAACATCCATTATTATGTATATCTCTGAGTCTGCGCTAAATATAGATATATCGAGAATTTTATCACGGTGTTGTTTACAAAGCGAAAGAAGCAAGTCATATTAGAATATCACTTTATTTATGGTTTGAATTATTTTTCAGTTCATAAAAGTAAACCTGTGGAATTGTTGTACAAAACTCCTTCGGATTGTAAAGGGATTGATAAAATAACATTTACTATAGAGTCTACAGATGTTAAAGATTTATGGGATAGGTATGACGTTATCAAATTAGTGTGAATTTTTTTTATGAAGCATTCTTAAAATTTCCTTTACCAAAGTTTATCAGCTGATATAGGTGTCTGACCACCAATTAAAAGTCTCTATCTGTTCAACCAAAATTTGCAATTTTCACAGCTTTCTAAATATTTTAGCTTAAGTTTAACTTCATAGAAACCATGTATATCCTGAATTGTACATGTATTAGCTTTCTACATGCCAATTTTCAACATACCTTTAAAATCATATAAGAAAGAAGAGGCCTCCGGAATAGAGGTACCACTAAAAATAACCCCTGGTTTTCTGGAAATCTTAAATTAGTATACTATGGAGTGCATTAATCCTCAATGTTGAATGCAAACTCATAGACAAGTAAATTTTGGCTCAAAATAGTCTTAATATATTTCTCTTTCACCAAAAGTTTCATTTCTGCCAATTTGTTGGTTAGTTTAAGTAAACAATGACATCACATGCACTATTTTTTGTGCGAGTAGGCCTACTTTCACATACGTTCTAAATTGGAGGGAGTAATTGGTGGTCTGACACCTATAGAGAAATTGCATATCCATCTGGATTGGCCTGTTTCTTTTTAAGTACTGTAAATTCATTGCTATGATTATGATTGTTATATTGAGATTAACTATCAGCAAAGCTGCCTATATATATATGTATAAGATATGAGAATGCAAGTTCTTTTATTGCGATACTCATTCAGTCGCATTATTCGCCTTTGTAAATCATTTCTGAATTAACAGTACCATATACACTACATGAACTAGTTAATATTTTGGACAAATGTTTATTGTATCTCATTATACTGAACATTTTCTCTTGTAGAATCCATGATGATAAAGGATCAGAATTTAGCAGTGAGGAGGTGACCATGTTTATAAACAGCCTAGAATCTCATTTTCACTCTTTGTTCCGAGTGAAGCTGTCAGTGAGTACATATACATGATAGTGACCATATTTATAAAGTGTTAGAAATCTCATTTGCAATTCTGATCTAAAATTTTAAAAGATATTTGTAAATTTTGGTTTAAACTGTAACAAACTGGTCCACAAAAAATTGTTTTGCTGAAAGTAGACAAGATCTAATTTTATGAATTAATTGTGGATGATATAATTTGAATTTGGTCCAAAATTATTCAATCCTTCCAAATTATTTAAAAAAAAAAAATTCTAAAATTTACATTATTCTTTCCTTTTTTTTTTTTCCTTGAGATTTACAATAAGCAACAGTGCCATGTCATTTCCAAAATAGGTAACGATGAATTAATATTTTTGTTTTTGGAATCATAAAATATGTATTTCATTCTGGTAAACAGAGATTCATTGTCAGCGAAAGAAACAATGATGATATTGAACTTTTAAAGAAATAGAATGAGTATTGATGAAAGTTAAGTTGTTTAATTGTCTTTCCAGGCTTTACAGTTATACAGTGTAGGAACCTCATTATCCTATATTGGTGATGTTGGAAGATTAAAGGTAAGTTTACTGTGACTAGAGAAAATGTATTATAGGAACAAAAGCTGCCAATTACTCAAATCAATGACTGTATTTGCTGAGACAGAGTGTCATTCAAACAGATTGTTTACACATTTCAGTTCCTAAAAATGCTGAAGCTAAATGTTTTGAACCATTTAAAAGTCTAAAATTCATAGTTATCATGATCCTATTAAGGTCAAGTTACAGTAAATGGCTTATGTCACAGATTTTGGTAAAATTTTGCATACATTTTGAACTCGTTGAACTATAATAACTGAAAATTGAAAAAATAGTGCATTTATCTCTTACTGTCTGAAATATTACTGTTTGAATTCTTTCAAAATAGGTGAATATATGTATAGGAAGCACATAAAATCAGGAAAAAAAAGTCCCAGACTTGTCATTAAATCATCAAATTTCCAATTTCATGTCCAAAGATTTTTCTCAAAAAAACTGTTGTTGGTACATAAATTTCTGTTTTAATGATGTAAAATAATAATGGGGTCACCAGCATTGCTTTTACTGTATACATCATTCAAAGTAGTGTTCTAGATGAAAAAAATCACAAAACATCGAAATAATTGTAACGTTGTCGCTTTGTTGGCTGAAAAAGTCAATACTAACTAGCAGGGATGTCATAAGAAGCCAGCAACTGGCGGAAATCTCTGATAACTCAAGCTATCACCATCGGTTACTTTTTGTCTTACAAAAAAAAAAAAAAATGAGAGAAAATCCAGTAACAACGTTTACGTACAGTTCATATACATGGATAGCTACATTATTGTAGAGCTACGGAGATCAACTGATCAATATTTTTACAGATTGAATATCGCTATCATCGAAAATTGCAATGAGTTCCGAACGAAGTTTTACAAAATATAACTTGTCAACAATCCCGGTTTCAATTAAAAGCCATTAATTTCTACTTGGATGATACATGCAAATCCAAACCTCGGGGTTTACCCATTCCCATTTATTTAATCTTGTATCGCATGGTTGAACAAGGCGAACATCATATGACCAAGTTTCTTCAAGTTGAAAAATAAAAATTGTATACAAACTATTCTATAAATGCAAATGCTTGACTGTAGCTGAAATTGAATATCTATATCCAAATTAAATGAATAAAAACAGTAATCCTGCAAACAATTCATGGTCACATTTGTTGGGAAATCCCTAAATTAATGACTACAATATATCTGGTTATTTATAGCCAGCATATAATTTCGATCTGATATCTACCAGTACATGAAATTTTTATATTTTATGTTATGACAGGAAAAAACGTTCTGAAAGTATTTTCTAAGAGCTATCTTTTCGTATTTTATTTCACAATTTTATCATTTAGATTATATTCTATTCAGATAATGATGGTTTTTCCTGTATAATCCATACAAAATGTGTCATTTTTCACAACCTGTAGCTTGAAAAAAATGCTCTGTGACCTATCATTTTTGTTATATTTTTGAACATACCACCATATATACTACATTTTGGCAAAGTATGAAAAAGTTCTGTCATTTTTCGTTTATACTCCCATACCACCTTAATACAATAAAAGAGATAAATGCCTTATTTTTTCGATTTACAGTTATAGTTCATAGAGATAATGTTGTATGCAAAATTTTACTAAAATCTGTGACATGGCCCATTAACCATCTTTTGGTGTGTATAAAAAGCACTCATGCATAGTACGCACCCCTTTTTTAACCCTTGAAACTTGAGAAAAAAGTTTCTTGTGCTTTACACGCAGGGACTTTCTGGAAAAATCCCAACTTGAAACTGGGTAAAATGCGTCCATTTGAAAATTATTTCTTTTTCAGAGACAAATTGAACTCCAGTCCTGGTTGATTTCAGGGTAATGAAAATATTGTTGCAGAATAAATAATTAAGCAAACGATGTTTGATTCTTTATTGTTTCCACGGATATGTTTGATTGAAAACAACAGGAAGTGTTAAATCGGAAAGTTATTTAAATGAAAATTGTAGTCAGTGAATCTTGTACGGAATACGGAATCATTACAAATATTCTTAAATACACAATAAATAAATAAGTTGTAATAATTATGTTGATAAATTAGTGCTGAAATAAATATTAATCTCTGCTTATTTTATTTATTGTTTGTTGGTATTCATTGAATCGTTTAATCCCGATTATCACACTCTTATTGAATATCAATTAAGAAGTCTAATCGTTGTCAAAACAAATCAATTGACAGATTAATTTTGTTGCTTAATCAAATCCGTACAGTTTACAAGATGGCATTGACATGTCTACTATTATGGTTTGTATGGAGGTTTTAATGCCCCCTCTGTTGCAGAGGGGACATTAAGTTTTACCCTTGTCTGTCCATACGTTCGTCAGTACGTCCCAAAATTGGTTTCCGTTCTCTAACTTTAGTTTGCCTCAACCAAATGTTATGAAACTTATACACAATGATTATTACCACAAAACACAGATCAAGTTTGAATTTTGGAGACGTCTCTTTTACTGTTCTAGAGTTATGCCCCTTTAAAAATTGAAAAATCGCTTAATCTTTCATTTCCGTTCTCTTACTTTAGTTTGCCTCAACAAAATGTTATGAATCTTATACGCAATGCTTATTACTTCAAAACACAGATCAAGTTTGAATTTGGGTAGTGTCACTTCTACAGTTCTTGAGATATGTCCCTTTATAATGTTATATGCAAGCGGGGGCATCATCTGTGTCCCATGGACACATTCCCCATTTATTTAAAAAATGTTTCAAAGTAAAAATATTTTCCTCCAGACCACATGGTTTCTTAATCGGAATTTGGCCTGAAAAAAAGTCGCAAGAACAGTGTAGCCATACATAATACGCAACTCCCTTTTCAGAAATCATTCCCAGGGTAACAACCCTGGTACTATACACACCAAAAGACAGTACTGTTCCTTGAACTTAAAAAATGTTACAAATTTTATTTAGTTGTGTTGTTGGTTTTTTTTTTTAATTATACAAACTTTTATACAACTGCTGTATTACAATTTACCTGGATTATTGCATTGGTCTTGGGGATGATGTAATGTTACTGAATGATTTTGAAAGCAATTGCTTTAATGCTATGGCGTATAGCCATTTTTGTGATCCAGATCATGCCAAAAGATTTCGAGCAGATTCCTCATCTGTTATTTGACTATCAAAGAATGTTGAAGTCCGAGTGAAACATTTCATTTTTTATACCTGCAATTTTGTTCTATCGAATCATGTCAGTTGTTGATTTGATATTGAAAATTTGACTGAATTATCCCTTATACGGTTTTTATGTTTTTTAATTCGTCTTTCAATTTGACAGAGGTCAATTTGCTCTTGTTCATTCATAAAATTATGGTAAAATCACTACCCACGTTATAGTAATGTAATGTAATCTCACATTATTTGTTTTAAAAGCAGCACAATTTACGCGTTCCGATTACGCGTACCATGTTTTTAATACTTCCATGAAATAACAATCCCAGTTATTTATTAAGCGTTTCCTTAATTGCTGATTGAAACTGATAGACTCCACTCTGTAAACAAATTATATAATAATCAACTGATCAAGGTTACTTTTCGAGACAGTGTCAAATGTCATTATGACCCTCTAGGCAATTGAAAATGAGTACCCGTAATTCTCGGGAATTCAAAAGTTTTGTGTTTTATATTCAGAAGTTTTAAAAATCATAACAGTTAACTGAGAGAGTGTTTCTGATTGTCGTAATTAAACTCAAATAATTTTTCTCTGGTTTTGTGTAATGCGTGATCAGGGTGATTTCATTGGATGGTTTAAAATAGATCTTACCAGTCTTGACCATGCAGAAAATCGTCAAGTGTATTTACGTTGACTTCATGAAACTTTTAACAGAAAATTTCTGTGGTGTTATATAATTCATGCGACTATTTCAATAGTAATGAAAGAGGTAAAGCCTGAGCCAGTTCACATGTTAATGGACAGTTAACATACATTTCATGAAAATTTAGGAAGTGTCCCATCTTCAAATCTTTAAACGTTACGTAAGAGGGTGTGGATGGGGTTTTCAGAATAGAGAATAATGGACAAAATAAAGAAAGAATAGAGAATAATGAGGTGCTAAAACATAAAGAATAGAAAATAATGGGCAAAAAGTATAGAAAATAGAGAAAAATGGCTTAAAAAAAATAAAGAATACAGAAATGAAGGACCCCCACCCAGACCCTCATGTATGAATGAAAGATTCTTATTCTAAAAAAAAATGAAGTTCGGTAGAACTCTATCGTCACGAAAGTTGAAATCATCAACTGAATGGTCAAATTTAAACCAATTATGATAATTAAAATTAAGATAAAAGAAATAAAGATAATATTGCCAGGTGGATTGTCAGGTAAATTATTGCCCAGTAATAAACACCCTACAAGGGGACTAATCTATTATGATTTTTTCGGGAGTTATATGTTTCCGCAAATATATTTGCCTCCACCATAAGCTGGGTAAATGTGTCATCCCCCTGGGAAATGTAAAACATTGTAAATAGGACTCAGAAATAGGACTTGCAATTGCTTTAACAGCCTTTCAGGCTTTGATTTTTATGCCCCACCTACAATAGTAGAGGGGCATTATGTTTTTCGGTCTGTGCGTCCGTTCATTTGTTCGTTACGTCCGTCTGTTGGTCCATCCATTCGTCTGTCTGTCCCGTTTTAGGTTAAAGTTTTTGGTCAAGGTTGTTTTTGATGAAGTTGAAGTCCAATCAACTTGAAACTTAGTACACATGTTCCCATGATATGATCTTTCTAATTTTAATGCCAAATTAGAGTTTTGACCCCAATTTCATGGTCCACTGAAAATAGAAAATGATAGTGCGAGTGGGGCATCCTGGACACATTCTTGTTTAAGATGTGGTTTAAACAGAATGGTGAGAAAAAGTGTAGTCCAACAAAATCACATTCGGTTAACATATGAATATACATATATATGTATGTCTTGTGAAAATTATTTGTGTTGTCCTGACACATATAGATTTAAAATGAAAGTGAAAGTTGTTTATTTTAAGCTGGTGATAAAAATTGTTTTTCTTTTTCTTTTTCAGATATTTTCTGCAGACCATGTTTTATGGATACTGAGATATCTAACAGTTTTATCCTTAGAACATTTTACACAATCTTGTAGTTAATACTTAAATGACTTAAGTTTTAGCATAATTATTTTATTGATTATTTTTGTGGTTGTTTTAGAAATAACATATTATGCATATGGGCGGCCAAATAAAAAAAACTAGGCAAGGCCAACTAGTTTACATGAAATTAAATTTATAGATCTAATATATTGTACAGGTTTTCATGCAAAGTGCTTTTGACACAAATAGCCTTTATTTCTGAAATAGTCCTTACATACATAACAAAACAGATTCAGTTAAACCTCATTTCACTGCTCTATTTTGTGTTAACCACCATGATCCAAACCGTGGTCCCATGATGATTGTACTAGATTTATTACCAAAATCTTAATAATATGTATCTCATAGGAAAGCATGTAATGATTTTATAAAACAAGGCTTTATTTTAACAGATTTTTTTTTATAAAACAATATCTTATCGGCCAGTAAAAACAAGTAAATATCAAACCTTCACAATGTACAGTTTAGTGTTGGAGAAAGGCTAATTTAAAAGATTTAATAAAGATAATATGCTCAACAGAGAAACTAACTTTGAGTAGAAAGAAAAAAATGAAGAATAAGCTGAACAGTATGAGAATTCTTGGTAATAGCAATTGATTTTACTGTAGAACTAAATTTCATAAATGGTAGAATAAACACCATACAAGGATTAAATTCTAGACAATTTACATGTTTAGTAAAAGTTCAGTAAAATGATGTTAATATTAAGTTTGTAGTTCAAATTAATCATTGTTTTCAAAACAAACATAATAAATTTGAATATATATTTTATACTTTCTAAGGTTCAGGAAATTGTTACAGATTATTATAAAATAGTTTTTAAATTTGCTTAAATACATTTTTTTTTAAATGCTGACACCATAACTTTAGCAAGTTTTTAAAAGTTTTTAATCTATATTCAATTCTGAAATTACAATTTGACATGATTAATCAATAATGGATGATAGTGTAGTTTTTGAGAAAAGTTTGCTGCCTTCAGACATGAAGTATTTCAACATCTGTGATATTTTCTAGACTTTGTGTGTATTACTTCCAAGCAAATATTACAATGTAATTGAAAGGTAATTCTTAAAATTACATGGCAAAATGGCAATGTAATTCATTACTTTCAATTACATGTAATTGAAAATATGCTCAATTAAACATTACTTAAAATTGCTTTTAAATTTGTAATTAATTACATGACAGTTATTACAATTGCATTTTATATACCACAGGTCTGGTTAAGAAATGAGACTTTCAGGGGCATTAGGTAAATCACTGAATATGAAACGATTAATTATTGTTTGCTTAATGAGCACTGGCTATTATTTCATGTATATTTTCGGGACTATGAAAAAAATTACCAGTACTGCTATTCCACAAATAATAATGAATCCACAGTATTAAATAAATCTAAATATAGAAGTCAATGAGTCATCAACAACACATAAGAAATTTAGAGGTCAACATAGAAAAGTTTAAATAAACTTAAGAGACTATCAAAGATCAACACAATTTGTTAGATTCATTGTGAAAGAAAACAGCAGTATTACTTCAAGAAATACTCTATTTCAGTTAGGACAATTGATTAATTGACTGTGTGAAGTATTGCCCTTTTCCAGTAATTTTGTTATTCAATAGTTTTTGTCTTGCCTTGACGGAGTCAAAAAGCGAGACATAGGTATGCTGTATCCGGCGTCGGCAACGGCGTCAACAATGTATTAGTTTGTGATTAGGTCTAGTTCATGGTGAACCACTAGTGGTAGGTCAATAATATTTGGTATGCAGTTGAATTAGCATTGGCACATCTCATTACCATGGAGATTATTTGGCCCTGCCCCCTCAGTCAAGGTCTATTGACTTTGAAACTTTTCATAGTTTACATGTATTAGTTTGTGATTAGGTCATTTTTATGGGGAATCACTAGTGGTAGGCCAATGTTAATTGGTGTTCAGTTGTATAAGCATTAGCACATCTCATTTCCATGGAGAATATTTGGCCCCGCCCCCTCAGTCATGGTCTATTGACTTTGAAACTTTTGCTAAGTTTACATGTATTAGTTTGTGATTAGATCAGTTTAAGATGAACTGCTAATGTTAAGTCAATGATATTTGGTATGCAAATTTATTGGCATTTGCAAGTATCGTTTCCATGGAGATTATATAGCCCCACCCCTGATCATGGTTCATTGACTTTGAAACTTTTACATAGTTTACAAGTTAATGTTTGTGTTTAGGTTTGTTTAAAGGGAACGACTTATAATAATTCAATGGTATTTGGTATGCAGTTGTATTAGCATTGGCACATCTCATTCCATGGAGATTGTTTAGCCATGTACCTTCAGTCATGGTTCATCGACTTTGAATATTTGCACAACTTAAATGTTAAAGTATTGCTATTTTAATTTCAACATTTGCATTATCAAAATTACAAAAAGGCGAGACATATCTCTGTGATAACAGTTTATTAGTTATATTTTGTATGTAGTTGTTTAAATATGTGAACTGGTGCTACTGTTTTAGAAATGCAAATTGTATGTATTCTTGTACTTTATATCAGAATGAAATTATTTGAAAAAGGAAATGTATAATCTAAGATGACTTCAGATAAGCTGTCTTTGCAAAAACAGAATCTTTCAGAAAATAAGGGCTGCACTCAAAAGTAATTTGAACAAAGTATTTCGATTGCAGTATTGATTGAATTTTAGTTGATAGATTATATGGTTAATGTTGTTGTTTTTTTTAAGTTTTTTAATAAAACAACATTCTGTTCAGGTCATTGAAAATAATGGCAAAGAGTTCAATTGGTTTACCAGTATGTGAGGTGGTCAGCTTTTTGATAATGATTCATACTTTTTCATTGGTGCTCAAATAAAACCTTATTTTCATGAGAATATGTGAGTGTAAATATGTGGACATAAAAAAATCAATATCTGAAGATGATGATGAACATGTACATTTTGAAGCAAACAATATATGTTTTAAAGGCATACAAACACTTTGGCATATGTGAAAATATGGATAATTAGTGATGAGTTTACCAAATATACTAATAGGTTGTCAGCTTTTCAAAGACAACTGGATACAGATTGTTAATCAAAAGCAGAATTATAAAATATGTTGGTTTATATAAACCAAATCTGTACCACCAAAAAATACTTGTGAATGGATGATTCAACAGATATTAGCCAATTTAGGTTCATTGTGAAAGAAATCTGCAGCATTTCTTTAAAAAGAATAAGTAAGCTGAAGACTTTACGATCATTGTTCACCTCTATTTCAGTTAGGACAATTGAAATCAAAGTAATTTATATAAAATACTTTAATAAAAGTCTACAAATTACTAAAATGATATTATTTAAGATCTCCTCTTTATTAAAATTTTTCTAGCAGTGTCATGGAATTTGACTTTTCTAAAATGGTTTTATAACAGTGTAATACTTGAGCACTATGACTGACATTTTTATGAATGAATGTTATCAATATTTAGTTAACTGTTCCTTGATAGTGTAAAGATAACAACAACAAGAAACAATGATTAAGCAATCTTGTATAAAAATGTAAATAAATTACAGTCATACCATACGAAAAGTGACATAAAAAATAAACAAAGTTGTTCTATTTTATCTCAGTTAGTATTGGTATCTGTAATATATTGATAACAATGGGAGTGTTATTTTATTTGTTATTGGAATGAAAAACAATTCTGTGATAGAAGATTTTAAATGTTATTTTTTTACACCCTATTTTATGACTACTTTTAGGGTGTGTGGTCATCCTATTTTATGACTACTTTTAGGGTGTGTGGTCATCCTATTTTATGACTACTTTTAGGGTGTGTGGTCATCCAATTTTATGACTACTTTTAGGGTGTGTGGTCATCCTATTTTATGAACAGATATTTAGTGTATGGTAGATATTTTTTTGCTTTATGTCACAATATGAGACGTTCTTATTTTTGTACCCCTTCCTGTATGAGTAATACTTTCATTAGTTTAGTTATTTTATTGGTTCATTCTTATTTTTGTCCATAGATACTGTGTGCTCTTTTAAATAATTCTACAATTAATCTTACTTGGTACATTTTACAGTTAAAACTGACAATTTTACATCACAATTGTTTTAAACATTTACTTTTGATTAAAATGCAGTAATTTTAATGATTTTGAAATAAAAATGTTCTAATGTAGTCAGTAGCATTAATCAGTGATCCCTGTCACTCCTGAAGCTGCAAAATTTGAATGAGTGAACTGAAAAATTGAATGATTTTGTAAGGTAAACAATGAAGTGTTAACAAACATTCTTGTAAGTAATTAAATCAATTTTAATTTGATTATAATCAGGTTAAATATATCAGGTGTTGAAACTTATAAGAGATCAGTTAAATTTAAGGTAAAGTCATCTGAAACATGCAGTTTTACTTTAACTGGAATAATTCAGGTCATCCCTGTTATTTTTGGCCTCTCCTACAAATGTATTTCCGAGGGGTTGAACTTTTTATACAATTGAAACATGTACCAAATCCTGAATTTTGATTGCAGCATCTCTGTTGGAGAGAGCCAATCACATAGGAGCTCAATTTTATTGAATGATTGATTGACAATTTTTCATTGACTAGGCATTCAGGCATTTATGTAGCTATTGTAGAGAAGTGGAATATAACAATGAATAATTGGGGATAGTTTTACCTGAGCAGTATTGTTATCACAATTGATAAATGTTAAAGTAGCTCTGGATGTAACTCAAACTAAACTGACCAATTGCCAGAAAATTGGTTTAATAGCACTTTATGGTTTAAGTAGGATATACTACAAAGATTTCTAAATTATGTTACATGGCATCATAATCAGTAACAGTCGTCACATTTGACTCCAAAAAGTTTAAAGTTTAAAACACTAAACCATCATCTATTTAACTTTTTTTTTATTGTCATACAGCAGGTGAGAGGTGATATTAAACTTTTTGCATGTATGCATATTGTATATAAAAAATTTAAAAATCAAACCTTTACATTCTATAAAGCTATTCTACATACAATGTACCTGCTAAAATATTCAAAAACTTCATACCGGTAGAGGCAAAAAATTGCTGGAATGCAAAATGTTGATAAAATTAGTTTGTTTTAATAAATGCATTGTGAAATGTTAGTAATTAATGCTGTGGCATAGACATAGTAATTAATGCTGTGGCATAGACAGTGGGTTGTAGTAATGATTAAAACCAAAAAATAATTGTTATATTTCATGATAAATTTTGTTAACATTGTATCTATCTAGATGTATATTGTAAATATGTATATATAAAGCTTAGAATTATGTATATTTCATATATGTTTATACATATATGTACATGTAACATTATGGCAGTAAGATGCATTAAATAATTGTGGTATACATGAAAGGTTCTTGTTATATTCATCACACCTTGACTTCATTTTCATTGGTCAATGTTAAGTTATGGAACAGTTGTTAAATGTACATGTCTGTCTGATAGGGTTCATCTGACCTTGACCCCATTTTCATGGTTCATTAGCCAATGTAAAGTTTTCATGGTTATGTTTGTTATTTGAACACTGTAAGCAGTTGTTCAACTATCATTGATGTATGGAATTTTAAAGATAAGAAGACACGATTATAAATGAGACAACTATCCACCAGTGACTAAATGACTAGGATATAAGCCACCATAAGTCACCATACGACCTTAAACATTGAGCAAAGTCTAAAACAAACAGTAAGCTATATAAGGCCCTGGCATGTCAAACAAAACAATTCAAATGAGAAACCAACGGCCTGATATATATGCTAAAAACAATAATCAAAAAATAAATATAGCAGACAACAACCACTGAACAAAAGGCTCGTGACTTGGACAGACACAATAATGTGCTGGGCTCAAACATATTTGCTGATGCACAACCCTCCCCTAACCTGGGTCAAGGATATAAAAGCACAACATCAATCCTGTCTTGCTGAACATTTAAAGTGTCTTATCTTTTATAGTTTTCAAGATAATAGGCAAACACGCAAAAAATTGGCAAACCTCGTCAATAAAAAGAAATAACTCAAATAAGGAGTCAACTGACGATTTCAGCCATGTTGACATATTTGTCGATCTTGTCTTGCTGATCGTTTTTGCTACATTACGTGTCTATCTATTATAGTTTTCAAGATAATGGGCAAAAAAGCAAACAATTGGTCAAAATCATCATTAATGGGCAAAAACTCCAATAAGAAGTCAACCTACGATTTCGGCCATGTTGACTTATTTGTAGAAATTGTATTGGTGATCATTTTTGCATTTAAAGTTTCCATCTACCTATTATTTAAGATAATATGCAAAAATGAAAAAAAAAATTGGTAAAACTCGTAATTTAAGGACAATTACTCCTATAAGAAGTCGTCTGACAGTTTTGATGTAAATGTTCAGTAGATAGATCTCAACATTCTAAACATTTCTGCGAAGATTAAATTAAAGGACGCGGACGACAGACACTAAGTGATGAGAAAAGCTCACTTGGCACAGTGGAACATGTAAGCTAAAAATGTTTTCCAATGCAAGACAAAGGGATGCTTATCTGGTGGCGGCGTTAGCTTTTTGTATAAAGTATATATTTCAGAAGGTAAATAATAATAATAATTATTATTATAATTATAATCTTTATTTCAAGAGGTAACACAAATGTCCCTTGAGGCCCTCGCACTCCATGCACTTACAATATATCCCACAAAATTTTACATAACCAAGATAACATTATAACTTTTACAGTACATTTATTTAATATTTCCTAGATTATCCATTAAAAACAAAACTTTTTATATTTTACATGTGTCGCAGTGCTTCTGGAGAGAATGCAAAAGACCTTTAATATAGAAATAAGAAGATGTGGTATGATTGCCAATGAGACAAGTAATTTCCACCAGAGACCAAACGACGTATAAGTAAGCAGCTACATATTCCTGTACGGCCTTCAACAAGGAGAAAAACTATACCGCATAGCAAGCTATAAAAGTTCCCAAAATGACAAACGAGAAAACTAACGGCATGATTTAAGTAAAAACAATTAACGCAAAACAGATATGAAATACAGCAACAAACGACAACCGCTGAAATACAGGCTCCTGACTTGGTTCGGTCAAATATAGAATTGACGGGGTTAAACGTGTTCGCCTAATCTCCTAATCTGGGACAGAGGTGTAATAGCACAACATAAGAACAACCTATAAAAATTACCCTGATGAAGAGGGCTTTTACATATCTAGATATAAGAAGATGTGGTATGAGTGTCAATGAGACAACTCTCCAGGTCAATTTGACAAAGTACGGTCTTCAACACGGAGCCTTGGCTCACACCGAACAGTAAGCTACAAAGGGCCCCAAAAATTACTAGTGTAAAACCATTCAAACGGGAAAACCAACGGTCTAATCTATATAAAAAACGAGAAACGAGAAACACTTATGAACCACATCAACAAACGACAACACCTGAACATCAGATTCCTGACTTAGGACAGTTGCAAACAAATGCAGCGGGTTTAAACGTTTTAATGGTACCAAACCTTCACCCTGGACAGGGTTCATCTGACCATGGTCCATTCGTGCGTAATTGGTAAACGTTAAGTGTTTTGTAATAATGTACTGTAAAAAAGGTCAAGTATATTGGATATATAGAATAATTGTAAGATGTACATTTCTGTCTGACAATTAGACACTGTTCATTTAACCTTGGCATAATTTTCATGGTTCAATTATAGCAAACTTAAGTTTTTGTGATTTGGTTCGTCTCTCAGATACATTAATTAATAGTTGAAACTTATGATTTCAGAAGATGAAGGATATGTGCAAGTCTTTTACAAATCTCCTACGGTTTTAATTATCAGAGTAATATTCAATCTAAAAATCTGGAGTGGTACACAGTGCTTTATTAGCTGGCTCAAAAATAAGTACAGGAAAGTAAACAATTCTAGAGAAAAACGGTGTGAAGTTGATAACGTTACAAAAATACTAGTATTCTAGAGACAAAAAAAAAAATAATAATCTGTCGATACTGACTATACTGAAAGCATACTCAAAGTAACCAACCTGCTGCACTGAAATCATACCAGCCTACACTCTAATATCATTTATACTGTACTTGACAGAAGAATTTATACAGCAACGTCATTTACAGTACAGGAAGACAAGATCAATATTAAGGAACACATTACTATTTTGATATTCTTCTTTATAACATTACCGATAAACAAACACTTTATAGTTGCACATACGGCATGGATTTTGCTCATTGTTGAAGGTCATACGGTGAAGTAAAATTATAGTTGCTATAATATCTTCGTCATGTTTGCCTCTGGTGGAGGGTTGTCTGATTGGCATTCAAACCACATTTTCTTGTGTTGATATTGTATACTACTCTAGTATTTCAACACCGAATAGGTTGCAAATGTGTTTCATTTCAGGTTGTAGGCTACCTAAATGGCAAATGCCACTATTACATTTGGTGGGATTTTGGTGCAGTTCAACGTCTCATTGCCATAGCTGTGTTGAAACGATTAAATTCAAAATAATGGGCGTGCTGTCTTAAATGTTCTAGATAGACACGGCAAGATTGATTTTTTCACATCACTGTACTCGGCAATGTTTATCATGTTGACTCAGAGCCAGTCATTTGCTTGCTTATATTATTTGGTGATTCATGCTTTAGCGCATAAGAATTGCATCACCGGAGTTGAATTATAATACCGGGAAAGGAGCAAAATAAGTTAATCAGCAAACCTCTTATGTCCGAGTTGTCCTGATTCCCCGTGAAGCAACTCTTACAACAAAACGACGACTGTAGTTCCCGCGTTACATTATTTAATGATTTCAGCATGGAATATACAGACTGCGGATATACTGCTCAGTGTAAATAGATATAGGAAGACGTGGTATGGCAGGGGCGTTTCCAGGATATTTGAAAGAGGGGGCGTAGAATGCAATTTATTTTGGACCTTTTTTTGTCTAAAAAACATAAAATAATTGTGAAATGCACTAATGTAACGGTTCCTGACTTGGAGCATGTATATTTTATAGTTAAAGTGTCAGGGTTTGATATTTTTTATGCCGAATTCTCTCCATTAATTGTCTATGGTATATTAAAATGATTGGATGGATCTTAACAACAGTAGACCAATAACGAGAAATTCCAAATTCTATGGTATAGGGCGTTACTTTACATTTCAATAGTCCTAGGCCAGGATTTTATGAACGGGAGGCGTAATTCCGGTTGCCCTGGTATAGGGTCCATGGGGAAAGTCAGAAGCTCCTGGATTTCAACAATTTAGCATCAAATTATGAAGTATTACAACAGACTCCATGATAGACAAATTGGTGAAAATAGTCTGCCTTCGGATCATTCAAATTATGTATTGATTAACATGTGGATATCAAATCTTAGGAAGAAGTTGTAAATTCAGTTTAAAGGTTATATGAAATGGGCATGAAAAATAAAAAATAAATCTTTAACGATAGCTTTTTCTGAACTTTTGATATATATATATAACTCTATGGTCGGGTTGTTGTCTCTTTGACACATTCCCCATTTCCATTCTCAATTTTAATTTTATATATACCCGTTTTGTTAAAATATACCTTTTCACTGTTTGATCTTTTGGAAAATGTTGTTTGTGCTGTATTTAGACCCCTTTACCAAGAAATTTGTTTTTCATGCACACGTATAAAAATTGCGGTTTTTATTCAACACAATCATAGGTTTGAACGTTGTTTTCAATTTAGTAGATATAAAAAGATGTGGTATGAGTGCCAATGAGACAACTCTCCATCCAAGTCACAATTTATAAAAGTAAACCATTATAGGTCAAAGTACGATCTTCAACACGGAGCCTTGGCTCACACCGAACAGCAAGCTATAACAGGCCCCCAAAACTACTAGTGTAAAACCATTCAAACGAAAAACCAACGGTTTAATCTATATAAGAAACGAGAAACACTTATGAACCACATCAACAAACGACAACTACTGAACATCAGATTCCTGACTTAGGACAGGTGCAAACAGTTGCAGCGGGTTTAAACGTTTTAATGGTACCAAACATTCACTCTTATCGGAAACAATAGTGTAACATTGTATTTATAATACCCCGTTCTAGATAGTCAAATCTGACCCCTTCCAATGCAAGGCGAAAAAAACATAACCCCAATTCAGACAATTTAGCTGAAAATGCAAACCCGTTTGTCGGAACATACCCGGTATCATATATATAGCGAGTATTCCCCGGGTAGATGTAGAATGGCCATTGGGGAAGTGTCACACAAAACAACCATTTCATGTATAGATTTACTGACCGCTTTGGTTGATTAAAAAAGGTGTCCAAGTCACCCATCGGATGGGGGAATCAGTATAAAAAGAAATCAGAGAGTGTGTTTAATTGATGAATATGATAAATTGCCATATTCAATACAATATAAGCAGATTTTTATTCTTTTTTTCTTTTAAAAAGGGGGGGGGGCGTACGCCTATTACGCCCTTACCTGGACCCGCCCCTGGTATGGGTGCCAATGAGACAACTCTCCATCCAAGTTACAATTTATAAAAGTAAACCAGTAAAACCCAGATAAAACGAAATACTGTAAAAGTCTAGCCTGAGAGAGCATGAATTATTTATTAGTCGTTATTGGCTTTGAACACATAATACAATGTTTCTGCTTTCAGTAAGAGCGACTCGCATTTACCGTAATCGAGTGTGCCCACAAAACTTTCTGGCAATTCATAATTAAGCTGCCTTTATGTTAATCGACTCGTCCTTAGGCCACTTCATGATTATTTCAACCATATTGAATAGGGGCAGATTTTTATAGGTAAAAGGTGGAAATAGTTTGAAAGTACGGGAAATCATATCCATGTTTCCAAGCAACTGTTCAGTTTTAATGATGTTTTCCCGTATTTTTCAAACCATTTTTACCTCCATTATGAAAATCTGCCCCTATTCAGTCAACATGGCTGCAATAAGGGGACGACCATTTGATATTCTGGGGGGGGGGGGGGGGGGGGGGGGGGGGGGTGGGCAGGATGATTTTGAAAATAAATAACTCAGCCTTGATAATAACAAAAATGAATGGTTTGTTCTGTGGTAGTTTGAAAATAAATAACCTGACTTACAATGTATTGAAAATAACTTGGCAGGTCTTTTAAGCCATTTTATAAATGCTATTCTGAAGTATGAGATGGCACCAGATTCTTCCAAAATTCGTCTTTTTTCAGATTTTTTTCGGGAAAAACTTCCCAAATCTTTTAATAATTTAAATATTAATGTATTTGAAATGTTTGAAAATGGGTTTCATTTCACTTGAGGTATATTGTCTCGTGAACATTTACCTCACCTTTATTACAGGGCCGTAACTACATTGAGGCAAATGCCTCATGTTGGAAATTTCAAAAACAAAAGCTTGCATGTCTTCATATCAAATTGTTTTCACGGCAAGTGTCTTGCAAGAAGCAAGTTCTGTTCACCCTCTGACGTACTAAGCCCCTGTTTTTTGAGATCCATGTTTCTCATTTATTTTTATTTTTCAGTGTTGATTGTCTATAATGTTTGTCGTTTTGCGTTTAGCTGTTCCCGGGTTTGTCTTTTGTTCATTGATTGCCCTTCTTTATGACTATTCTCTTAGTGTTGCATTCTATTTGTAATTTAGTAATATGTTTTAAACTTGAGTTTTATTATATTTAAGGACCTTTTGTCTATTACAAACTACTTTAAATTGTATCCCAGTTAGGAACTACATCAAGTTGTAATTGAAATGAGTTATAAAAACTTGACTTGACATAGTTATATCAATGATAATCATCCCCCTCTTAACTTAATTTGAAAAAAAAAAAACATAATTAACAGGTATAAAAGGTTTTTCTGCAAACTGAAACATGTTTTGTTTTGTCCTACATATTGGTCTTTTGATGTTGTCCCTAAAAACTTAAAGTCTTACACTGAATCTATATATTTTGCTTTGAGACCAGAATATTGTCAAAAAATTAAAACAGAACTTGCGTTTCAGATTAAGAAAGGGTCTGGGAAACGCGCATAATGCATGATTTTGCGCCATTTTTTCTATAGCTTCTTGGGGCCTTCAGCGAACCCCAGACTCTTCGCTGATTTTTTTTTTGACAACTTTTAAAAGAGGCTAGTTACAGCCCAGCTTTAATACCTTGTACGTATGCAATATATGCAGTTTGCAATTCAGAAGATTAACTTCCAGAGGATGATGATTAATTCTGATTCACTTAATTGACTATGTTATTTATTTAAGAATTTAAAAATTGTATGTTTTCAAATATTATAAATATAATTGTGAAAATAGATAATCAGTCCCTTGTTTTAATGAAAATGAAAAATCATGCTTCAACAGTGCAGAAAATAAATAATCTGTCCTTTTGGTCCACAAAAATAAATAACCCATCCAAAACAAATCCTCCTGCAACCCCCCCCCCCCCCCCCCCCCCCCCCCCCGGCAGAATATCAAATGGTCGCCCCCTAACCGTGAAGGGGCAGTGATTCTTGATACTGGACGTAAGAAACAACTACAAGTTACTCCTTGTAGTCAATAGCTTGATTGAATTCTGTATATTTGGTTGCCAGTCACCAGATCTTGGGTCATCTGAGTTTATAGTACGTCAGTGCTTTGATTAAGTTTAGGCCAAACATGAAACTTCCCCGAACTTTTTATACTTCAATAAGAATTTTCTCCCCTTTAAATGTCTGGTAACAATCAATTACACTGACCTCTGACATTTATTGATTTACATTACGACGATACATGTCATATAACTTTTCCAATGGGTTTACGTCACTACAGCGAATTTCTAAATATATACACATGACGATGTCAAGGTCGAATATGTCAATTTTTCCGAAAGCCGTATAACCTCATGCTTGTTTTACTTTATGTAGCCGGTAAGTATGAAAATGTCTTGCACACTTTATATTGTAGGCCTAATACCATATGCTTTTGAAAATGCAAAAAGGAAATGAGGCCCTTCATGGGGGTGTCCAAGTAATCACATAATCACATTTTTTTTGCCAATATGATCACATAATCATGAATTATTTTTTTAAACAACATAATCAAAAAATAAAAAATACAGTCCTAGATTAATCAAATAATCATGAAATATTTGGTCTGATAATCAAACAATCACTATAAAAACGGCCAAGTAATCACATAATCAAAAACCCCATGAGGATAAGACATGTAAGATAAGATAAGATAATTTTATTGGTTCAAAATCCAAAATTATAGGATTGTTACCAAGACAATAAACATTGACCATACATAAACATACAAACATAATCTGACCACATTTATAAACATTATATATATAACTGTATATCTCCTCCATTATTAAAAGAAAATATTGTTACAATAATAAATGAATGTATATTATAATCTCTGCTGAGGAGGTGGTACCACAAAGTTATTAAGTACTCAATAAAGCATGCATGAGGAGGCTCGGAAATAGTATGTTTTGAAATCATTGACACTGTCTGGAACACAGACACTTCTCTGGAAGTGTCCACAAGACATCAAAGCGTAGGCCTATACATCGTTAGTACATTCTTGAGTACTGCAGTATTGGATCCATATAAAAACATCACACTGACTCCCTAGAAATGGTCTAAAGAAGAGCTGCCAGATTTGCGACATCAACATACAATCGAGAACCAGAGACAGTTACCAATATCATGAAAACCCTAGAATGGAAGACACTAGAATCTAGACAGAAATGCAGTAGATTGAGCATGTTCTACAAAGCCACACAAGGAAAGCCGGCAGTCAACATACCACCATACGTGAGAAGACTATCTACATCAACAAGACAATACTATCCAGAAAAATTAACTCATATCAGTACTTCCACAGATGCCTACAAATACAGCTATGCCACGCACCATCACCGACTGGAACAGCCTGCCTCTCGAATCTTTCCAAACTACATCCCTGGAATGCTTCAAGGAGCAACTTCGGAGACTGCAGCTGTAAACAGAAACCACATGTTTTTATCCAATTTTAATTGCACTTGTAAATACTGAGCACGCAGGTTGACGTTTGCACAGTAGCATCTGCGTTAAGGATTTCCACTGCAGATCAATTAGTATAGATGTAGATGTTCTTGACTATCATGACCAATGTATCCCATAGTATAAATAGGAGTATTCGACCTTTCCATTGACAGAAACACTCAGTGCAACAAATAACATGCACGAATCTCAGTTAAAAATTGAAACTGAAGAAAATGTCATTAAACCTCATTAGGTCTATCTCAGTTACCACAAATGGTGGATTATATATATGTGAATTTAAGGTATCCGATAATCCTACAATACATCTAACATGTCTAATACATAGAGTTGTTAACTAATGCTATAGGGAAAATAGTGGGAGATGATAAACCTACTCAAATTCCTGTCCTGAATCTTACTTGCATTCTTATTCTTCCTCTTTCCTCAGTAAGCGGCCACCATCAGATGAGCTGGTTGACTATCCTGCCACATTTTTTGCAGTAGGTTGAGTAACAGGTCATTGATGAGCGTCTTTCGGGAAGGTAATGTGTGCACGGTCAAGCTACATTTACAGATACACATGTATTTTTGGTGCTGAATGTTATGAAAATCATATAGAAAATATTGAAAAGAATAATTGTAGCGTGTCATTTGTTTACTTAGGTCCATATAAAAATAATATTTTGCAAATATTGCTTAAATGTATGCAGTAATTGAACAGAGGTGGATTAGGCAGGAAAGTGACTTTTAACATGAATTACTGTGGATTCATTTATTTCCGTGGGTACTAATTTTCATGGATTGAGGAAAACTTACATATTCGTGGATATTTAATTTCGTGGTTTTTCCCAAGTCGGCATATAAGTCTATAGAAAATTTGTAATTCGTTGGAACATTTAAATTCGTGGTTCACCTGTTCCCACGAATTTAATGAAAATCTGTATCCAACGAATAAAAATGAATCCATAGTATTGACCCAATGCAAAATCTACAGTAGTGATGAATAAGATTGTGAAGCAAGATATAAATTCCCTGTGTAAGAAAGTGTATAGTGTTTTTATACGCCAGTTTACGGAACATATTATGTTATACCATTGTCTGTCCGTCTGTCCCTCCGCCTGTCTGTCTTCAACATGTAGGACAATAACTCAAAGGCTTTAACCAGTTTTAATGAAACTTTGGTGAATTATTTATATCTATTGACGTAAGCTCCCTTTCAATTTTTATAAATTTTAGATTTTACGTTTCAAAGTTGTGGGATTTTATTCATAAAAAAGGGGGGATTTTCCAGTTTTTAGACTAACTCAAATCATGAAACGTTAGTGACTGGTTTATATCTATTATAATAAGCTCCCTTTAGTTTTTAATAATATTCTGATATGATTGAGAAGATATGGAACTTTATATGTTGAAAAAGCGACAGGTGTATCATGCACTCATCATGCAGTGTGTGAAACCTCCACTCGCCAAAGGCAAGTAAGAAATGTATATGGCGAGCACTGATACTTCAGGACTCGCCAATGGACCATATCTAATGTTAGAGTACTATGTTAAACCATATTTCTGTACAAAGGGAGATAACTCATTTTTTAAAAGACATTCTTTGTTAAATTATTTGAAGAATTTTTTGGCAGGTTTGTTTGTTATTTAGTATAAACTATTTTCTGAATGCTATATATATAAAAAAAAAAATATGAAGAGAAATCCTTTAATTAGATAATAATCTATTTTTAGCTCACCTGGCCCACAGGGCCAAGTGAGCTTTTCTCATCACTTGGCGTCCAGCGTCGTCGTTGTCCGTCGTCATCCGTCGTCGTTAACTTTTACAAAAATCTTCTCCTCTGAAACTACTGGGCCAAATTAAACCAAACTTGGCCACAATCATCATTGGGGTATCTAGTTTAAAAAATGTGTCCGGTGACCCGGCCAACCAACCAAGATGGCCGCCATGGTTAAAAATAGAACATAGGAGTAAAATGTAGATTTTGGCTTATATCTCTGAAACCAAAGCATTTACAGGGGTAAAATTGTTTATTAGGTCAAGATTTATCTGCCCTGAAATTTTCAGATGAATCGGACAACTGGTTGTTGGGTTGCTGCCCCTGAATTGGTAATTTTAAGGAAATTGACGTTGGCGTTGTCGTTGTTGTCGTCAGAAGACACATTGGTTTTCACTCTAACTTTAGTTTAAGTGAATGGATCTCTATGAAATTTTACCATAAGGTTCAATACCACAAAAAGAAGGTTGGCATTGATTTTGGGGGTTATGGTACCAACAATAAGCATTTTTGTAACTTCCAGACATAACTTGTGTTTTAGTGTATGGATCTCTCTGACATTGTACCACAAGGTTCCATATCACAAAGGGAATGCTTGGATCGATTTTGGGGGTAATTGCCTCAAAATTTTAGGAATTAGGGGCTAAAAAAGGGGCAAAAACAAGCATTTTTCTAGTTTCATGACAATAACTTGTGTGTAAGTCTATGGATCTTTCTGAAATTGTACTACAATGTTCCATATCACAAAGGGAAAGCTGGAATTGAGTTTGGGGGTAATTGCCCAAAACGTTTAGGAATAAGGGGCCAAAAAGGGGCCAAAAATAAGCATTTTTCTAGTTTCCAGACAATAACTTGTGTTCAAGTGTATGGATCTCTCTGAAATTGTACTGCAAGGTTTCATATCACAAAGGGAATGTTTGGATTGATTTTGGAGGTAATTGCCTTAAAATTAAAAAAAATAGGGGCCAAAAAAGGGGCAAAAAACAAGCATTTTTCTAGTTTTGTGACAATAACTTGTGTGTAAGTCTATGGATCTTTCTGAAATTGTACTACAAGGTTCCATACCACAAAAGGAAGGTTGGGATTGATTTTGGGGGTGATGGTACCAACAGTTAAGGAATTAGGGGCCAAAAAGGGGCCAAAAATAAGCATTTTTGTAACTTCCAGACATAACTTGTGTGTTAGTGTATGGATCTCTCTGACATTGTACCACAAGGTTCCATATCACAAAGGGAATGCTTGGATTGATTTTGGGGGTAATTGCCTCAAAATTTTAGGAATTAGGGGCTAAAAAAGGGGCAAAAACAAGCATTTTTCTAGTTTCATGGCAATAACTTGTGTGTAAGTCTATGGATCTTTCTGAAATTGTACTACAAGGTTCCATATCACAAAGGGAAAGCTGGAATTGAGTTTGGGGGTAATTGCCCAAAATGTTTAGGAATAAGGGGCCAAAAAGGGGCCAAAAATAAGCATTTTTCTAGTTTCCAGACAATAACGTGTGTTCAAGTGTATGGATCTCTTTGAAATTGTACTGCAAGGTTCCATATCACAAAGGAAATGTTTGGATTGATTTTGGGGGTAATTGCCTCAAAATTTTAGGAATTAGGGGCCAAAAAAGGGGCAAAAAACAAGCATTTTTCTAGTTTCGTGACAATAACTTGTGTGTAAGTGAATGGATCTTTCTGAAATTGTACTACAAGGTTCCATAGCACAAAGGGAAAGCCGGAATTGAGTTTGTGGGTAATTGCCCAAAAGTTTAAGAATAAGGGGCCAAAAATGGGCCAAAAATAAGCATTTTTCTAGTTTCCAGACAATAACTTGTGTTCAAGTGAATGGATCTCTCTGAAATTATACTGCAAGGTACCATACCACAAAGGGAAAGCTGGGTTTGAGTTTGGGGGTAATTGCCCTAAATGTTATGGAATATGGGGCCAAAAAGGGGCCAAAAAACAAGCATTTTTCTAGTTTCCAGACAATAACTTGTGTTCAAGTGTATGGATCTCTATGAAATTGTACTGCAAGGTACCATACCACAAAGGGAAGGCTGGGATTAAGTTTGGGGGTGATGAATCATAAGGGGTTTTTTGGGGGGGGGGATTTTTTTTCCCTTTTTTTTTCTTTAAAATTTTCCATTTTAAATTGGTTATTTCTGATATATATATAAAAGCAAATAATAACGATATGGTTTGAATAGGTAAATTAAAAAATTTTAAGTTCTTAGACCACATTCATTCTGTGTCAGAAACCTATGCTGTGTCAAATATTTAATCACAATCCAAATTCAGTGCTGTATCAAGCTTGAATGTTGTGTCCATACTTTCCCCAACTGTTCAGGGTTCGACCTCTGCGGTCGTATCAAGCTGCGCCCAGCGGAGCATTTTATTGGTTATTATCTTGAATATTATTATAGATAGAGATAAACTGTAAACAGCAATAATGTTGAGCAAAGTAAGATCTACAAATATGTCAACATGACCAAAATGGTCAGTTGACCCCTTAGGGAGTTATTGCCCTTTATAGTCATTTTTTACCAATTTTTCGTAAATTTTTGTAATCTTTTACAAAAATCTTCTCCTCTGAAACTATTGGGCCAAATTTAACCAAACTTAGCCACAATCATTATTAGTGTATCTAGTTTAAAAAATGTGTGCAGTGACCCAGCCAACCAACCAAGATGGCTGCCATGGCTAAAAATAGAACATAGGGGTAAAATGTAGATTTTGGCTTATAACTCTGAAACCAAAGCATTTAGAGCAAATCTGTCAAGGGGTTAAATTGTTTATCAAGTCAATATCTATCTGCTGTGAAATTTTCAGATGAATTGGACAACTGGTTGTTAGGTTGCTGCCCCCAATTGGTAATTTTTAAAGAAATTTTGCCGCTTTTGGTTATTATCTTGAATACTATTATAGATAGAGATAAACTGTAAACAGCAATAATGCTCAGCAAAGTAAGATCTACAAATAAGTCAAATGACCAAAATGGTCAGTTGACCCCTTAAGGAGTTATTGCCCTTCATAGTCAATTTTTAACAATTTTCATTAATTTGGTAAATTTTTGTAAATTTTTACAAAATATTTTCCTCTGTAACTAAAGGGCCAAGTTTATTATAGATAGAGAAAATTGTAAGTAGCAAGAATGTTCAGTAAAGTAAGATCTACAAACACATCACCATCACCAAAACACAATTTTGTCATGAATCCATCTGTGTCCTTTGTTTAATATGCACATAGACCAAGGTGAGCGACACAGGCTCTTAAGAGCCTCTAGTTATTAATGTATATATTTCAATACATTACATTGTGTAGATAAAGGTTGTTGACATTTTATAGATAAGTTACAAATCTATATTAGTTTGTGACAAATGAAAGAAGAAATATTTGGAACTATTAATTATATTTGATATATAATTTGAAAACAGATATACACTGTATTACATCATATCTAATTTTAGAGAACTATTAATCATATCTAATGTTTTTTTCATCATGCTTATAAGATATTGATTGATAATTGGTATATAGTTTTATCATGACAAGTTACAGATCAAGTTCAAATTTTTGTTTCTGTCTAACAATTTTTTGCAGAGTTATTGTCCTTGGACTTGAAAAATTCTCTCATATAATTAGTTTTCCACATTGTTTTTAGTCATGCTTGTTGATATTGACATGATATTTACTTTTTGTTTACACCATGACAAGTTATAGAACAAGTTAGCATTTTGTTGCAGTATAATGAATTTTTACCCAGTAGGGGACTATGTATTGCCATGCAATACTCTCAGAATGCTTGTCAATTCTTGACGTGACTGAAATAAATGATTAATGCATTCAGTGTCTTGGGATATCAATAGATTACAAATAAAACATTTTATATGTTTACCTTCCTATAGTCCATTTATGTTAGGTTAAGAGAAATACAGGATGGACATTGTATTTGTTAACCATGCAGATTTGAAGGCCATTTTTATGCCCCTGCCGTAGCGGAGGGGGCATTAAGTTTTACCCTTGTCCGTCTGTACGTCCGTCCGTACGTCCCAAAAATGGTTTCCGTTCTCTAACTTAAGTTTGCCTCAACCAAATGTTATGAAACTTATACACAATGCTTATTACCACAAAACACAGATCAGTTTAGAATTTTGGTGGTGTCACTTTAACCGTTCTAGAGTTATGCCCCTTTATAAATGGAAAAATTGCCAAATTTTTAGTTTCTGTTCTCCAACTTAAGTTTGCCTCAACCAAATGTTATGTAACTTATACACAATGCTTATTACCACAAAACACAGATCAAGATTGAATTTTGGTGGCGTCACTTTAACTGTTCTAGAGTTATGCCCCTTTATAAATGGAAAAATTGCAAAATTTTTATTTTCTTCTAATTATCAAGTAATTTTTAAAATTGGAGTTATCTTCCTTTGTCGATGATTATAGTTGAATCAAATACAATCAATGCTTTATACAATGCAATATTTAATTTTGACTTCCACTGATAAAACACAGATCAAGTTGAATTTGGGTAGTGTCACTTTAACCATTATTGAGTTATGCCCCTTTATAAATCGAAAGATTGCAAAAGTTTTAGTTTCCATTCTGTAACTTAAGTTTGCCCCAACCAAACATTAGTAAACCTATACACAATATTCATTACCACAAAACTAAGATCAAGTACACATTTTTTGTTTCCGTTTTCTAACTTTAGTTTGCCTCAACCAAATGGTATGAAACTTATACACAATGCTTATTACTACATAATACAGATTAAGTACGAAATTTGGTGGCGACACTTTTACCATTCTTGAGTTATGTCCCTTTATAAACATAAAAATTGCTGAATTTTTTTAGTTTGTCTCAACCAAATGTTATAAAACTTATACACAACCGTTCTAGAGTTATGCGTGTTTACAAATAGAAGAATTGCTGAATTTCTTAGTTTCTGTTCTCTACTTAAGTTAGCCTCAACCAAATGTTATGAGACTTACACACAATGCTTATTACCACAAAACTCAGATCAAGTTCAAATTTGGGTAGCTTCATTTTTACCGTTCTTCAGTTATGTCCCTTTATAACTATATGATAGGCAAGCGGGAGCATCGATCATCTGTGTACACATGTGGACACTATCCACATTTATTTATACTTATTCTGATTGTTCAACAAGTTCAATCTGGTCATTCTGGTGGTAAAGTTTTAAATAGTAATTTCAATATGGACAAGCTTTTAGGGCTGAATAATAAAAACATGAACGGAATTAAAAAGAATAGCAAAACTGGAACCTAAACTTAAAAAAAGCCTTTCATACAAACCTTGTACACACAGTGTAATCTCTCACGTTTTTATTAAATACAAATTTGATAATTACAACTTGAATAGAAGAGGCTGCTCAATAACTCCAGCATTTGTTATTTGTTATTTATATAATGTCTGGTCATGACATAAAAATAAACTTTTGACTTGTGGTGAAAACCTTTATGATACCAACCTCCCCAGGTAATCGAAAGACAATATAGATTGAACCCTTATAATATATATAACTGAGACTACTATATGAATTGTAAAATTACTAGTTATAGATTTAAAATAATATACTTATTAACTTCATACATTTTGTAAGTAGACTTAGAACTATATTTTTTATTACATACAATAATTATGTGTGGAAAATACGGCAAGTCCCAAAAGTAAGTCATTCGCTAGGTTGGCAAGTGTAATTTCAATTTGGCGAGTTGAAATGAAAAGCTGCTCGTCAATTTGGCGAGTAAGAACCAAAAAAAATTTCACACACTGTCATGACGCAGCTCTTTACTGTTATTGTGGTGGAAGTATTCTACATGTATACATTTTTTGCTTGTATGGTTATCTTATAAAGATCCAGAGAAGAACAAACCTAACACAGCCTTTAACCTTTATGAACCATTCAACTGTATATAAGAATATATATATCAAACAATTAATAAAAGTTTTGCTGGAATAAAAAACCCAGACACAACTGATACATATTTTTTTAAAGATAGAAAAACTACTTCCCATTTTGGCTATATATTAGTCAGGATAGTTTGTGTTAACTTGCATTATTTGAGAAATTAAGTCGTCATCAAATCATGGGAAAAAAAAACAATTTTTACAATATAATATAAAATTTAAGAGTAGGAAAAATATATTAAAATGTATTATTAATAAATATCCTCTGCAACTCATATACATGATATATGAAGCTTTTTATGGAGATAGTATTGAATGAGAGCATAGAAAAAGAAATGGATGATAGTCAGTTTAAAACAATAACAGTTAAATCCCTTTACTTTTAAGTTTTTGTCTCGCTTTGACCTTGACAGAGTCAAAAGACGAGACATAGGTATGCTGTTTCTGGCCGCAGTGTCAACAAAGTATTAGTTCGTGATTAGGTCAGTTTATAGGGAACCACTACTGGTAGGTCAATGATGTTTGGTATGCAGTTATAATGGCATTGACACATCTCAATTCCATGGAGATTATTCATTGTTATTTGGCCCTGTCTCCTCAGTCATGGTCTAATGATTTTGAAACTTTTGCTTAGTTTACATGTATTAGTTTGTGATTAGGTGTTTATGGGGAACCACTAGTGCTAGGTCAATGATATTTGGTATGCAGTTGTATAAGCATTGTCACACTCATTTCCATTGAGATTGTTTGGCACTGTACTTTCAAACATGGTTCATGGACTTTATGCATAACTTACATGTTAAAGTATTGCTGTTTTGATTTTAACATTTGCATTTTACTATCAAATTAACTAAAAGGCGAGACATATCTCTGTGTTAACAGTTTATTGTTATTATGATGAGTTACTGTTATTGTGTTTGAGATACAATTTCTATGCATCATCTTATTTTCATTAATGAAATTTAGATTACTGCTTAATATCAATTTAATATCTTCATGACATTTGTGTAGTGGATCAACTTAATAAACTTATTATGCCAATTTTCATTCGCATTTCTGAAATTGATATTTTTACTTGATATGCCTATACATGATCTTGCAACAGGTTCTTTTTCCTGAAAATTTTGACAGTTAAAGCAAATATTTCACATCACAATGTCCTATGACACATTTTCCCTGAATGACCCTATGTCGACCAGGGTAGTTCATTCATAGAATAGGAATTGAAAACTCATCTTTTAATGGCTATTCCTGACCTGTTGATATATGGTTGGTGATCAGCAGGAATAGACAAACTTAAGAGATATCTACAGATTGAATAATTTGACTTAAACCAACTGAGGCCCCCAAAGTACCCATTCTAGTTTAAACTTTGGTATTGGTAAAATCACCCAGCTTTAGCTGCTTAGGTTCTTATATGTTCTGATATTTTCAGCGCCCCAAGTCAGGATCCAACCAGGGACCTTCAGCACAATAGACAGCGACCTCACGTAATGAAATATTTACACTTTAATAGCAAATTTACTCCTAAAGGAAGAATTCATAGTGAAAGAAGTGCACCCTAGTGGGGTGAGGGTTGGGGGAGGTTGGCTCAAAAGTCAAACAAAAAGAAGTTAGAAAGTGGGGACAGGGGGTTTAGACGACATATGTCCCCAGAGGATAGAATACCAGCAATTGAAATAGGGATTTTGAATCCAATGCTTCAAGTATGAAAAGTGTCATACTTTCTGTAAGTTAGTTTCCTTTTATCAGCACTTTGAGGGGTCCATAGATGGCTTTTTTAATGGCAAGTTATTCAACATCACTTAGGCTTATTTTTCCTATGGCAGCCTATCCAAATTAACTGCTCTTCATTCTTATCAACCAATTTTTCAGAACCTTACTATTTGATTCATAGTTATTAGTTCTAGTCTTGAATCTGCATTTAAATACTTGCCACTGGCCTGTTTTCATAACAACAACAATCAATCAAAACATATTCAAGGATTCACAACTTATTTTGTCTGGTACATGTGCACCAAGATTTCGTAAAATGAGATTGATACCCTGCATTTATCATGCTTTTCAACAACATATAGTCAAAAAGTTGAAAGATCCCCCCTCGTAAATTATGGAAAACTATCATTCTTCATTGACAATGATTTCTTGGTGTAAACTAGATACACCCAATTGGGCTAATGCCCTCATGGGTGTATCTAATACATGTATCCATTAATCTGTTACAAACTCATTTTCACAATTTTTGTGCTTATAAATATGATATAAGGAGCACATAACATTTGTAATGAAATAAATTTTATTTTAACTATTCACATGATTTAATTTGCCTTATCTTAAAATTAATGGGTAACTTTCAAAGGAAAAATGAGTTGATTGAAAAAAAAAAAAAAAAAAAAAATATTTTCAGCAAATTTTCTTTATACTCATAATTATTAATTTTTTGTACAAAGTATTAAAATTTCTCAATAGATACTAATAATACATTAACTAAGCAGCAGACGGATATGATTGAATTTGATTACTTTTAACATAATGATTATTCTTATTTTATCACCATTTTGATGTTTGTATTAAGTAATTTCAAAAGTGCTTTTCCTGATAAAAGCCCCCAAAAAAAGATAATTCAAATCTAACGTTTAAATACATTTATATCTTCACCTTTGACAGCAGTTTAGATACATGTTACATACACGCTTAAGCAACCTAACAACAAATGATGTGGAAAATTTTTTAAGATTTGCACCCCAGTGACATCTCAAAACAAACACACCTCAATTTGGGACATTTAAAATTTTAAAAATTGTGGACTGATTTGATAGGTTAATATGAACTAGTCAAGGTTAGGCCATGCTGATATAAAAGTCAACACCATGTCATGAACATCGATGCTAAATCAGATGATTATCAGTATATACATGATATATAATACCTTTCCTTCAATTCAGTGTGGTCATTTTAGGTAAGATATTTTTGATTGTAATACACTGAAAACATGACATGTTAATTATTACAAATTCATTACTTCACTGATATTCTCCTATTCTCATTTTTATTGACTTGTTCAGAATTTGATGCTTTTTCTTAAAATTATCTAAAACAACTAAGACTACTAAAGAAATAACATAATAAAAGGAGCCTGTGTAGCTTTCTGTTTGATAAATTCTCATAAATCTCAATTTTTACCATTAAGAGAAAAAGGTTTTACAACATGTGAGGATTGGATATTGCTTTATACAATGTATCAATACCTAAACAACTAAGTAACTTTGTTCTTTTTAAGTAATGATAACATACTTAGTATCCTACCAAAGGCTAGTTTATTATTATTATTATTATAGGGGGAATTAAGGGCCAAAAACAAGCATTTTTCATGTTTCAGGACAATGTGGGCCCGATTTAGTGGTGTTATATCTTACAAAGTTTATCCAAATTATTCTTGCAAAGAATTCCACTCAAGCCGGTGCTAGGGGCCATCTAAAACTTGCAGTGAGGTGAGAGTTTTTTGCTCCTTGTTGAAGGCCTCCCTGTGACTTTGAGATGAAGAACAGCAATAAGAGTGATGTTCCTTTGCTTTTTGTGTGTTTTCTTTTGCTGTGCATGTACTGATTTTGTGTCATGAATGAATAGCCTATATCCTTTTTTTTATACGCCCGTTTATGGGACATATTACTATTATGGTATACCGTTGTCCGTCTGTCGTCAAAATGTCGGACAATAACTCAAAAACACTTTAACCAATTTTCATGAAACTTTGGTGAATTGTTTATATCTATTGATGTAAGCTCCCTTTCGTTTTTTTTTAATTTTAGATTTTTAGTTTTTGAGTTATGGGATTTTATTCATAAAAAAAGGGGGGATTTTCCAGTTTTCCAGACAATAACTCAAAAATTCTTTGAGCATTTTCTTGAAACTTTGGTGACTGGTTTATATCTATTAAAGTAAGCTCCCTTTAGTTTTTTTTATGAATTTCTTATATGACATTTTGGAGTTTTGGAACTTTATTTGTTGAAAAGCAACAAACGGCGTATGGCCGTATCATGCACTCTTGACACAGCTCTTTATTCTATTATATAACTTGTGTGTAAGTGTATGGATCTCTATGAAATTGTACCACAAGGTTCTATACCTTAAAAGGAAGGTTTGGATTGATTTTGGTGGTTATGGCCATAAATAGTTATCAAAGGTACCAGGATTATAATTTAGTACGCCAGAAGCGCCTTTCGTCTACATAAGACTCATCAGTGACGCTCATATCAAAATAGTTATAAAGCCAAACAAGTACAAAGTTGAAGAGCATTAAGGATCCAAAATTCCAAAAAGTTGTGCCAAATACGGCTAAGTTAATCTATGCCTGGGATAAGAAAATCTTTAGTTTTCGAAAAATTCAAAGTTTTGTAAACAGGAAATTTATTAAAATGACCACATAATTGATATTCATGTCAGCACCGAAGTGCTGACTACTGGGCTGGTGATACCCTCGGGGACGAAATGTCCACCGGCAGTGGCATTGACCCAGTGGTGTAAATAGTTATCAAAGGTACCAGGATTATAATTTAGTACGCCAGACGCGCGTTTCGTCTACATAAGACTCATCAGTGACGCTCATATCAAAATAGTTATAAAGCCAAACAAGTACAAAGTTGAAGAGCATTGAGGATCCAAAATTCCAAAAAGTTGTGCCAAATACGGCTAAGTTAATCTATGCCTGGGATAAGAAAATCCTTAGTTTTCGAAAAATTCAAAGTTTTGTAAACAGGAAATTTATTAAAATGACCACATAATTGATATTCATGTCAGCACCGAAGTGCTTACTACTGGGCTGGTGATACCCTCGGGGACGAAACGTCCACTAGCAGTGGCATCGACCCATAACAGTTGAAAATTAGGGTAAAAAACAATACTTTTTGAAAACTTTGTTTAAATTGCTAATTTCTTGACCAATTTCAATGGGGTTTAATTCAGAGTCTTTAATTCTTGGGGTTCTTAATATGCTGAATCTAACCTTGTATTTAAATTTTGGATTTGGGCCCTGTTAAAAATTGGTCCACATTCAGGTCCAAAGGTTTCAAAATGAAACTTTGTTTGATTTTTACAAAAATTGAATTGTTGGGGTTCTTTGATATGCTGAATCTGAACATGTATTTAGATTTTGGATTTTGGGCCCTGTTTTCAAGTTGGTCTAAATTGGGGTACAAAATTAAACTTTGTTTGATTTTAAAAGAATGAACATATAGGGTTCTTTGATATGCTGAATCTGACTGTGTATTTAAATTTTGGGTTTTGGGCCCCGTTATCAAATTGGTTCACATTGGGAATTTGAGGTCCAAAATCAAACTTTGTTTGATTTCAATAAAATTTGAATGTATGGGGTTCTTTGATATGCTGAATCTAACCATTTTTTTAGATTTTGGATATTGGACCATAATAGGTAAATGCTCAATTTCAAATTTTTTAGTTCTTAGATCACATTCTTTCTGTGTCAGAAACCTATGATGTGTCAAATATTTAATCACAATCCAAATTCAGAGCTGTATCAAGATTGAATGTTGTATCCAACTGTTCAGTGTTCGACCTCAGTGGTGGTATCAAGCTGCACCCTGTGGAGCATTTTATTATATCTTTCTGCAAATTGTTATTGTTATTGTAAATATATATAAATACAGGGAGTTGCTTCAATCTTACAACCTCAGCGTTGACAGGCTAGTGATACAGTAGATGAACTACTTATACCACTCAGCCACTGAGACCCTAAATACATTAGTGAATAATCCCCTATGTCAGGAACCTCCTTGTTAGTTGTCTTTCGTGACACAAAAAAAAAAATGGTGTTGATTTTAATCTAGAAATTACTTAGAGCAATTTAGAGCATGACCTTTAGTTTTTCTAGTATTTTGTATCATTGTTTTGTTTGTTTACTGTCTTGTACATCTGCTTTTATTCATTTTACTGCTGGATAGTTTAATGATCGAGTGAAGCAAGTTAATACTGTGACAAGAGAAGTCAGCTTATTTCCTTGACAACAAAAAATCCTTTCATCCACTTCATTCATGTTCATTGTCATTTGTACTGATATTTTTTTCTGATCACTTATATCATGTTTATAGATGTATTATATTGAAACAATAGATATTTTTTTCAGACTATAAGTTGAACTATGGCTCAGATTGGTGTGAGGAGGTTTTGTGATTTAAGAAGATTAGAAAGATGTGGAATACAGCTTTTAACCAGAACATTGAGATTTAAACCAAAAGGTACAAAAATTGTTTATGTAATGAGTTGGTTCAGAAATTCAACTTTTGTTCCTGCAAGTTTATTATTTGAAAAAAAAAGTTTAAAAAAAAAAGAATTTTAACTTGAAATGGCTTAAAAAATAACTACCAGTAGGTGAAACCTTAAGGTGGTCTGAATTCAAACAATGCCAACTATTAGTTATCCATAGTCAAACTGATATATATGTGAAAAGAAAATTATTAAAAAAGTTGAGATTTAGGCTTGCATCCTTTTTATAGTTTGCTTTTTTTTTTTTTTTTTTGGGGGGGGGGGGTCAGTTCATCAAACATGGTAAAGCACTGATTTGATATATGTAAGAACATGAACCTAATGGAGTACTTTCATGGTCAAAATTCTACATTTTAAAGGGAACTGTTACACAGCAGCATATAACATGCATAAAGCAAATTACAGTAGGTAAAAGAAACCCATAAAACCATGTGACTGCTAATCTGACAGACCATAATTATAATTGCATACCTATTGTATTATGATGATCTATCAGCATGGCCTTGCACTGTATGTGACAATAGAGCAATGTGTTTAGGCCTCAATATGGTTACTCAGTATTGTCTTATTTTCCTTGCAATTGAAAAATGTACAAAGGTGACTGGTCATTTAGTTTTAAATTTAAGATAGTCTGTTTTTACTGTGACTGAACTCATTTTACACACAAGTCATGTGATAACGTTGGAAATATATCCATCCTTACGTCCATCCTGTATCAGGTTTTAAGTTTAGGTTTCAGGTAGATTAATGTTTATGTATAAGGAAGTTTACAATGAAGTTCTGATCTAATCATCTTGAAATTTAGTCATTTAATGCATATTTTCAATGTGATGTAAAATTTTAAATATATACCAAATTAAGGGTTTGACCCAAATTTTGTGGTTCACTGAACATGGAAAATTGTTATTTGAAATTTATACATTGAACAAGAATATCTGTCCATAGAACACCATGCATTCTTGTTCAATGTTATATATATATCGTAAAAATTTTGCAATAGATTTTGAAGATAACTACAGAAAAAAAGAAATGGAAAGACTAGAAAGAAACAACTTGTAAAATATATTCTTTTTCAGTGGTGTTATTAATATGTTTCCATGGTAATATTATTATATTCCAGGTCAACACCATACTCTGTTACCATGCAGAACTGTGAGTGGGAGCAACCAGTACAGAAATAGATCCCAGACCATGAAGAGTGTGACGCCCCCACACAACAAGAAAGTGCAGCTAGTCATTTTTGATAAAGATGGGACTCTTATATGCTTTCATTCTATGTGGGCCCCATGGTCTAGAAAATTGGCTGCTAAGTACGTATTTTTATTTATTGTGGATTTAATTATTTTTCATGGAAACCAATTTTTGTGGATTCATGAAAAAATATATTGTTATTAATATTTGATTGAGTGGTTTTGTCAGAGCTTGCATATAGCTTATAGAAAATTTGTACAATCCCTGGAATTTAAATTTGTGGTTCAACCATGCCCTCAAAATCCAGGAAAAATTCGTAAGGGTTCCGCGGAACCCAGTGTCTCGCCTACTTTTTCTGTTAATCGCAGGCTCAACAAAAATGAGGAAGTAAATCAATAAAAATATTCCTCTTGATACCATCTTTTGATTGTAAGAAGCTTCTGTCCAAGTTTGGTAAAAATCCAGATTAGTTAATGAATCTAATAAATGTTTAAAAACTTTATCTGCAGACTGAATGTAATGTTAACTGGAAGAAAACAAAATTTCCTTCTGGATACTAGCATTTGATCATAAACAAGCTTCTGTCCAAGTTTGGTACAAATCCAAAATAGTATAAGAAAGTTATTAAAATTTTAAAAACTTTAACCACAGAGTGAATGTGTTGTTTCCTGGCAGAAAATCTAAGTCCATTTAAAAGTAAAATACGGAAAAAATGGATTTATTTTTTTACAAAATTTCCTTCTAGATACTAGCTTTTGATCATTAACAAGCTTCTGTCCAAGTTTGGTACAAATCCAAAATAGTATAAGAAAGTTATTAAAATTTTAAAAACTTTAACCACAGAGTGAATGTGTTGTTTCCTGGCAGAAAATCTAAGTCCATTTAAAAGTAAAATAAGGAAAAAATGGATTTTTTTTTTTACAAAATTTACTTCTCCCCACTATCTTATGATCATAAACAAGCTTCTGTCAAAGTTTGGTAGAAATCCAGGATAGTTTAAGAAAGTTATTAAAATTTTAAAAACTTTAACCACAGAGTGAATATAATATTTCCCGGCAGAAAAACTAAGTCCATTTATAAGTAAAATACGGAAAAATTGGAATTTTATTTTTACAAAATTAACTTCTGGATACTATCTTATGATCATAAAAAAGCTTCTGTCCAAGTTTGGTAGAAATCCAGGATAGTTTAAGAAAGTTATTAAAATTTCAAAAACTTTAACCACAGAGTGAATATTTGTGGACGCCGCCAACGACGACGACGACGACGACGACGGAATGTAGGATCGCTATGTCTCGCTTTTTCGACTAAAGTCGAAGGCTCGACAAAAATTGGTATCACACAAATAATAATAAATTAACAGTAGTACAACTTGTGTAAACAAGTCTTTTACTGGGTATCTATGTATTCACTAATTATACATGGGTCGACTTTTTTTATTGAGTTTTTATGTCTATCTTGAAAGATCATTATTGAATATCTGCTTTGGATTTCATTGAAATTAAAGTTATTATATTGATGTTTAGTTAAGCTGTTGTCATCACTTTGTGTCTGTCATATGTCTGCTGTATTAGACCATTTACCTTTTCATGATCTCCTCCAAATCCACTTGTGCACCTGCTAGTATTGAATACTTTGAGAATTATTTTCCTATTTTTCCAGACTTGGGAACTTCATCAAAATTTTCTTTTCAAAAGATGGTATCTAATTTTGTCTTCAACAGTTTTTGAGCAAAATGCATAGATTTTGGTGATTTTCAACTATTTAGGGACCATAAATATAGAGCACATGCAAGTATCAACAAAATGATTTACCACAATGTTCATGATGTTTGTCATGAATATCAGCTCTCATGTGAATATTTATGTGGTATAACTGAGGTTCAGTACTATACTAATTCCTGACCTGGTTATTATACCCCCGCTTTAAAAAAGTGTGATGCGTTTTCAGATTCATCACTCAACAACTTCCTGTTTACCGAACAATTAAAATTGAGAATGGAAATGGGGAATGTGTCAAAGAGACAACAACCTGACCATAGAGCAGACAACAGCTGAAGGCCACCAATGGGTCTTTAATGCAGCGAGAAACTCCCGCACCCGAAGTCGTCCTTCAGCTGGCCCCTAAACAAATATGTATACTAGTTCAGTGATAATGGATGTCATACTAAACTCCAAATTGTACACAGGAAACTAAAATTAAAAATGATACAAGACTAACAAAGGCCAGAGGCTCCTGACTTGGGACAGGTGCAAAAATGCGGCGGGGTTAAACATGTTTTTTGAGATCTCAACCCTCCCCCTATACCTCTAGCCAATGTAGAAAAAACAAATGCACAACCTAATTTATGTACAAAAAATGAACGAATAACAAATATGCAACACATAAACAAACCACAACCACTGAATTACAGGCTCCTGACTTGGGACAGGCACATACATGTACATACAGAATGTGGCGGGGTTAAACATGTTAGCGGGATCCCAACCCTCCCCCTAACCTGGGACAGTGGTGTAACAGTACAATATAAGAACGAACTATAAAAATCAGTCGAAAGAGGCTTAACTCATCAGATGGATAAATACAAATACAAGTGGACGTGGCCGGGTAGTTGTATATCCAAACAACAAAAAGACACTTAAGTACAGATCTGAGAGTACTCACAGTTACTGACAGCTAGTTCAAAGCCACTAACAACTGATAAAAAAATCTTGCATCTAAGACTAAATTATCAATCCGTAAGCTCCCTTTAGAATTTTATAAATTTTAGATTTTACATTTCTGAGTTATGGGGTTTTATTCATTAAAAAAGGGGGGATTTTCCAGTTTTTGGACAACAACTCATAAATGCTTTAAGCAGTTCGCATGAAACTACTGGGCCAAATACCTTCAAACTTTAACTAAATGTTTCTTAGGGTATTTAGTTTATAAATTATATCCGAAGTTTTGATCCATCGACAAACATGGCCACCATGGTGAAAAATAGAACATAGGGGTCAAATGCAGTTTTTGGCTTATATCTTAAAAACTAAAGCTTTTAGAACAAATCTGACATGAGGTAAAATTGTTCAATTGGTCAAGATCTATCAGCCCTGAAATTTTCAGATGAATCGAACAACCCATTGTTGGATTGTTGCCACTAAATTGGTAGTTTTAAGGAAATTTTGCAGTTTTTTGTTATCTTGAATATTATTATACGACCGCAAAAAAATTTTTGTGGTCGTATATTGGTATGACGTTGGCGTCGTCGTCGTCGTCGTCGTCGTCCGGCTTCGTCGTCCGAATACACATTAGTTTTCGCACTCTAACTTTAGTTTAAGTGAATGGATCTCAATGAAATTTTACCATAAGGTTCAATACCACAAAAGGAAGGTGGGGATTGATTTTGGGGGTTATGGTATTAACAGTTAAGGAATTAGGGGCCAAAAAGGGGCCAAAAATAAGCATTTTTGTAACTTCCAGACATAACTTGTGTGTAAGTATATGGATCTCTCTGACATTGTACCACAAGGTTCCATATCACAAAGGGAATGCTGGGATTGATTTTGGGGGTAATTGCCTCCAAATTTTAGGAATTAGGGGCCAAAAAGGGGCAAAAAACAAGCATTTTTTTAGTTTCATGACAATTACTTGTGTGTAAGTGTATGGATCTCTCTGATATTGTATCACAAGGTTCCATATCACAAAGGGAATACTGGGATTGATTTTTGGGGGTAATTTCCTCCAAATTTTTGGAATTAGGGGCCAAAAAGGGGCAAAAACAAGCATTTTTCTAGTTTCATGACAATAACTTGTTTGTAAGTGTATGGATCTTTATGAAATTGTACTACAAGGTTCCATATCACAAAGGGAAAGCTGGAATTGAGTTTGGGGGTAATTTCCCAAAAAGTTTAGGAATAAGGGGCCAAAAAGGGGAAAAAAATAAGCATTGTTCTAGTTTCCAGACAATAACTTGTGTTCAAGTGTATGGATCTCTCTGAAATTGTACTGCAAGATACCATACCACAAAGGGAAGGCTGGGATTAATTTTGGGGTTAATTCCCTCAAAATTTTAGTAATTAGGGGCTATAAAAGGGCAAAAAAACAAGCATTTTTCTAGTTTCATGACAATAACTTGTGTGTAAGTGTATGGATCTTTATGAAATTGTACTGCAAGGTTCCATATCACAAAGGGAAAGCAGGGTTAGAGTTTGGGGGTAATTGCCCTAAACGTTTAGGAATTAGGGGCCAAAAAGGGACCAAAAAACAAGCATTTTTCTAGTTTCCAGACAATAACTTGTGTTCAAGTGAATGGATCTCTCTAAAATTGTACTGCAAGGTACCATTCCACAAAGGGAAAGCTGGGATTGAGTGTGGGGGTGATGAATCATAAGGGGGTTCAAAAAATTTGGGGGGGGGGATTTTTTTTTTCTTTAAAATTTTCCATTTTAAATTGGTTATTTCTGATTTAAAAGCAAATAATAATGATATGGTTTGAATAGCATACATGTGAACCTCCCGACAGGAGTACAATAATCCCGTTTTCAGGAGTCTCCTCCCGACCTCCCGTTGAAGAGGAAATATGCCCAACATATCATCTCAGGCATCTGGTGTAACTCACATTACCTGAAGTTATATTTTACCTGTAAATCAATTAACATGCATAATTATATGGCTTCACTTGTCAGCTTGGGTGTCAAACATACTGGTAATCAACGATTTTTTACCTCAGGCTAACTGCCGTTGTGTAACAAAAACTGTGTATTTATTGGGTTACTTCCCTTGATTTATCCTGTTTTAAGTTACTTTCCTTTTAATAATGAAATTTTTTAAAAGAATATAAATAAAATATAAATTGAACAAATAATCATAAAAGGATGGTAAATAAATGATTTTTAATGTCTTAGGACAAATAAAAAAATAATAATTTGAAAATTATTTGAGGATTCTATACTTCCTTTCAAGGCTTAAATTGAAATTTATATAATAACTATGACCCCTGTTAAACAGCTAGAATGATTTTCTGAGTATGCTAACAAAAGCTATTTGCAGATAGTTAAACAAATGTTCTGGTTGCAATGATTGTTTTATAGAATATGAAGTAAAAAATTTATTGAACATACTGGAAAAAAAAAAGGTTAGATTGAACATGTAGAATATAAAGATGGAGAAACTTTATAAGTACAAGGGTACTATAAACATAATAAATTGGATGGAAAGTTGAAGAAAACACACTTTAAAAGACCATTTTTACAGCACATGGTTACATTTACGACAAAATTTATGTCGATTAAAAACCTCCTGATCTGAGTCCTAATCTCCTGACCAAAATTTCCCAATCTCCTGATCTGAGTTACAGTCCATCACATGTATGAATAGGTAAATTAAAAAATTATAAGTTCTTAGACCACTTTCATTCTGTGTCAGAAACCTATGCTGTGTCAAATATTTAATTACAATCCAAATTCAGTGCTGTATCAAGCTTGAATGTTGTGTCCATACTTGCCCCAACTGTTCAGGGTTCGACCTCTGCGGTCGTATCAAGCTTCGCCCCAGCGGAGCATTTTATTATAGATAGATATAAACTGTAAACAGCAATAATGTTCAGCAAAGTAAGATCTACAAAAAAGTTAATAAGACCATAATTGTCAATTGACCCCTTAAGGAGTTATTGCCCTTTAAAGACAATTTTACACAATTTGTTCATCAAGTTTGCTAACATTTAAAAATCTTCTCCTCTGAAATACAGGGGGGCGATTCAGGCTCTTGAGAGCCTCTTGTTTCATTCATAAATTACTTTATACTTGGAAATATAATTTTGCTTGGAGTTATAGTTTCTAAAAAAAGTATTGTCATTGAAAGAGTTGACATGTTGCAATGTACATTTATTCTACATAGTACTATGGTACCAAATCAAAAGTTTATACAAAAGAAAGAAGTCAAAGGTTTCCCATCATAGTTTAGTTACATACATTTTTTTTGTACCTGAGGTCGTTGAATATAGATCATTATATAAATAAGGAGATGTGTTATGATTGCCAATGAAACAACTATCATCCATACTTACCAGTAACAAACCACATTTGCAAAGTTGAATAAAATACAGTTGATAACATTAACTTATTACTAAAAAGAAAATGCCTAACTATTTTAAACAGTATTTGACTACAAACATAGATAAAAAAGGTACAAACTGGACATAATGCACTAGTTCATAAACAAGTGAGAACAATCACCTTCATATAGTGCTCAGAATATGACATTCATAAAACTTGTTCAATATCATTAGAGAACTCTAAATCTTAAATACTGAAAGCCACCTCTGATAAGTACACTGTACTATGCAAGATAATGATATAACTGGACTAAAAATACACACAACCTGTATTTAACTGCCTTTACAGCACTTTCACGCTTTGATTGTGCTTTGTAAAGAATATTACCATTAAAGACTTGTATTATTTTACACATGATAGCCAAGTTGAAAATTTTCGTCACATTTTTCTCAGGAACTACTAGACAAGGATTTCTGAAATTTGGTTTCAGGGTTTATATAAGTCAGCTATACTGTGTGATGCGTTTTCAGATTCATCACTCAACAACTTCCTGTTTACCGAAATATTTCGGCGGGGGTATCATCAGTGAGCAGTAGCTCACAGTTTTACTTGTTAGCTCACCTGGCCCAAAGGGCCAAGTGAGCTTTTCTCATCACTTGGCGTCCGTCGTCCGTCGTCGTCGTTAGCTTTTTACAAAAATCTTCTCCTCTGAAACCACTAGTCCAAATTTAACCAAACTTGGCCACAATCATCATTAGGGTATCTAGTTATAAAAATATGTCTGATGACCCCGCCAACCAACCAAGATGGCCACCATGGCTAAAAATAGAACATAGGGGTAAAATGTAGGTTTTGGCTTATATCTCTGAAACCAAAGCATTTAGAGTAAATCTGACATGGGGTAAAACTGATTATAAGGTCAAGACCTATCTGCCCTGAAATTTTCAGACAAATATGACATCCTGTTGTTGGGTTGCTGCCCCTGAATTGGTAATTTTAAGGAAATTTTGCAGTTTTTGGTTATTATCTTGAATATTGTTATAGATAGAGATAAACAGTAAACAGCAATAATGTTCAGCAAAGTAAGATCTACAAATAATTTGTCATGACCAAAATTGTCAGTCCACCCCTTTAGGAGTTATTGCCCTTAATAGTCAATTTTTAACAATTTTTTGTAAATTTTTGTAATCTTTTACAAAAATCTTCTTCTCTGAAACTACTGAGACAAATTAAATTAACCATACTTGGCCATAATCATTATTAGGGTATCTAGTTTAAAAAATTTGTCCGATGACCCCGCCTTCCAACCATCATGGCCGACTTGGTTAAAAATAGAACATCGGAGTAAAATGCAGTTTTTGGTTTATATCTCTGAAACTTAAGCATTGAGAGCAAATCTGACGGGTGGCAAAAATGTTCATCAGATTTAGATTTATCTGCCCTGAAATTTTCAGACGAATCTGACAACCCGTTGTTGGGTTGCTGCCCCTGAGTTAGTAATTTTACAAAAATTTTGCAGTTTTTTGTTATTATCTTAGATATCATTATAATATCTAATATCTAATACTATTAATTATGATTTTAACCTTATTTTACATGATTTCCAAAGCATCAGTAAATACAGGTGAGCGACACAGGCTCTTGAGACCCTCTAGTTGTTATTATCTTAGATATCATTATAATATCTAATATCTAATACATTTGTACTATTAATTATGATTTTAACCTTGTTTTACATGATTTCCAAAGCATTAGTAAATACAGGTGAGCGACACAGGCTCTTGAGAGCCTCTAGTTCATTATGTTAGTTTGGGGAACTAGATGGATTCTTCCTTCTAAACTCATGCTGACTTACATAACATTGTAACATATTCCACCAGTACAAACAAATTCTGTAAACCAACTTATTTTCGAAACTTTTGTGAGTAGACAAAAAAAATCCCAATATAAATAGTTGCTAATATGTCAAACTTGGATCTTTTCTTATATGTATACATGAACAAAGTTAGAAAGTCGCTAACATAAATGTTTGCAAAATCGACTAAAAAGGGCTAAGCTCAAAATAAAGTATCTGAAAATAAGTTTGTTTACAGTATAGTCTAGTGTTACAATTAATGGACTTTACAACAAGTATATTGCATAGGAATGCAAGCTTTTTAAATCAAGGAGTTCAATTTAGTAGAAATCAACAACCAAAAAAATTAATACATTTCGAGGTGCATGCATGTATTTATAAAATATAAAAATGGTTGCTCATTAGTGTATAAATGTTTTTTTTAAATTTCAGGTTAGAAAGTGCAACTGGGTTAAAAATAGAAGACAAAATATTTGAAACACTTGGATTTTGTTCTGAAACTGAGACAATCCAACCAGGGCTTCTAGCAGAGGCAACGACATCTATTATCAAAGATGAACTAGCTAAAATGTTGATTAATGAAGGCATTGATGAGGATGAAGCTAGAGGAATTCTTGACCAGAACTGGGAGGAAGGAGAGAATAAAAATCCAAAACATTTAAAATCTGTTGGCAACCTAAAGACATTGTTTGAAATATTAAAGAAGAATGATATTAAAATTGCTGTTTGCACTGCAGACAATAGGGAAGGATCTTTGGCTGGTCTTGCAGAGCTTGGACTAAAAGATTACATTGACATTCTTATATGTGGCGACGATCCCCATACGGAGGCAAAACCGGCTCCACATAATGCCTGGAAGATTTGTAAAGAATTGGGAGTTGATCCAGAACAGACTGTAATGGTTGGAGATACACAGACAGACATATTGATGTCAAAACGGGCAAACTTAGGTTTAACTGTTGGTGTTCTAAGTGGTGTGGGAGGCACTAGTGATTTATTACCGGGAGCTGATCATGTCATTACCGACATTCAGGATCTACTTCCTTTAGTTATGCCATATGAAGATTGGAAAGATTGCTATGTATACACAACAGATGAGCGAGTACTTGTAGAGCCACATCATTATGACGAACAAGTTACCAAGGAAGTACCTATAAATGGCAAAAGAAAGTTCTCCCTGGTGGTATTTGACTTTCATGGCACACTCATCTGCCTTCATACGAAGTCATCCAAATGGACCAAAGCCATTTGTAAAAGGTCAGATTCTTTATTTTATGGCCTCCATGACTCAAATTAGAACATTTGGGTTATATCATATGTAACTTATTCTCAAATATCTTGAAAAATGTAGTAATTAAGAAAAGAATGGAACAAAAATTCTAATCAAAAAAGAGTTAAATTGAATATCACTATCAGTATGGTGGAAATAAAGAAGTCGACATACACTATCATTAACCTGTTAAAACACTATGTATTCAAGAAATAGAGATAATTTGCATTACAGAGACTTTAAGGAGTGGTGAAAATTGCATATATCTTAAACATTTTCTTTATTTTCTTGTTTTTCATCAATATCACAGTGATTTTGAAAATATAAGAATGAGCACACCCAAGAAACAGCTTCATATTTAGTGAAAATGTGTAGCAATAATGATAAAACATCTTCTCGGATCTCTTATAATAATACTGAGTATATTTACAATATATGTACATTGTCGGACAATATAAAATTTATTTGTATGAACTTTTGAAACAGGACGAAAAGCTAGGCTCTCCGAGCTTTTCTCCTATTTTGTAGCGAGTACAAATACATTTGATATTTCTGACAATGTACATATATTGTTTTTATCCTGCAATTTACACCCAGCACTTGAGGCTTTAGTTGTTTAAATCCAAATCATTGCCTCTGATTTTTCAAAGAAATCGACATAGTCATGATAGTTGAAACGCGGACCGTTACTGTTACCCAGAAAGAAGTATCCATTTTACCGCTTGCTCAACATGGAAGCGGGTGACAGGAGACTTTTATTTGTACATGTACAAATAAAGCAAAAATTTATTTGTGTACCTGTTATTTGTACAATTGAGTCTAACAAGAATATATATATATAAGAAATGCAATACAGTACAGGTAGCAAATAGATGCAGTTAACCAGTTTCTGTAATCATAAATGTATAATACAGTTAATACTCAGATATTTTTGCCTTTTAAAATAGATTTGACATGTATAGATATGTGGGACTCTGAACTATAATGGTACTCCAAACCGTAATGGTCATGCTGATGTATGATGGTTTAACGCTGAGGTGTGTTTTTGATCACGCTGAAGTGTGATGGTGGTATTGTGACCCTATTTTGTTGATAGCTACGCCGAATGTTCAATGTTTTCATGTTCACAGGAAAATGTAGAAGTCAATTTGTCTGTTGGAAGTATAGATTTTCAGTTTTTTAAAGGAAAACACTGAGAGTAAAACGTGTTTAATTTAAAATAGTCAAGAAAAATTGTATTTGCATTTCCAGTTCTCACTGTAACATTGTAGTGTACATCATGAACATTATACTTTGTAAATAGCTTAGACAAAACAAAATCAGTCGTTCATAAATTGTCTCTACATATAAAAGCTATTTTCCTTTGAAACCAGTACTAATTGCAATGACTGAAAAAATGTGGTAGTTGGTTGAAATGCAAATACTTCTTGGCTCAGAACACAGCAAAATAAGCAAAAAATATAAACGGCTACTGTGAATCAGAACATGTACAAGACAGACAACCAATGGTTCTTTAATACTGAAACTGGAGAAAACATTGAATGTTAGGTATTTTTATTCTTACTTATAAAAAATTCAAGCTCTCATAATAATTAGACATCTGTAAATTTTAAACTAGCCATTACGCGTCTTATAGACCATCCCACATCAGCGAAAGAACCATCGCACTTCGGCGAAGACCACTGCACTTCAACGTGACCATTGCAGTTTAGAGTACCCTTCCCACCCCAGAGTCCTACAGATATACATCAGTCTTCAGGCTTGGTCTTCAGCATACCAGGCCATGTTTGTAAAATTTCCATTGGGCCTGTAATAATTTCCAAATACATTTCAATAGAATATGTACCAAATTTTAAAAAAAATGAGCATAGTATATATATAATGCTTGTGAAATATTGATAGTTTAATCTGTCAAACTGAAGAGGAAATGATATATCTTTATTTAAATCCTTTCAGATTTGAAGAGAAAACCGGTTTAAAAATTGGACCACAAATTGCAGACACACTTGGGTATTGTGAAATGACCAAGAAAGTGTCTGAAGGTGTTCTGTCAGAGGGTACTTGGTATGAAATTAAAAAGTCAATGGTGGATGTTGTGAGAAAGCATGGTATTCCATATCAAGAAGCTGTTATACTCACAAACCAAGTTATAAAAGAATGTGAACATATTTGGTATGAGGACTCAAAAACTCTCAACAAAGATATCAAAGAATTTTTTAAACTTTTAAAAAATGCTGGTATGAAGATTGCTGTTTCAGCTGCAGATGAAAGAGATAATGTCTTCAAAGAATTCCAAAACTTGGGAGTTATGAATTATATAGATTTCCTTTTATGTGATGGCGATCCTCATGCTATTACTCCACTTGGTAGACATAATATAGAGTTTATATGTGAGCAATTAAATGTTGATCCATCTGAAACAGTTCTTGTTGGCGATGCTACAGCCGATTTTATAAATGTGGACACTACAAGATGTATTGGTGTTTTAACTGGGGTAGCATCAAAGCAACAGTTGGAAGATCATACTGATATTGTTGTAGAATCTGTTGATGACGTACTTGACCACGTCATTGGTACATCACCGTCTCTTCCTCCTCCATCACCTAGGCAACCATCACGTCAATCTGCTCCAATGTATACGGCTGGTGGGCCATTTTCTACAATTAAAAGATCATTTTCTACCAGTACATCCAGACATTACAGTACAAAATCAGACATAAGTAGTGTTCACGATTATGTTATCGTAGGTGCTGGGTCTGCTGGATGTGTTTTAGCCAACCGATTGTCAGCTAATGAAGAGAACAAAGTATTGGTTCTGGAAGCTGGACCAAAAGATTACACATGGAAAATACATATGCCTGCTGCATTGATGTATAACCTGTGTGATGATAAGTATAATTGGTACTATCATACAGAGCCAGAAAAAGGAATGAATGATCGTGTAATGTACTGGCCAAGAGGAAGAGTATGGGGAGGATCATCCTCATTAAATGCCATGGTGTACATCAGGGGAAATGCATTAGATTATGACAGTTGGGAAAAGTTAGGCGCTACTTCTTGGTCTTATGCAGACTGTCTACCATATTTCAAAAAAGCTCAGTGTCATGAATTAGGGGAAAACGAATACAGAGGTGGCAGTGGTCCATTACATGTGTCTAGAGGAAAGAACAAAAATCCCCTTTTCCAAGCTTTTATAGATGCTGGAGTACAAGCTGGTTATCCTTTCACAGATGATATGAATGGGTACCAGCAGGAAGGACTTGGATGGATGGATATGACAATTCATAAAGGATTACGTTGGAGTGCAGCATCGGCATATCTACGTCCTGCAAATGAACGAACAAATTTGACAGCAGAAGTTAAAGCATTTACCAATAGAATTCTTTTTGACAATAATCGTGCAGTTGGGGTGGAATATGAACAAGGTGGTGTTGTGAAAAAAGCAATGGCAAACAAGGAAGTAATATTGAGTGGTGGAGCGATAAATTCACCACAGCTTTTGATGTTATCTGGTATAGGAAATGCAGATGACTTAAAAAAACTCAACATACCAGTGGTACAGAATTTACCTGGTGTTGGAGAAAACTTACAGGATCATTTAGAAGTCTATGTACAGTATGAACTTACTCAGCCTTTATCTTTATATAAAGCACAATGGAAATTTCCTCACAACATGATCCGCATTGGTCTACAGTGGTTTGCAACACAAAAAGGTGATGCTGCGTCAGCACATTTAGAGTCGGGAGGATTTATAAGAAGTAAACCAGGAGTAGAGTTTCCTGACATTCAGTTTCATTTCTTACCTTCTACAGTCAACGACCATGGAAGGAAAATGGGGGACAGACATGCATGTCAAGTTCATGTGGGAACATTGAGACCAACAAGCCGAGGCTACATAAAACTGAAAAGTAATAATCCAAGAGATCACCCAAAACTTGTGGCCAATTATATGTCAACACAGGAAGATATAGTAGACATGAGAAATAGTGTAAAATTAGCAAGGGAAATATTCCAACAGAAAGCTTTTGAACCTTATGTAGGACCAGAGCTAAATCCAGGATCAAAAACTCAGACTGATGCTGAAATAGATGACTATGTTCGTCGAATGGGGGATAGTGCATATCACCCATCATGTACATGTAAAATGGGATCACCTTCAGATACAATGACTGTGGTTGATCCAGAAACCAAAGTTCTCGGTATAGAAGGATTAAGAGTTGTAGACGCTTCTATAATGCCTGCAATGGTTAGTGGAAATTTAAATGGACCAACAATTATGGTTGCTGAGAAAGCAGCAGACATTATCCTTGGGAATAAACCTTTACCAAAATCTAATGCTCCAGTGTATCGACCTAAAACTTTAGAAACACAAAGATAAAAGATTTTGAAAAGTGTTTTTTTTAACATATATCTGTACATGTTGTACGAAAGACTTTCAGGTTGCAAGAAAGTCCCTATAGCACTAACTAATGAGATTTTAGATAGTTTTTCACTGGCACTTATGAACAAACGGCAAATACAGTAATTAACTTAGTTTTGTTATACTTCTATGAACAAATGGCTTATGGATATTGTGTTACCCCTGCCTGTCCTACGCCCCTGAACAGTTGTCCAGACTTTTTTGTTATACCTACAAATAAATAGATTTTTGGTACATTTGTCTACTATGGTGATTTACATTTGAAGTTTGTATTCCTTTCTGATTGACTGACTTTTTGGGGAATATCGTTTCTTGGACATTATATTTCATGAATATTGTTATTTGTGAAAACCTCATTGTAATGCTTGCAGAGTTGATTTTTCCCCAGATGAACTACATTTTCAGAATTGCTTACATTGGTCTTTGAAAATTTTATAAAATTGTACTTCCGGTAGTACAGATTTTTTTTTGAAAAGTATGCAGACCTGGAGCTGATCTTTAGTACATTGGTGCATAATTATGACTCAGAGATCACGTTTGCATTTCATTTCCAGCCATACTTTAAACTCATGAACATACATTTGTCAGTGTATGTCGCTGACCCTGGTACACCTCATCTATTGTATGCATTCTCTGGCATAAACAACAATGAGGCGGCAGGCAGGGGCATTTTTGTCGTATCGACATCTATTAGTATTTGATGTTAATTTTATGTTAATGGTTAGTTGAGAAACTTGTCTAACAAGTAGATATTTATGCCTTAGTCTGTGGCAAGTTTTTAAAAGTAGTTTTGTAATAATATAGTAGCTGCAGGAATTAAATAGCTACGCTCTTTATTTTCTGAAATTTTTCTGATTTTTTAATGGAAACCAATTGTTCTCGTATTAAAGATTTAAAAAAAAAACGTTGTACTGGATATATTGATATGAATTTCATAAAATAAATCCTTTTGAATTGTTCTGATTTCATACCTAAACATGTTGTAGTTTAAATCTTTTTCAATTTCTGAATTGCAGTATAGTTGCTTACAAATATCAAAAAGAGTACGATGAACTGATATGACATAACTTTTGTAGTTTCTAGAAATTTTTTCAAAATTACAAATTAAAATAGTGAATCTGATCATATTTGAAATTTTATTCCTAGTGAGTGGTGCTTGAAGACAATTATTAGAAATACAAATGTATTAGATTGGAGAACAATAAACTTAAAATAACACAAAAAAATATTCTAAAACCAGTCGAGAAACATCTGTACACAAGAACGATATCCGTGAAATCAGACAAATTTTATGTCATGCAACGGATAGATTTAGTTTTGACAGCTGCATGCAAAATAATATTGAAACAGTATTTTAAATTTTTTGGGACATTAAATTAAAAAATAAAAACATGTTGATCTATATCAGAACATAAAAAAAATATACTTGTACTATTTGAACCTCTATTCTAAGATTCAATCAGTTTGTGAAATAGATCTATATATGTGTAAAATGTACATGAAATTGCATTTTTTTTTACTGTGATGTGTTTAAATTGTCATTTTATTAGTGAAGATATGACAATCAAGAATGGCACTCTTCATGCACTCGAATCTTCTTCTATCACATCCATTAAAGATAAGAAATGTACAAACAGTGTAAAATTTCTTTTGCTGGTAACTACCTCTAGAGTTATTTTAACTTTTTGGATATAATTTCTAAACTATACTGTAACTTGTGAAAATATTTTTAAAAAATTCTTCAAAGCAAAATTCATGCATTGAAATATTTACCACTGGACAAACAACAACAAACAAAAATCAATCAATCGATTTAATCAAATAATTTACAGATGAAATGCTTTTTAAAAAAAATGTATAGGACATTTAGTTGATTATATATCGTTAAATGATAGAAGAGTTAAGATTATTTGAATTTTTAAAGAGGGTTTATAGATAAGAATGTTTTGTTTTCACATGATGAGTATTTGTAGTATTGTCATGTAATAACAGGGTATTGTCACTGTTGTATTAAATATGTACAGTTTTCAAGAATAAGTGACAACATAAATGTGCAATGAAGGGAATCAATACTTAATTTAATAAATATAGAATTGTGTAAGCTTATACAGTAATAGTTTATTGTTATTGGAACTTAGAATGAGGTACAAATGCAGTTTGCTTGGGAAGACTTGTAATCCATAGTCCCCCATGGATACTTCATATGCAGTTGAATTAGCATTGGATAGAGGCGGATTTAGGGGTGGGGGCTGGGCCCCCCCCCCTTTTGTGGGAAAAATTTTGTTGATTATATAGGGAATCACTGAAGCATGACTGGAACGGGCCCCCTCTTAGGCAGTCAGTGGGCCCCCACTTATGAAAATTTCTGGATCCGCCACTGTTGGCACATCTTTCCATGAAGATTATTTGACCCTACCCCCTCAGTCCACTGACTTTAAAACAATTGCATAGTTTAAATGTTAAATTTTGTGATTATGTCAGTTTAAGGGGAACAATAAATGGTAGGCCAAATGTATTTGGTATGAGGTTGTATAAAACATTGGTACATGTATCTAATTTCTGAGATCACCCCAGTTTTTGGTGGGATATACTTTCTACCTTTATCTGAGATCACCCGAGTTTTTGGTGGGATATACTTATTACCTTTACCTGAGGTCACCCCAGTTTTTGGAGGGTTATATTTATTACCTTTATCTGAGATCACCCCAGTTTTTGGTGGGATATACTTATTACCTTTACCAGAGATCACCCGAGTTTTTGGTGGGATATACTTATTACCTTTACCTGAGATCACCCCAGTTTTTAGTGGGATATACATATTACCTTTACCAGAGATCACCCCAGTTTTTGGTGGGTTATACTTATTACCTTTACCTGAGATCACCCCAGTTTTTGGTGGGATATACTTATTACCTTTACCTGAGGTCACCCCAGTTTTTGGAGGGTTATATTTATTACCTTTATCTGAGATCACCCCAGTTTTTGGTGGGATATACTTATTACCTTTACCAGAGATCACCCGAGTTTTTGGTGGGATATACTTATTACCTTTACCTGAGATCACCCCAGTTTTTAGTGGGATATACGTATTACCTTTACCAGAGATCACCCCAGTTTTTGGTGGGTTATACTTATTACCTTTACCTGAGATCACCCCAGTTTTTGGTGGGATATACTTATTACCTTTACCTGAGGTCACCCCAGTTTTTGGTGGGTTATACTTATTACCTTTACCTGAGATCACCCCAGTTTTTGGTGGGATATACTTATTATCTTTACCTGAGGTCACCCCAGTTTTTGGTGGGTTATACTTATTACCTTTACCAGAGATCACCCCAGTTTTTAGTGGGATATACGTATTACCTTTACCAGAGATCACCCCAGTTTTTGGTGGGTTATACTTATTACCTTTACCTGAGATCACCCCAGTTTTTGGTGGGATATACTTATTACCTTTACCTGAGATCACCCCAGTTTTTGGTGGGATGTACTTATTACCTTTACCTGAGATCACCCCAGTTTTTGGTGGGTTAGTGTTGCTCAGTGTTTAGTTTTCTTTATTGTGTTTTATAGACTGTTGCTTGTCTTTTGTCATTTTTCGTTTGTTTTTTCCTGGCATTGTCAAGTTTGTTTTTAACTTGTGAGTTTGACTATCCCTTTTGGTATCTTTCATCTCACTTTTTTATAAGATTGAATAAGTAGGGCAATCTATACAGGTCATCTGGTCATCTTGTTTAAGTTCCCATTTATAACAACAGGAGCTTAGCTTCATCCGAGTAGATTAATGAAAATTAAACTTGCCCCTGTCACCCATGTTTTTCATCTGATCAGAAATTAAGAGATTTTATACAGTTCACTTTTCATTTATTATTCCTGCCAAGTTAGGTTCAAATTAGCAATGTGAAAGGAGATGATGAAAATGTAAATTGCATACCTTTTGGATGACAATGGGCAAGGTGAGATAAAGCAAGATTTTTTTTTATATTCTATTATTATTGCCTACCAATAAACTTAATAATCAATATAAAATGTGGTACATGTATATGATTGCCAATGAGACAACTCTCAATCAGATACCAAATGATGTGTTTTTGAGCAACTATAGGTCACCATACAGAATTCAACAATGAACAAAACCCATACCGTTTAGTAATTAAAAGGCCCTGACATGGCAAACTATAAAACAATTTGATGAGAAAACCAATGGCCTGAATAATGCTAAACAATATATGGAAAGAACTAACAATGACAGAAAGCAACAGACTACAACCATTGAATTACTGAGTTCAACAAGCATTCTGAGAGTATTGCATGGTAATACATAGTCCCCTACTGGTTAAAAATTAATTGTACTGGAACAAAATGCTAACTTGTCATTGTGTAAACTATACAACAAATATCAAGTCAATATCTCCAAGCATGACCAAAAAAAGAGTGGAAAACTGATAATTTAAGTGAATTTCTAAGTCCAAGGACCATAACTCTGCAAAAAATCATCAAACCGAAACGAAATTCAAACTTGGTCTGTAACTTGTCATGATAAAACTATATACCAGTTATCAAATCAATATCTTCAAGCATGACGAAAAAAGTGTGGAAAACTGATTATTTGAGTGAATTTTCTAAGTCCAAGGACTATAACTCTGCAAAAAATCATCAGACCGGAACAAAATTTGAACTTGATCTGTAACTTGTCATGATAAAACAATGTACCAATTATTAAATCAATATCTTCAAGAATGACAAAAAAAAGTGCGGAAAACTGAATATTTGAGTGAATTTTTTAAGTCCAAGGACTATAACTCTACACAAAATTATCAGACCGGAACAAAATTCAAACTTGATCTGTAACTTGTTATGATCAAACAATATACCAAATATCAAATCAATATCTTTAAGCATGAAGAAAAAAAGTGTGGAAAACTGATTTGCCGGACTGACAGAAGGACAGACAGACGGACAGACAGACAGGCGGACGGAGTGCAAACCTAAAGTCCCCTCCAACTTCGTCGGTAGGGGACTAATAATCAGAAAAATGGGATTTTAGGGACCATTTTATTAGAATAGGATTTCTTGTCCTCTGAATAGTACCTTCATATTTTATCAGAGCCTCTTTTCCAGAGGAGTAGGGGCATTTTAAAGACTCATTTTCGGCCCAAGAAAAAGAGTTTTTGAGTACTTCTGTAGATTTGCACATAATGTTTAGAAATAATATAATATGTGGCCTTTTCAAGACGAGTGCGCTCACTAAAATGTCTTGACTTTACCGATCAGGTTTGATTTTATGTTAAAAGTCTTTTAGATAAAGGTTTTACTATGAATAACACATAAACTTATCATTATCAATGATCCATGTAAATCAGGTCAAGGTCTGATGAACCCTGCCAGACAGATATGTACACCTTACAATCATTCCATACATCAAATATAGTTGACCTATTGCATATAGTATTTAAGATGAGGACCCTACTAAGGAAACTTAAACATTAACCAGTGAAGCATGAAAATAAGGTCAAGGTCAGATGATACCTGCCAGGGGCGGATTTAGGGGGGGCCTGGGCCCCCCTCCCCTTTTGTGGGAAAAATTTGGTTGATTATATAGGAAATTACTGAAGCATGACTGGAGCGGGCCCCCTCTTAGGCAGTCAGTGGGCCCCCACTTATGAAAATTTCTGGATCCGCCATTGCCTGCCATACGTACATGTACACCTTGTAATCACTCCATACACCATATAAAGTTGACCTATTGCTTTGCTTATAGAGAAATCGACCAAATCATAAAAACTTAACATTGATCAATGAATCATGAAAATGAGATCAAGGTTAGATGATACATACCAGACAGACATGAACCTTACACCTTGCAATCATTCCATACACCAAATATAGCTGACCTGCTGAGAAACAGACCTAATCCTGTAACTTTAACCTTAAATACAGATCCATGAAATGAGGTTGAGGTCAGGTGAACCCTGTCTGACGGACATGTAGACCTTGCAAGAATTCCATAGACCAAATATTATCATCCTATTACTGATAACAAGTGAGAAATTCCCATGACCAAAAAAAAAAGTTTTTTTAAGAAGTCGCTGAACGGTTAAAATGAGGTCATATAACAATGGTTATAGGACAGACAGAAACAGCATAATAGAAGGCATCTACATACAAGGTATCCAGATCTTCTACCTTCTGAAATATAAAGGGAAACGAAATCAAAATTGCATCCAGTAGACAATTTTAATCGTTCTGGAAAATAAGGTGATGCAACAAATAACTAAGTGATCAGTACAAGACAAGTAAGTGTTTTTTTTATTGGATGACAAACATGGTGCTAAGCACACTGTCCTTTTTTACTTTGTTAATTTCAAAGATATTTATACTACTTCTGTATTTGTGTGTATGTATGAATTAGAAAGATGTCTTTATAACAAAGGCTATGGTGCAAAATGTCAATATGATAACTTGAGTTTGCATGGTACTTGTGTCATTACTGTGTGGTATAATATATACTGGGAACAAGCCTGACTATATGTTTCTATAGACTTGTTCTTTTCTAAAATTTCTGACATTTTCCAATTTTTAACCTCTTACTAAAATACTTTCCAGTTATAACTGGGGTACAAAGCTACCCTAAAATGACAAACATTTTCATTAACATTTATGATGTGTCATTTAAAAATGAGGAAAAAAAGATACCAAGGGGGTATTCACACCTTGGCCAAAACAAAAAACAGTTTCTCCATCTGAAGGGTACTAATCTCTCACATTGTGAAGCTATAGAGCTTTTGTTCCCTGAATATAAATTACCCTAGCAACAACAACTCTGATTGGTCTGAGGATAGCCAAAATTTCTGCATCAATCCAACATGCCCATATTTTCCAGTGGCAGTCCAAATTTCCTGCCTGTCATCCTCATTGACAAGTTTTACAGAGCCTTACTTTTTCTTCCTTGTTAATTTGCTTTTGTTCTGAATATGTATGAACTATTAGTTACTGGGTATTAAACAAACAACAATCAATCACTCTAAGCTAAAACTTCATGGCCTTCTTCATTAAAAGAACAGTTCTCCCAGGGAAATATTAGCGTACTGTTATACCACTTGGAAACAGGCAGAACCCAATCACTTTTAACATAGAAAAACACCAGACTACATATAATATGTTTTATATCAGCACTTTATTTCATTTTTCATTTAAAAAAAGTCCACGAAAAGTAAATATTATAAGCACTTAAAAGTGAATACAGTTTTGAAAATCAATGGATAATTTGACCAGATTTAAATGTTAATTTATTCTTAGACAAAAGAAACATTGCAGTTTTTGATATTCAATACATAGTATAAAAATAAAACCAATCATTACCACCACATGGATGTATATGAAAATTCTTCAGATAGTTGAATAAACCTTACAAAAGCAAGAATCATGATGTGATGTACATTTTGTTCCACAAGAGAGAGTTCATAACAAATATTAGTACATGGTAAACTCAACTTCTATTAATTGTAAAACAAACAAAAATACTATTAGAAAAAGCAGGAGGTTTAATAATGCATAATTCAATCCTAGTGTGCATCATGTTTGAACCCATCCCTGTTCTTTTCCAGCAGTGGGGTAGACTGTTGGGCTTTCGAAACGTCACAGACCCCATTCACAAAATTTTGAGTGCAATTAACATTTGAATCTTTGAGCGGAACTTGATCTCAAGTTACACAAATACAATGGACTTCTTTACATCAAAAGCACTGAACAATATTTCCCCTTTAAAACAGGCATTATGCCTCTCCCTAACTGGCAGTGTGGAGTTATTTCATCATGTTAGTCCAACATTTGAAGGTCTTCTTCTGATTTTACAGTATACTCAATAAACTTCAAAAGATAATCCAATGAAAATTTACTTTCATTCGAGATACTTGCACAAAATTTGAGTTTTCCAGCTTTTTGATGATGACAAGATTTTAACCAAGTAAACAACTTTGCTTGCATTTAAAACTATGGACATCAGTTTTATTGGTTTCTTGTCAAAAATATATAGATTGATTTGCAGAATTTATTTTGTGTATTTTACCTTGTGTAACTTTTCTTTTGTCCATGAGTATATATTCAACTAACTAATCATACAGTACCTATCACTGAAAACTGTTTACCAGTACTTGTCAGAATTTTATAATTTTGAGCTTTCTAGTTGTACACTTGGCAAAATGAAAGAAAAAACATCCAGAATCAAGGAAAACTTAAGATCTCCATATTTCCTGGGAAGTGGTTTTAGTACTTCATGGGCTAGAAACAATATAAATTAGCTATTTAGTATTAAAAGATAAAATGACCATTTCACAAACTTGAATATGCAAACTATGCAAACAAGTTTTAAAGTCAATGAACAGTGGAACTCCATACAGAATATCATGGTCTTATCATTAGTGGTTGTGGTTCCCCTTAGATTGACCTAATCATAAACATAGACATGTGAACTATATATGTCCGATCATGTATAAGTATCAAAGTCAATGGAAAATGATTGAGTGTTTGGCAACATAATCTCCATGGAAATAAAATGTCCCACCCAATCCATGTAGAACTGCATATCAAATAAAATGGACTCACCATTTATGATTCATCTTAACGGAACTAATAACAAACTTAAACAATTGCTGATGCCTTGCATCAACACTGATGTCTGAAACAGCAAGCATAAGTCTACTTCATCTCATGTGAGACAAAAACTGTCTGGTGAGTGAACATACAACACCTTACTGAAGAAGTCTTACTCTTCAGTGTAAGAATATCAAAAATTGCATTAATGGTCTTCTTTATTCTCTTAAATGTATGTGCTCCATTACTCTATTAGATTACATCATCTTATTCACTAGATAGAGTGGAAAGTAATAGGCATTCTCTTGAAAGAAAATGGAAGGACTAGAAAACCTTTTTCATATTTACATCAACATACTCAAATCTGAATAAAGCATTTGGATTAATAAATATCCAAATAACTATGACTAAGAGTTGATAAAAAATTCTTTCTATGAAGCAATTTGATGGAAAGTAACCTATTAAATGGTGTTTATCTGCAAAACATAGTTTAGCATTATACATGTACATATACCAATATTCCCATGTACAACCAAATTTGATAGTCAAATAAAATTTTTACCAATGTCTGTTGCAATGTAATTGTGTATAGTAGACATGGTAAAATTTGACTTAGCAAATACTATCGACAAGAATGTTCACACATCAAGGTTTGCATTCATGAGATATGATTTGGGTTATGATAAGCCCTAATATTGAAGAAATTACTCAAATTGGCAAAATTGAATGTGGAATCAATGTGCATCAATAAGACATTGTTGTTTGTGTATACAAAATTTCTTTTCACAGGGCAATTGACCCTTAGAATTGTTACCTATGCTTCTACTCCAGGACAACTAACAGATTTGCAAATTCCTAGAGAAAATTGTGCTTTATCTCATGTGGTGAGATATTTTTTATTATTATCTGTAAAATGTTCGTTATAAGTTTGTTGAAATTAAAACTACTTCCAACCATTCCAGAAAATCTTTCTGCATTGAGACATACTGTAGATTCTCTATGTTTCATTGACACAAATTTGTGTGGATTTAGGCAAAAATCTAATTTTGTAGATTCTTATTTTTGAAGTTTCAACAAATTCTGCACTTAAGCCAATTGTAAATCTATATTTTATTGAAATGATAAATTGTAGTTCCCAATTACCAATGAAATCCACAAAATTAAGTAACCCAACGAAAATCCACAGTATGTTGAGATTACAAAGCATTATATTTCATTCCAGAGTTTCATAAACATCAAGTGTATTTTTCTAACATAAACTGTTTAATTTATACATTACAGTACCAATTATACAAATTTCAATAATTTTGCATTTTACTTTCAACTGATGCACTTGATGTTATAAAATATCTGGGCAAAAATAGTATGCATTGCATGCTCCACTTTTTTTTCTTTTTTTTTTTAAAGCAAATTTCATGGATAATAACCACTTCTGTTTTTCAATAAGAGATAATGTACCAGTTTGTCTATGAGCTTGCTAATCTACATGATAAATCAGAGTAAAAACAACGGTGATGTTTTATAGTATCCACTGTAGCATGTTATGTAGTCCAAGATTGCTTCAATGTCTGACAACATTTTTTTAGGACTTGCTGGTGCTGTGGGACACCAGAGTGCAGCTCATATAGAAAACATGGAAATTGCCCTCCCTAAATTTCAGGTGGCAAGTCTCCGTCTTTTATTTATGTACTAGTCCCCTGTTGCACAAAAGAAAGCTTTATTTCTGACAAACATTAATTTCGTTGATATATTTTTTCTTTCTTTAAGATATTGCTATCTCTTGTTATCTCTGCACAGTACTTGTTATCATGCAAGCTTATTAATGCAAATAAGTTTCTTATTTGCATGAGCGATGTTTGCAAACGATAGATTGGATGAAAAGGCAAATCTTGTAAATATAAATGCATGTTACCAGGGTGATATGCATAAATTTCACTTTAAAGATTCTATCAAACAGAATGATATAAAGCAGTCACATGAAAACTTGTTCAAAGTGAAAGGAAATAGCAAAAAATAGAGGGTTAATGCTACATAGGGATACAACTTGATTACAAGGTATAAATAGGTGAAGAATTGTAATTATGAATCGAATGAGTTATGATTTATCTACTTGAAAATAGATCTATCTTTTACAACTTCCAGACAAACTTGTCGCCCCAAAGTCTAGTCTGCAATTTCCATGTTTTCTATATGGACTGCCTCCTGATGTCCCAAGGCACAATTCCTTGGAAAGACTGTCAGACATCAGAGCAGTAAATGACTACAGCCAAGTAATGACATTAAAACAGTGAAAAATGGTTCTCTGTGTGAGAATTAATGTTCAACACACCCCTAGCCAAAACAGATATTCACACAGAAGTTCAATTTTGTGATCATCTATGAAAAACCTGGTTTGTGAGAATGAACAGTATATCAAATTAAAACTTTGAACATACTCAACAGTATTCATTTATAAGAATGCATCTCTCAGATTTATATTTCTAAGTGGTTTTTACATGCCATCAATGTTTTTCAATAACAAATATATGTATAAAAAACTACGTTTTTTCAAAGATTAGAATTAACATTCAATTTGAACCTTCTTCTACTAAAAATCTCATAGAATATTCATTAAACATAAAATACCTTACAGTTCAGAGAAAGTGTAAATCTACCCAGTACATGTATAAAGTATAAAAATAATAAACATCATATGATTTTGAAATACTTTTATCAACCTAGTTAGGTCATTAATGTACTTAATTCTATACATCACTTAAAAAAAGCGATCAAATATCTTATAACATGAAATTATATAGCTGCCAATATATGACAATGTATTTCAACAATACAACTTTAATGCTTGAATTTTATATTGTTCATAAGATGTCTGCAAAGGCTGTGAATTCATGTGTTAAAAATACAAACTTAACCTGCCGGTATTCTCTGCACAATCACAGATGATATTTCCCTTATATAAAAATTCGTTTTACAGCAGACGCAGCAATTGTATAATATAAGAATGGGATTATGTCAGTTTCGATATGAAATATTACAGATATCCATTTACTGGCTCAACTTATAAGTCACTGCAAAACTCAATTTGCAACAGTAAAATCAATGATTGACATAGGGAAGTAAATACATACAGTAGAGTTATTCTTTATATTTGAACAAGCAAAATAGTGCTGTCACAGGAATTTTTTTTTAAATTATAATATTGTGGCCTTTATTTGTTTGTTTTGACATGACAGGTTCCTCAGCAGTATGACAAGTGTGATTACTCAGTGATATACTAACAATCCCATATTGAAAATGTGAAATAAAATTTGTAAAATGTCATATCAGGAACATGATATAAAAATTTCATGATGTTCCTGTAAATTTGATCATATTGTTTAACATTTGGATTACATGGTTAATGGAAAATTGACTGTATTAACTGGGTAATATGTTATCAAGACACAACTGCATTTGATCATATTAAAGGTCTACCACAGTAGTAATCAAAGTTAATGTATAACACTTTTATTTAATTATATCTATTTCAATTTTGACCTATTCAAATATTTTTTTCAATTAAACTTTGTTAAGATCTAGTGATACCAAAGATACAAAAACAAAGCAGCTAAATTTGATTAAATAATTTTTGACAGATAAAAGTTAAACTATCAGCTGAAGGCAACACAAATTACTGACAACAAGTAACAGTAAATATGTGTCTACAAATAACAATGCAGTTTAGTTTGGTTTTTTCTCTAGATGGACCATAAATCAATGCTACCTTTACTTGTGACCTACTGAAAGAATAAAAAATACTTTTTATTTGCTAGTAAAATCATTGAACAAGATATCAAAAGACTGGCTGAAACACCTGTCTGGCCAATTTGTTTCCATATTTATATCTGCTAATATAAATGTGATATGAAATTCAGGCTTCATTTAACAAACACGTAAACTTTAATTCTATGCATGAAGTACAAATTCAAATTATTCAGCTGTAAAAGTTTTTTTTCTTCTTTGAAAAACATTGAAAATAATTTATTTATTTGTTCCAATTTTGTGGGTTTTCATCAAAATGAACATAATGACTGTTTAAATAGAATGGTTTTAAATCTTATATGTCTTTGTCCAGGAAATATGAATTATAAAAAGTAAAAAAATTGCTCTAATGAACAACTAACGGTACATGTATTTCATTTAGAAATCGTCATCTATGTATCATTTATATGTTCAGATGGAACTGACCTAAATTACTCTCAATTTTAAACTTAAAACAGTTTTAATCTTTATGCATGACTTACTCCGCTCTTCCAATAACAGAGTTCTCTAAAAGTTGTACTGGTAGTCAAAAGGTTTTGACCACCAAAAGTTTGCAAAGGACCAACACAATTTTGGAATTTTGCAATAGAAATAATAGTGAGGACCACCAGATTTTCTAAATTTTTCAAGAACTCTGCAAGCAGTTGTTTATGCATTGTCATGAATATCTAATAATGCCATACTACATATAGTCATAAAAAGTTTGGAATATAACATCACTGAGCTTTGAATTAGCAGACAAGAAATCTATCTTTATACAAAATTCTAAAAAAATTGAAAGAAAAATTAAAAAAAAACAACCTACTTGATAGTTGAACTTGTATTAAGGCTGTTCAAAAATTGATTGTGGAGGCACTGGAATTAATTATCTGTGGGTGGTTGCATTTTCCTTAAAATTTTCTTTAAGAATTATTTATAGTAAAATGAAAGTTGTATATTATCCATGATTGGGGTAAAAAATAAATGCCTCCCACACCCCTGTGTGTTTAATTCTGGAATAGCCTTACCTTAATGTAACAGCTAGGCCAAATAAGCTTAAAAAGTAAATTCTTGCATTCCCCAGCTAGAAAATAAATCAATAATTTCAAAGTAATTTTTGTGACTATGACAGTTATACCAGGGCTTTGCTTTTGCGCCAATTTGCATTTCATTTGCGCCAAAATAATCTTTCATTTGCACCACAAACCATATTTCATTTGCCCCAAATAAAACATTTCATTTGTGCCAATAATACAGGTAAATAGTATAAATAAACTGTTATCACAGAGATATGTCTCGTTTTTTTGTAATTTCAATAATGCAAATGTTGAAATTAAAATAGCAACACTTTAACATGTAAGTTTTGCAAATATTCAAAGTCAATGAACCATGACTGAAGGTACATGGCTAAACAATCTCCATGGAAATGAGATGTGCCAATGCTAATACAACTGCATACCAAATACCATTGACTTGTCATAAGAAGTTCCCTTTAAACAAACCTAAACACAAACTAATACATGTAAACTAAGCAAAATTTCAAAGTCAATAAACCATAACTGAGGGGGTGGGGTCAAATAATCTCCATGGTAATGAGATGTGCCAATGCTAATACAACTGCATACCAAATATCATTGACCTACCACTAGTGGTTCCCCATAACCGACCTAATCACAAACTAATACATGATAACTAAGTGAAAGTTTCAAAGTCAATAGACTATGACTGAGGGGGCAGGGCCAAATAATCTCCATGGAAATGAAATATGCCAATGCTTATACAACTACATACCAATTATCATTAACTTACCACAAGTGGTTCCCCATAAACTGACCTAATCACAAACTAATACATGAAAACTAAGCAAAAATTTCAAAGTCAATAGACCATGACTGAGGGGGCGGGGCCAAATAATCTCCATGGAAATGAGATATGCAAATGCTTATACAAATGCATACCAATTATCATTAACTTACCACTAGTGGTTCCCTATAAACTGACCTAATCACAAACTAATACATGAAAACTAAGCAAAAATTTCAGTCAATAGACCATGAGTGAGGGGGCGGGGCCAAATAATCTCCATGGAAATGAGATATGCCAATGCTTATACAACTGCTTACCAATTATCAATAACTTACCACTAGTGGTTCCCAATAAACTGACCTAATCACAAACTAATACACTAAAACTAAGCAAGTTTCAAAGTCAATAGACCATAACTGAGGGAGCAGGGCCAAATAATCTCCATGGTAATGAGATGTGCCAATACCATACAACTGCATACCAAATATAATTGACTTACCACTAGTGGTTCCATCAAGCGAGACAAAAATAGTTTTTTTCAAAGGAGATTTAAAAGACTTATTCCTCCAAAATCAGTCATTGTAACTATAATGAAAGCACTATACACTGATACGTTCTTAATGAGAAACTTTTCATAATAATGTTAAAACACAGTTCTGTTATATACCGGTATTAACGAGATCATAAAACCTAAAAGAAATCACTATACCCTGGAGTAAAACCAAAAGTTTGTTTCCGACACAAGACTTGTAAGCAACGGCTCAGAACTACTCATGTACACTGGATAACCTATATGTGGTCATAAAAAAATAACAGACTTATTTCCTCTATATAAAAAAAGGAGGTGTGGTATGATTGCCAATGAGACAAAAACGGCCTTCAAAAATGAGAAATCCCCATACTGTATAGTCGGCTATAAACAGCCCGACATGAAAAATATGAAACAATCCAATTGAGAAAACTAACTGCCTGTTAGTCTCAGAATTGACAATGTCCATCTTGACACCTCAAGCATGTGAACACTATATAGTTTTAAACCTAAGTGACTCTCAGTTTTATATTAGAAATGAGTATTAACTTACTTAGTTACCCAGGGAGAAAATCTTATATACCAAGTAGCAATGAATATTTTAAACTTTTCCGTTATATGTTACCTGTAAAATGGCGCAAATGTAGTTTTTATTTTTTGGCGCAAATGAAATATAACCTTGTGGCGCAAATGAAAGATAAGATTTTGTAAAAATTGGCGCAAATGCAATGCGCCCAGTAAAATAGCATACATTTTTATTTTTAAATAAACCTTGCATTTGCATGAAACTATCATTATCTTTATCAAGGCATGTAGAGATAATCTATCAGACATGTCATATATTTCCTCTCGTATTCATATGAAAAATAAAATACCAAACAAATCACCATAAATTTTGGAAAATAACAAAAATAAAATCAAGGAAGGCAGAACTTTCAAAACAGTGAGCATGAACAGTTACTCTTTAATTTTATATGGTCTTATCACAGATTTCATCAAGTTTGAAATATGAAAAAAAATGGATATATATAAAAGTAACGAATCCGGAATTAGATTGATCATTTATCCAATGCATTCATCACGTAATTTGACAGTCTTGTTAAATCTGTTTCTGAGGGATGATTATCAATCACTTCCAAAATTTTAGATTCCGAATCTGGAAAAATATCTTTTAAATTCTTGAGAACTTCTTGTGTTTTCTCTTTGGTCCTAAGAGGCCTTGATTGTTTTTCTGTCTGTCTTTGATTGCACACACCCTTCTTTTTCTTGGGGGATTGATTAGGAAATCTGTTCTGACCTGGCATGGTTTGTCCTACTCCTTGCAAGTTTTGTCCTTGGAATCTTGGATTGTTTTGACAAGTTCCTTGATTCCATGTTTGAAATTGGTTTTGAACTTGTCCCTGATTATTCCAAGGAAAGTTGTTATTCTGTCCTTGAGTTTGTCCCTGATAATGATTTAATTGCTGCCAATTTGTGTTAGGTCGGGGTCCTAACAATGAAGGTTGCATGCCCATTAATGGTGTAGGATATTGTTGTAATGGAGGGGGTGGTTGATTCCACATATTCTGATGACCCGTAGCACCTTTAGGTGATAAATGTCTGAAATAATTAAAAATAAACAATTAAAACAAATTACGTGAACAAGACAGAACATACAAATGGGCAGCAAAAAAATAATACAAAAAAAAAATGAACAAGATAGAACATGACAGTTTAAATGTCATAATTTTCAATTCTTTTAATAAATTCCTAATATATTTTATATGAACTGCCACCAGATCCGTAAACCTTTAAAAAATACTTGTTTCCAGTACTTTAAAGATAATACAAATTGTTCTTATTCTTAGTTTTTTATTGTCCACAAACTTCTGAATCTGTTCAAGTTTTTTCATACCTTCAACTTTTTTATAATAAATTTTTCTTACTACAGACTTCAAAAAATATCTTACAGCACATGCTCAGACTAATTTATTTAAGCTGTATGTATTTAAGGTAGGCAGCCTGACCAATGGCTGGAAGGTGGGTCATTAATAATTTGACAGAATTGCCCTGATAGGTTAGCTATTTTTTTTTTTTGTGTCATTTAGGTCAGGTATGGTGAGTAGTACTAAGACAGTTTATCAAATTTATTATACAGCTAACTGTAGGCTGCTTATTAAAAAAATATTGTAAAGGGTTCAGCAGAACCCTGCATCTCACCTGCAATTGGTGCTGTCAGTGTAAATGTGTTATATCAGTAAAATAAGGAAATGTTTTCCTACAAAATAATTTTTTTTCCTCTGATACTATTTCTTAATCTTGAAGAAGCTGAAGTTTCAAACCATTTTATCAAGGTTTGACAAAGTTATTGATGTCTTAAAAATCCCCAAAAAATATAATTTTGCATTATCGATGTTCTCTTACTCATAAAAAAGCATTTGTGAAAGTTTTTAATAAAACTGTATTTAAAGGTTAACTGCTAAAAATAAGTCCATTCATCAGTAAAAATTGTAAATCAAAGAGCTAATGAGCTCTGAGGGAAAAAACGGCCAATGTTTCAATTTTTTTGGGTATCTTTTGATAGTCTTTATACATAGAAAATAAATGTAATAAAAACAGTGTAGTAATAAATTCAATTAAAGTGTCTTGATCTACAGTTAAGCTAGCCACTGTGAAATATTTTGAATTTCAATATGGTGGACAAGGTCAGATTCTTAAAAGTCTTTGTGAAGGCAACTTTATTTATACTCACAAATAACTAACTTAATGAAATACAACTAAAATGACAACAAGAGTGCACATGCTGAAATGTCTCACCTGCTTTACTTGATTAAATTAAATTTCATACCATACGGCAAATAAAGTTGGCCTATTGCATATACTCAGATACTGTAAGCCAAAGGGATAGAGAAACAGACCTGATTGCCAAAATTTAACATTGAACCATGAAAATGAGGTCAAGGTCTGATTAACCTTACCAGACAGACATGTACAAAACAAATATAGTTGACCAATGGCTTACAGTATTTGATAAATGGACAAAACCATGAAAACTTGCCAGACAGACATGTCTACCTAACAATCAGTCCATGATATATACCAAATATAGTGGCACAGCGACAAAACAACTAAAACAAGAATTCTGAGAGTATTGCATGGCAATTCATAATCCCCTACCAGTTAAAAATTCATTGTACTGGAACAACTAACTTAATCTATAATTTGTCATGGTGTTAAACTATATAATGAATATCAAATCAAAATCTTCAAGCATGATGGAAAAAAAGTGTGGAAAACTGATCATTTGCATGATTTCTATAAGTCAGAGGACCATAACTCTTGCAAATCCTCCAAACCAAACAAAATTCAAACTTGATCTGTACCTTGTTATGGTAAAACTATATATATTCCAAATATCAAATCAATATCTTCATGCATAACCAAAAAAGTGTGGAAAACTGATTATTTGCTTGAACCACATCTTCGATAGCCAAAGGGTTAAGATCCAGTCCAATCTTCTCCGTCCTTGGCGGATTAAGATAGAATTTTGGATCCACCAGGTTATGATTTTCATTGGTCGCAGTTGTAACTGGCTGCATCTTTAAGCGCCTTTAAGATGATCATGTGTAAATGTAGAAAATGTAAATAAACAATTGCCACATGCTAATTGTGCACAACAAGTCTTTACCCCCAAAACGATATTTAGTGACAATTTTAAAGTTCTTAATCAACTAATTGGATTTCTTGGGTTTTTTTTTTCGCGCAAATGTTGGAATGTTAACGTATATTTTCGGTTCCTGCTTCACAAAATTTGTAAAAACTTGACACAACCATTTTAACATCTCCACACTGAAAAGATTTAAGTGTTACCATTGGTCAAGAATGATGTAGTAGGAATGAGCGTGACTTTTATCTACTAGTAGATGGTGCAGCATTGTAATCTAAAATGTTGGCTTAATCCGCCAAGGATGGAGAGGAGGGGACTGGATCGGAACCCTTGGCTTGATAAGATGCGTGAACCATAACGCTGCAAAAAAATCAACCGAACCGAACAAAATTCAAACTTGATCTGTTACTGGTCATGATAAAACTATATAACAAATATCAATTCAATATCAAAAATTATTTCCTGGACTGAAGGATGGACAGTCTGACAGTCGGACGGAATGCAAACCTTAACTTCGTAGATGGGGGACTAAAAATATTCAAACAGTTGCTTAACCATGAAAATGCAATAGACATATGACAGACAGGAAACTTCGTGATATAAGGTATTTGCATACAAGGTATGAAGCATCCAGGTCTTCCACCTTCTGAAATATATAGCTGTATATACAAATAGTTTATGCCGTCGCTGCCTTTGGATTGTAATTATTATGTCTTGAATTCTGAGACTACGACACATGGGAGACAAAAAGATCAAGGTTTAATGAATATTGATAAATATACTTATTATCTAAGAGACTGCTCATTTTATTACATTTGGGGGGACCTGGAAGAAAAAATTGGAATTTCTCTTATTTTTTCAAGTCCAACCTTGAAGGAAAATAAATTCATGACCCCTTCCAAAAGCTATGAATATTTCAACACCCCTGGGCTCCCTAAAAATTTCTCAATACTTTAATACTGCCTGTTTCTGTATTGATCCCGTTATAGAATCAAGGTTATATTAGCTTATTTGACCCGAGACTCGAAGGGTTGAGGGCCAATACATATGATCATGAACCTATAAAAGGGCCGATATAGAAACAGCCAATTCATAAGACTTTTATTATATGATACAAATTTGCGATTAAAAAACCAAGAAACTTCCTGTTAAATACATAATTTGTAGGTACAGTAAATCACATTTGAACTTGCCTCTTCCCAGTCACGACAAATTGTTTTGTCAATTATATTGTTGAGATTTCTGACTTCTAGTCCAGGTACTTAATCTATGCTAATGCAATTCTATTTATCTAGCAAACATAAAGTACTTGGGAAGAATATTCAGACATTATGTTTTTTTGTTGTTGACCGAAATGAAAAAAATGATAATAAATTGAAAATTCTACTTGAAAAGATTGTGGAATGTTTCCGCAAATCGTAACAAAAACGGATCATACTTAAAATTTTCTTGTCATCAAAATTGAAAAATGTGTCTTCCAATTTCTTTTAGATATGTCTATTCCAGGTTAAAATACGTCCAACATAATTTGGAAGGGAAAATTTGCCACTGGAATCCTGTATTGCTTTTCAGCCTTTTTCCCGTATTGGACTAGGCTGAAAAGCAATACATGTATCTACTCATGATTTATGTAAACAGGGTGAAGTCAACAGTATTACACATGTTGAATAATCCGTATTAGGACTGATTGCTCATATCACTTAATAAATATAAATATTACATGAGGAACGAAATTGCATACATATAAATATTCAATGAGGTACGAAATGGTAAGTGTACAAAATGACTATAATTCACGGTCTCACTAATTAGCGACAAGAAGCGTCAAGAAGCGACAAGAAAAAATTAGCAACAAGAAAGTTTATATACTATCAAAACAATAAATTTATAAAAAAAAGTCAATTAGTTAAAGCATGGAAGTATTATATTGACAGGAACTCCAACAAGTGGACTTCAAACGTTTATAGTGCTATGCCGCAAAATCGTTAAGTATCTGTTAATTAACTCGACATGTCTTATGGATGCATGGGTTCCGATCAAATTTTTGGATCCTCGTGAATGATCATAATTACGGAACATACCGAAATAACCGGATGTGTACTTAATTGTCAAGGAAATGACATTTACTGACCATGTGAATTACAAATATAATGTCAGTTTTTACGGGTTTTGCTGCTTAATAACAAATAAAAAGAAAAGAAACGAAATCCCCGCGACTGTTTTCACCGATTAAAAAAACAAACATAAAAAAATCTGAAGAGTAAAAATACTCACAAGCCATAAAGATTTCAGTTTAAGTTACAATCAATTTTAAAAAAGTAAGATTTTTATTCATGAGAGGGCCGTTGGCTAAACACGCGTAACTGTTATATACATGTTAGGCTTTACTGAAGTGGAAGTGTTTAATGAAAGAATTTCCAACAAAAATTTAATCCACTGAAAATTTGGCCGGGGGGGGGGGTGGGGGTGGTTGGACGGGGTTAAAGAGCTTTGATCCGAAAAAATATCAAATATTTTGATTTATTGTTTACTGAAAGTCCAATGGCAAATATTTCATGCAATTAAACAAGAAACATAAAAAAAAATTGCTTAGCATACGGTGTAAGATGTTTCAGAACTGTTAAGCTTTTAAACACATAAATAAATTCTAATTTGGTTTCCATGATAAAAAAGAAAATTAAACTGCTTAAGGCCCATCATCATGGTGATCGTTCTTTAAATGCATCCAGAAATATTTAAAGCCATCCGTAAAAATAAATCTGTCAGACGTCAGAGTAATCTCGGACTAGGTTGAATGTTTAAGGTTGTTTACAACTTTGGATTAATTATAAAAGGTGTAGCAATTCATCTGCATGTCTCGTAACCTGATATTGCTATGTAGAGGTCATCACATGCGTGTAATTATTAACCTCTTTTAGTCTTTAAAACATATTTGATAAATAAGTTAATAACATTTTACGATATTTTACGATAGAGAAAACCATAAATATTTGTGTTGCACTCGATAACAGTTTACAATCTTTAACTTAAAATTTGAGTAACTAAGGCACCATCCGGCTCACTACACGTGCATCACATTATTTTCTGCAAACACTCTACTTCAGAATCATGTAATTTTCATAATCGGATATTTCCCGATTTCAAAGTTCCAATGATTAAAACATACTCAACAAAACTAAAAATAAGCTTGCCCTCTTTCCGAATGCAGTTAATTTTCTTATGTCATTCTGTGAAATATGGACCGATTTTTTCGATCTTTTCAGCTTTGTTCTTCATTTATTGAACGGCAACAGGTGTTGTTATTCATGTGGCGATTCACAAATAACCACGGGAGTTACCGTGTTTATTTACATTGGTAGGTAGATAAGACAATCGCTACCAAATCACGTGATAAGACCATCTTCAGTTAAAAGAACAGGCGAAGGCGGCATCACAGATACCCCATAAAGGAGTTATCACGTACTTGACAAACTGAGTCAGAACCTTTTATTTTCTTAAAGAAATAAGTGGGATGGGAATGTGCTAATTTTTCGTTGGAGTTCCTGTCAATATAATACTTCCACGGTTAAAAATTGTTTATAAAAAACTTTCAAATTTTGTTGCATTTAGTAGCTATGCCGTGAATTTTTAGTAAAAAAAAATGTTTTAAAGTATTTATGAATCTAAATATTTTGTTACAATCCCAGAATCATAATGGTGTCACAACAGTGAAGTAATCTTTATAAATAAATTATGTAAATAAAAGCACATGGCAATTACTCTTAATACAAAAGTTAATCCTTCCATCATCTGATTATACTAAGTGTCCATAAAGAATGGCTTAAAAATTAAGGAACAAAGAAATGAACTCCCCCCTTTTCATTCATTTATTCACTTATACACTATATATATGATGTTAACTGAAAATATATCATCTTAAACATATCCTCGTATCAAAAAAAGAACCTCTTTTCTTGATCAAATGTTCTATCATTGAATTAAAATAATAAAATACATGCATATAAAAACAAGAATGTGTCCATAGTACACGGATGCCCCACTCGCACTATCATTTTCTATGTTCAGTGGACCGTGAAATTTGGGTCAAAACTCTAATTGGGCATTAAAATTGGAAAGATCATATCATAGGGAACATGTGTATTAAGTTTCAAGTTGATTGGACTTCAACCTCATCAAAAACTACCTTGACCAAAAACTTTAACCTAAAAACATCAACCTGAAGCAGGACAGACGGAAGAACGAACGAACAGATGCACAGACCGAAAAACATAATGCACATAAATGGGGCATAAAAACACTATTTTAAGCATGTTTCTATATCTATTTATTTGAAATAATATTTAGATTTCTTGACGCTAAATTAGTCTTCTTGTCGCTAAATTCTTCTTCTTAATGCTTCTTGACGCTTCTTGATGCTTCTTGTTGCTAATTAGTGAGACCCATAATCCATTATATAACAAGCAAGTTTCATGACAAGAAAACAACGCCACCTATGTCTCCATAACAGTTTTTTTAGCTTTTTTTGCTTTGCTTAATTAAGTACCACACGAAGATAGTTCTTCGTTTCATGAAGAAACTTCATTTATAATTATGTTTAACAAGAATGTGTCCATAGTACATGGATGCCCCACTCGCACTATCATTTTTTATGTTCAGTGGACCGTAAAAATTGTGGTCAAAACTCTAATTTGGCATTAAAAATGTGTACTAAGTTTCAAGTTGATTGGACTTCAACTTCATCAAAAACTACCTTAACCAAAAACTTTTACCTGAAGTGGGACAGACGGACAGACGGACAAACGAATGGACGCACAACCGAAAAACATAATGCCCCTAGGTGGGGCATAATAAAATAAATAGGGAATGTGTCCATGGGACACAGATGATTCCCCCGCTTGCATATAACGTTATAAAGGGACATAACTCAAGAACTGTAAAAGTGACGCTACCCAAATTTGTACTTGATCTGAGTATTGTGGTAATAAGTATTGTGTATAAGTTTCATAACATTTGGTTGAGGCAAACTGAAGTTAAACGAAAAATTCAGCAATTTTTCCATTTGTAAAGGGGCATAATTCTAGAACGGTAAAAAAGATGCCACCCAAATTCAAACTTGATCTGTATTTTTTGGTAATAAGCATTGTGTTTAAGTTTCATAACATTTGTTTGAGGCAAACTAAAGTTAGAGAACGGAAACGAAAAATTCAGCAATTTTTCCATTTGTAAAGGGGCATAACTCTAGAACTGTAAAAGTGACGCCACCCAAATTCAAACTTGACCTGTGTTTTGTGATAATAAGCATTGTGTATACGTTTCATAACATTTGGTTGAGGCAAACTAAAGTTGGAGAATGGAAACCAATTTTGGGACGTACAGACGGATGTAGGGACATACCTACAGACGGACAAGGGTAAAAATACCGATTTCTGTGAATGATTTTAATACTAATGAGTATAGGATATCCCTGCTTCTATGAAGTGTGGAATTACCACCATGACATCACTAGGATGGAAATATATGGAATAATTTTGAAATACTGATCTTTCCAGATTGTAAAAGAAACTTAAACAGTGGAAGAGAGAGCTCGAGATACGATAATTTCACGAGAAACAGATGGGAAATGTGTGACACAGTGTTTAATGTCAATCTGTTCATTTGTTTATCTACTTCTCATCAAATCAGTATGAATTTTTGAGGTGTTTCGAACTATAGAATACAAAATGGTTGACGTAAGAGGCTTGAAGAGTAGATCCTCTGGCCAACCCTATAAGGAATTGACGGCTTGAAGCCATCTTTTCCAATAAAATTAAAAAAATAATTTTGCATTATCGATGGTCTCTTAATCATAAAAAAGTTTCTGTGAATGTTTAATAAGATTCTATGAAGGATTGACAAAGTTATTGACTTTCAAAAAAACTTTAACCACAGACTTAACCTAATACTTATCTAAACTTAAACTTTTACACCCTACACAATCTGGTTTCAGGCCGCAGCATTCTTGTCAAACTGCACTTATTAATATCATTGACAAATGGTTGCAAGAAATGAATGATGGTAATTTAAACCTAGCAATTTTATTAGATTTTAAAAAAGCTTTTGATTTGGTAGATCATGACATTCTTTGCTTAAAGCTTGAAATTTATGGATTTAGTGAGGCTACTGTTAGTTTTACCTGAATAACAGAAAACAGCAGGTAAACATTTGTAATGTTTACTCTGAATAACAACATGTAAAATTTGGTGTCCCCCAAGGTTCTATACTTGGTCCTCTATTGTTTGTGCTATTTATAAACGACCTTCCCTTATGCATTGAAAATTGTGAAACAGGCCTATATGCTGATGACACCACTCTTCATAAATCAGGGAAAAACATAGAAAATATACATGATGATGTTCAAGAAGATTTATACAGGGTTGAAGAGTGGTGCAACATGAATAACATGTTCATTAATGCAAATAAAACAAAATGTTTGGTTACTGGAACAAAGCAGAAACTATCAATTCAGACTTATCAACCAAACTTGATAATAAATTCAAAAGTATTACAAAATTCTTCATGTGAAAAATTATTAGGTGTTAAAATTGACAGCACACTTAACTGGAGAAATCAAATTGACCAAGTTTGTGCTAATATATCATCCAGAATATACCTTCTTTCTAAAATAAAGAAATTTTTAGATATAAATGCAAGGAAAACATATTACAATGGGTATATTCTGCCCCTGATTGACTACTGTTGTATTATTTGGGGTGAATGTAAAAATAAAGGGATAACAAGAATTTTAAAAGTCCAAAAAAAGGCAGCAAGATTATTTCTAGATGCAGATCCTTTATCCCCCTCAGCCCCTTTATTTAAAGAACTTGGGTGGACGACAGTTGACAATAGAATCAAATACCACAAATATTTACTTCTATATAAATGTATGCGTATGGAAGCACCAATGTACCTAGTTCAAAAGTTTAATCTGAAATCAGATAATAATCCTTACTCCTTGAGAGGTGTCACTCAAGGTAATCTGATAGTTCCTAAGCCAAAAGCTGAGCTATTTAAGAAATCTTTTGCTTATTCTGGATCAGTGTTATGGAATGGACTACCACACAAAATGCGTAAAGCTCAAAACACTTATACTTTTAAACAAAGTATCAAGAAGTACTTAACACAGTCCTGATAAGATTATGTTTTCTACAATGTATTTGTATATTCTTTTATTTTTATTTTTATTTGATTTTTTGACTACGTGTGCATCTTGAACAGCCTTATACCTTATCATGTTAGTAATATTACATTGAACTAATTGACTGTAAATTAACTATGTGTAAATATCTGTTTTTGATTGTATTGTAATTTGTATGTGAGGGCCTCAGGGAAGATTAGTTTATTGTAACTAACTGAGTTTACCCTCTTTAAATAAAGAATTTATTATTATTATTATTATAATATGTTGATGCTGCTGACAATGAGGGAATGTAGGATCCCTATGTCTTGCAATTTGCAACAAAATATTTCAGGCTCTACGGTATTTCTGTTATCACCCGATACTGTATATTTACCTTTTTCTTAATGGAGATGGTTGTTTGGATGGTTTTGACAAGAATAAATCTAATTTAGGTCCATGCTGACCAAGGGGATCATCTGGTATCATTAATATATCACCAACAAAGTTATATTGAAGTAATCTGAAATAGAAACTCAGTGAATATAAAACTGTAAGCACTGTAATAAAACTAAATGAAAATAGCAAACTGATGAATTGAAGTTAATGTGTGTACAATTATACAATGTGGCTCCAACATGGTCAAATCCGACTAGTGCCTTTTGGGGTTTGGCAAGTGACTTTGCGATCTGATATCTCATCTAAAACGACCTGTGACCTTTCAAATGTTCAAAACCTTTTAGTCAACTTTCTTAAAATTGACCTGGTGACCAAAGGCATTTTTTAAGCGACCTTACAATCTAAGGGGTACACTTCTGGAGCCCTTACAATACAAACAGCAGATGGGATTTGCCAAATTTTCTTAGACATGAAAGCTATATGACGATAAGGGTTTTTTTTAATGACCTTGACAGTGTTCCAGCTAGGATTTCAAAAGGGCAGGCAGCCAATCATGAAAAGGGCACTTTAGCACGCTGATTGATAATTCAAAAAGGGCATGTCAAACATTGTCTTTTATTATGTAAACAGCAGGGTTTCAGCTAGGATTTGGAGGGCTTTAGTCACTCTGGCGCAAGATGAAAATCAACCTTATTTTGGGTAACAGCAAGGGACCAAGGACGTATATTACTAGCTATACATTTGCCCAAGTCCTTCAAGGACCAGGATCTTTGAAGGCTTTAGGCATTCTTCAAATGTAGGCAGTTATTGTATGATTTGACTGATGTGATGCTTAAATACGAAGATTAGAACAATTTTGTACAATTGACGAAACTACGAAAATATATATGGATAAACGAACTGCTAATTGTGGTCGTTTGAGAAACAGTTAAATTGAAATTCAGACTGACTGATTTTACTGTGAAAAATGATTATATTGGTCAATTATGAGATTGATTATTTAACGGATTAGTGACCCATCCGATAGAGATAAGCGGATTACCTGTTATCACAACTTGCACAACCTGCTGTAAATGTTAATTAGCTGAGGTCATTAACTTGTAAAAAACATGAAGACAGGTAGAATTATAGCATTTTCATCATAATAATACGACAATAAAGGCATAGACTTGAGAAAAAGGGCACAGGGCGTCAGTCTGGAAAGGGCGGGCGGACCGCCCTGTGAAAAGATCAAGCTGAAACACTGCTTGACTACACATGAGGGTATTGCATGGTCGGCCAGAAAGCTGTATATATTTATTTGATGAATTTAATCATAGCGCTTTAATAGACCACTTTCGAGTTATGTCCTTCACTGGAAAAGTTCGTTAATCATGAGCACCTTTAGTTTTTGACGTCATTTACCTTATAGAGGGGACACCTGTATCACTGCACTATCAAAGTTCATCAAGTGTCTTCGTGATCATCATTATACAGGATAAACTAGAAATAATGTTTGTTCCGTAGGTACATAATCATAATTCCCTAATGACAGCAGTGCTGATTATCAATTATAAAAAATTAATTTGCCGATTAATTTGTGCAATATACAAATAAATAAATGGGGAATGTGTCCATGGGACACAGATGATGCCCCTGCTTGCATATCATATAAAATTATAAAGGGACATTACTGAAGAAGGATAAAAGTGACGCTACCCAAATTTGTTAATAATCTGCATTTTGTAGTAATAAGTATTGTGTAAAAATTTCATAACATTTGGTAGAGGCAAACTTAAGTTAGAAAACGGAAAATAAAAATTGCAGAATTTTTCTTTTTGTAAAGGGGCATAACTCTAGAACAGTAAAAGTGACACCACCAAAAATCAAACATGATCTGTATTTTGTAGTAATAAGCATTGTGTATAAGTTTCATAACATTTGGTTGAGTCAAACTAAAATTAGAGAATGGAAACGAAAAATTCAGCAATTTTTCCATTTGTAAAAGGGCATAACCCTAGAACAGTTAAAGTGACGCCACCAAAATTCAAACTTGATCTGTGTTTTGTGGTAATAAGTATTGTGTATAAGTTTCATAACATTTGGTCCAGGCAAACTAAATTTAGAGAACGGAAACCAACTTTGGGACGTATGTATGGCCGGATGTACGTACGTACGGACGTACAGACGGACAAGGGTAAAACTTAATGCCCCCTCCCCTACGGAGAGGGCATAAAAAGAAGATGTGGTATGATTGCCAATGAGACAACTCTCCACAAGAGACCAAATGACACAGAAATTACCAACAATAGGTCACGGTACAGCCTTCAACAATGAGCAAAGATCATACCGCATAGTCAGCTATAAAAGGCCCCGAAATGTCAAATGTAAAACAATTCAAACAAGAAAACTAACGGCCTAATATATGTAGAAAATAATGAACGAAAAACAAATATGTAACACAGCAACAAACGACAACCACTGAATTACAGGCTCCTGACTTGGGACAGGTAAACATACAGAATGTGGCGGGATTAAACTAGTTAGATGGTGCCAAACCCTCCCCCTAACCTGGGACAGTGGAGCATCATATTTTTTTTTTAATCACTCACTCAACATGGAAAGGAAGTGACGATGCCCCTAAACGCACGAATGATGTTCAATAAAACCAAAGTTTTTGACTGAAAAGCAATGAACTCGAAAGAGGTCTATTGGTTATTTTAATGCAAGAGAAAAAAAAGTAAAATGTGCTGGTGTGATCAGGTATCTTGACCATTTCATTTCATAATAGTCTTAGGTCAAATAATGTCCCCTTAAAGTGTTGAGGTATCTTTAACTTTCTCTTCTTCCAATATACATGTACTATAATTCAAATGTGACCCATTATAGTGAATAAAATGTTATAGAATTTATGATCCCAGCTATCTGTAGTATAACAATAGACTGGTATTATAGAATTTAAGATCCTAACTAGTATGACAATAGACTGTCCTATAAATATGTTAACAAATGTTATTTTTACCACTCTACTGAGTACTGTCAGTTGCAATACGGGAAAACAAATACCTGTAGAAAACTTCTTTCAAACAGGAATAGCACATAATTAATTTTACGGAGATGTTGTTAACTGAGTCGGAAATTTAGATGCGATACGGGTAAACTTATCAATCCTTTAAATAAACTTATTCTTAAAGGTTACCTATTCAACACTGTAATTAAATCTTTGAATATTGTTTTTATTGGTATAAATATTGATTTTGTTATCAGTAAATTAAAACCATACTAAATATTACATATATGTACTTTCAAGGTACTACAATCTGTCGATACCTATATTTTGGCATTGCACAAGGTCATGTTTTTCTCTGACTGTTGATGACGTCTTTACACTAAATCCATTGGCTTTTGGATGTGTACTGATTGATATTTTAGTTTAGATACATGATTTTTTTTATTAGTTGTTATTGGCTTTGAACTAGCCGTCAGTACTCAGATCTGTACTTTGTGTCTATTTTGTTGTTGAGAATGGATATATACCCTGCAACATACTGTCTGTGTTTTTGTTTGATGTTTTTCTTTGTATCGAACTGATGAGTTAAGCCTTTTTCAACGGATTTTTATAGTTTGTTCTTATATTGTGCTGTTATACCACTGTCCCATGTTAAGCCAGCGGGAGGGTTGAGCGCTCACAAACATGTTTAACACCGCCACATTCTTTATGTGCTTGTCCCAAGTCAGGAGCCTGTAGTTCAGTTGTTGTCGTTGGTTCATGTCTGTTATATTTGTTTTTTGTAAATTGTTTTGTTATAAATAAGGCTGTTAGTTTTCTCAATCGAATTGTTTCATATTTTTCATGTCAGGGCCTTTTATAGCCGACTATACAGTATGGGTTTTTCTCATTGTTAAAGGCTGTACGGTTGCCTATAATGCTTACATCCACTTCATTTGAACTTTGGTGGATAGTTGTCTCATTGGCAATCATACCACATCTCCTTAATTTTATAATGACTGAATTTGTAGGAACACTTCAACAGTTCAAAATTCAATTCATTTATTACTCCCACATATACTCCTTCAAAGATACCTTGCTGGTACATGTATTGATAAAAGTCAAGAGAATAAATATGGTCAACACTGGAGCCATCTTAATCTTTTTGGAGGGTGTAAGCTCTTTATTTCATCATTTGAAGCAATTCACAGTAAATCATCATGTACACTTAACTGAAAATGAGATTATGCCATTGGTTGGATATCCTATATTTATGATGTTGTTAACCTATCATAATGGTTTTGGTTTACACTTTTTGGTGAAAATATTACTAAGAATGCATTAGATTCTGAAACAGCAATATGTCAAGATAATTTGATGTGACTTGTTTGTTAGAATTACTTTTTCACAACACCCCTCCCCCTAAAAATCATGTCAACATGTTTAATCACAATTCTTTTAAACTTCATTGAAAACTCAAAATTAGTATTCTGTTATGATATACTAACCTTTCTTCAATGATTTTCTTCCAACTATATTTTTCTCCCATTAAATCTCTGTACTGGTCATTAGATACAATGATTCCCTCCACTGTTTCTGCTAACTCTACCACATATCTAGAGATAATAAAATAAAGAGACAAATTGCAGTTTAAAATGACTGTCACGCTATTGGGAAAGTTTGATGTACTACAAATGCCAATTTAATCTAACGCTTTTCCCTTAATAGTATGTGTGTCAAATCCAAAAATCACCAATCATAACACTCTATTTTACAGTGGTGCTTCTTTATCTTTGATTTTCTAAGCACCAGTTTGAACAATAATTCTTAATCAGAATAATTTTATATCCAGAATGTCCAGCAATAAAGTCTTTATTTTTTTTATAACATTAAGCTACATGAATGCATACATATACATATATACAGTTGATGTTACTGCACAAAGGTATACAATGTATATATATATTTTCAACAATTTAAAAAATTACTTTATTGGCTCCACTCTTAAAATTTATCATTCGTGATCCTAGAAATCGTGAATATATAACACTACATTTTCCAATTGTTTTTATCACGTCTTCCTGTTTTTGTCAGTGATTTTGGATTTTCAATTTTGAATACATCTTGCGAATTTTGTACCTTTGATGTTTCCTTTTGACAAAAAATTGTACTGATATTTTCTTAATGAAATCATACCTATCATCGTAAGAGCTGATCAGCTTATTATCCAATCTTCTGGCTGGAGTAAACTCCAACAGACCCCTCTCATTTAATTCTACAAGTATTTCCTGGTCAGATATTGGATTCTGATGTCTAGGTTTATATCGCCTCCATGCAGGAACAAAACATGTAACCTTACTATGACCACGATTAAGGAAGTAATCAACACATAACTTTATACCTTTGCAGGAAAATATTTTTCCTCGTCCATGACTGGAAAAGAAAAAAATCAATATATACCACATTTCAAAAATTTCAAAATTATGTTTTTATAAAACATATTTAAAGGTTTAATCTGATAATCAGCTAGCAGTATTTTATTCCTGCAAGTGAAGGCAGAACTTACAATAATATGTCAAAACATAGATGCTGGTACTACATGGAAAAAATTCTAAACATGCAAAATGTACTTTTTAAAATTTAAGGAACTAAATGATGTTTCTCACCAAAATCAAAGCACTGACAATGCTGTGAGTCATTTAATTAATTTTAAGTATTAAATGTCAACTGTTCATAAAATTTGATACTTGAGAAAATTGTCTCCCTTTGTATATATTTGAAAAAGAGTGGAAATCAACTTTGATATCAATCAGGTCAATACACAACTTGAATTGAATTTCATTGAATAACTTCCTAAAGTAATGATACTGGTAATAAACTGCTTCGCTGAGCGCAGCTGGATACGCCCGCAGAGGTCCAACCCTGAACAGTTGGGGCAAAAATGGACACAATATTCAAGCTTGATACAGGTCTGAATTTGGATTGTAATTAAATATTTGACATATTATAGGTTTCTGAATAAATGTAGTCAAAGAACTTGAAATTGGTTATATGAATTGAATTGATATTCAATTAAAGATTTCTTTCTGTTGTGCAATACACTGTGCTGTTGCGCAATACTAGTAAATCTGTTGTCAGACTATAAACAAATAAAGTTCAATAACTTCTCAATGTTATATTAGAAATTTATAAAAAAAAACTAAAGGGAGGTTATCTTAATAGATATAAATCAGTCATCAAAGTTTACAGCTCTTCTATAAATGCATGCAAAGCAAACCTTTGATCAACTTGCTTGCTATGTTTGTTTGGATGTTTGTAAACAATAAGTAGGTAGTCTGTTTCAGTCTGTTTACTATATAATGGAATTTGATTGGACAATAAACATTAACTTCATTGCATGTCAATTTTTATTGTCCAATCAAATCCCAGTATATATAAAACAGACTGAAACTCCGCCTACCTATTGTTTGCAAACATCCAAGCAAACATAGCAAGCAAGTTGATCAAAGGTTTGCGTTGCATGCTTTTATAGAAGAGCTGTAATGAAAACTGCTCTAAGCACTTTAAGGATATTTTCCAAAAACTTGAAAATCAACCCTTTTTTATGAATAAAATCTTGTAACACGGAAACATAAAATCTAAAATTTATAAAAATCAAAAGGGAGCTTACAACAATAGATATAAACAATTTACCAAAGTTTCATAAAAAATGCTGAAAGCATTTTTGAGTTATTGTCCGAAAACTGGAAAATCCCCCTTTTTGTAACGAATAAAACCCCATAAATCAGAAACGTATAGTCTAAAATTTATAAAAATCAAAAGGGAGCTCATGTCAATAGCATTAAACAATTCAACAAAGTTTCTTGCAAATTGGTGAAATTGTTTTTGAGTTATTGTCCGAAAACTGGAAAATCCCCCCTTTTTTAATGAATAAAACTCCAAAATTCAGAAACGGTAAATCCCAAATTTATAAAAAACGAAAGGGAGCTCACGTCAATAGATATAAACAATTCACTAAAGTTTCATGCATATTGGTAAAAGCGTTTTTGAGTTAATGTCTGACATGTTGACAACGGACGGACGGTCAACGGTATACCATAATACGTCCCGTAAAAGGGCGTATAAAAACACTATAATTATTTCTTATCCACTGTTTAAAAATTATATCTTACCTCTCTACTTAAAATTATAAAGATTGATATTTCAGAATCTTTCATTTTTTAAAGATACAAGTAGGAAATATATAAAAGTATACTTTCTGATTCAAAACTAATTTATTTTTACATTTAAGGGCAAATTAATCAGAATTCAGTTCTATCTTCAAATCCAAAGTGAACATAGAGCCATATCTACTGGTTCAAAATTTTATTTTGTTGCAGCAAATTTTAATATATATAGCACTTACTGCATAGCCACATTACTACCATCTATAACAATATAGCGTAATTCTCTTGGACCAGACGGGGGCTCTTTACGTTGAGGAGGGTTAACAGGAAAATGATTCCTAGCATAGTTATCAGTTGGACCTATAGGCTGCCTCTGTGTTGGAGGATAATTATTTACTGGACGAGGTGGAGAAGGTTGGATGTAAACAGGTACAGATGGCTCTTCAACATCCATTATTATACAGTCTTCCCCAGAACTACTCTCATATGGTTCTAATACACGTGTTTCATCCTCATCATTTACCCCACTGTCTTTTTCTATTGAAACAATGTTATTATTTTGACCAACTTTCTTGTTTTTCTTTCGATTTTTTTTCCTTCTGCGACTGTTCTCTCCCCTAGGTGAGTTTTGTTTTGATGGACTTTCAAATTGGTTTTTTAGAATTTTTTGACGCTCTTCATTCAACTTTTTCAGTTCATTAACAGACATTTCTCCTTCTTCTTCAGCTTTCATGTGTTTCATAAGAGTCTTCTTGTATTCTTTAGGCAAACTTCTACGACCTTGATCTCCTTCTGGTACTTGAGGTGGTGGTGGAAAAGCTGAAGACTTATTTGGAGTCCCATCTGAAATTTCCATTGGTGTCTCAGCATCTTCTGACTTTTTAGAGTCTTTTAATTGTTTCAGTATGTCAAGAAATTCACATGGAGCTGTTTTATCATCAACATACAATAAACCTTCATCTACTATTTTTTCGGAAAATCCTGCTGATGTTCCAAAATTTCGTAAAAATTTAACCTCTTCAGTGTCATTTGATTTAGAAGATGGTTTCCGTGGTGATATAACTGTTTCTGTCAGCTGTTCTGATATATTATCTACAGGTTCTGGTTGTATATTGTCACTATCTATAACATCTTTAAGGTCATCATCACCATAGATATGAATCGGATGAAGAGAAGTGGCGCCAGCTGACTTTTGTTTCCCACTATGGTCAAACAGTTCATTTTCATCAACATTATCACTTAATTCATTGTTTAAAGTTTTCAAAATTGCCATTTTTACTTCTGCAGAAGTATTATGGTAATCGTCAAATTTGCATGAACCATCACTAGCATTAGACAAAGCTCTGAGAAATGTACTGTCTAATCGTTTCTCCCAATCAGAAGGAGGACCAACAGTGGCTCCTTTGTTGGTGTCATTTTCAGAATCGATAACACCATCTGTTTCTATATTTGACTGGCCAATAATATTTTCTAAGGAAGATATTGCAAGTGTAACTGCTAATTCTGTCCCTTTAATCAGTACTTTGTTTAAATCACCCAGTTCAATACAAGCATTGGTTTGCTTTTCAATTTCTTCTAAATTATCTTCATGTAAAAATTCTCGAGATTTATCATTAAATGGCAAATCGTATACTTCACCTGGTTGACACATTGCGATGATGTATTCCTGTAATAAATAATAATACTAATTAATTATAGTATAAAACAAGTGATACTTGAGAACTGATGATACCCCCGCCCAAATATGGATAATTTTAATAGTGTAAAAATATGCAAGTGTTCGGTAAACAGGAAGTTGTTGAGTGATGAATCTGAAAACGCATCACACGGTATAGCTCACTCATATAAACCTTGAAACCAAATTTCAGAAATCCTTGTAATGTAGTACCTGAGAAAAATGCGACGAAAAATATTCATGGGACAGACAGATGGACGGACAGACAGACACAGGTAAAACAGTATACCCCCACTTTTTTAAAGCGGGGGTATAATTAAATGTTCAAGAAATAGACTGTTGTCTATAAAATCTCAAGGATCAAGCATTTTTGCTCTATTTTTTTTTTTAAGCCATCTTTTCGGTGTATGTGTATATGGACTTAAATATCTGGCAAAGTTTCAGATTCCTTGACATGTTTTATTCATAGACCTCTTAAAGAGTATGAACAATTGTTAGTGATGCCAGTGAAAAAATAGGGGTGATTTTACACATCTAAAACGAAATAAAAAACTGTTTCCAACTTTTACAGATTGTTGTACAGTCATACATGTATTTGTATAAGTCAAGTTGTTGGTACCTTTAAATATCTCAGAAAAACTCATTTTTTAGCAGATAATAAAAAGAAACAGATGGGCCATGAGTGCACATTAGAATCATTCTAAAAATAATCAAATTGATTTATACAAAAAAGGCTAAAAAAATCAAACAGATTTATGCAAAGTACTTTTAACTTTGTACATTTACACTATAGTGATGTCTAGTCAATACACAAATAAATCATAAGGATACAATACAGCAGAAATTGTAGCAAGGGCAGATAATAAAACATCCAAACTTAACAAATCATATTCGTCATGTTGCTAATGATAGACAGACATCCAGAATTCATGGAAATCACATTTACATTGATCAAATTGGAAACTTGAATTTGAAAGCAGTTGCAAAGGAAAAGGTATATGCTGTATATTTAAGCACATGAAATCTGTTGCACAGGCATAAAATTCAAGGCAACTGAAGACTCTACTTTTTATCATCAACACAAAGTTCCAATTTACATGTTTTTATTCAGTAATTTGTATAACATTAATGTAAGATTTGAAAAGCTGCACAACCATTTTGCATTAAAAATACACTGTCGCATAATTCAGCACCAAAAAAGGGAAGTTGAATCTCCAGCATTTAAAAAACTTTCTGTTTTAGTTACAAAATTTTGCATGGACCACCATATTTACAATTGATTGCAGATTGCTTCAAGAATATTATGTCAAAATTGCATTAAAAAAATTAACCGTAATTTCTCTCCTGAATGTATTTAAACAGGAAAGAAAATTGTCTATGGAGTTCTATTATGAATAATTTTATGATTTCACATGGTTCAATTTTAAGTAAAACGGAATCAGCTAAATTCAGAAATATTTTAAATGAAGACAAAATTCTTACAAGTATATCATTGTCGCTTGATAATTTTTACTGTACTTAATATATACATTTTATAGCTGGTTCTAATATTCTTCTTTCACTTTATAAACAAAGCCATAGAATATGGGCCACATGTGATTGATGACACAATTAAATTTTACAATGTCAGTTGTATTTTGAACAAAACCGTAGATCAAAATGAACATTTGTGTTGGTGTTGTTTGATAGAAAATTAACTCAATTCATGCAAATGAAAATTATAATCTGTTCATTTTTTTATTGTGGAACAGTCATGACATTTAGTATTCTATATCATTTTGGCTTCATCAAATCAAAATGGTTGCTTTTCGAACCTGTCTTATAGGCCTTTTTTGAAGTACAAAAGTTCTAAATTTTTCTATTAGAATCGAAATACATTTTATACTTTTATGATGCCATGCTCTTTGCTTATTTTAACATAGGTAGGCATTAAATATTGTCAACTTTTTACACCTCACTTATGCTCATTATAATGATATTGAAAAATATTATGCATACTTATGTTAAAATGGGCATAGAGCATGACATGAAAGATTTATTTCTTCATTCAAATTAATTACTTGTTTTTATTGGCATATTGCATGTATTGTTTGACTATCATACTGAATCATAGAAATCATTGCATCTAAATCAAATTTAATGTCATTACGCAGGTCAATTTCTGGCACTGTGGCATTTATTCTATTGTCATGATTGTATATGTATCTAATGCTAATCAATATTCTTTTGTCCTCTTTAGTTTAGGTAATAATGACATTACATGTATGTATGGTTTTTATGCACCTTTTGCCCTTATTGGTCACAACACATGTCTATGCTGTTCCCTGTTGGGCAGATTGTGTCCAACCTTTAAAATATGGTATAGTAGTCCTATCAGTTACAATACCCTGTGTCCCTACTCTACCAACAGGGTTACCATTGAACACAATTACTTGTAGTGGAGCAGCCCTGAAGATATTCACTCCAGGCATATTTAAATGCATTTTAATCATTGAGAATGTAGTATATGGAACTTTACAATATCTAATTTGATGTCAGAAAAATTATTTTTAGAAGACAATTAGCATGATTAGTACAACTTGAAAGGAAACAACAGAAATCAATAAAATGTCATTTTGACATGGAAATTCAAGTAAATGTGAACAGTTTTTGACATTTGACTAGAAAATTGTTTAAAATGAAATAAAGTACAAATGTATGAAGTAAATTTATTTTGACATGAACATGATGAATATGAGAGAAATTATTTATCAGGCAATTAGTTTCATAGGAAGGAACAAAGACATTTTACATAAATAATCAATAAAGTTTACTCCATAATTGGGAGTAATGGGGTGGATACATTAGCAGACACATATATATAGTCTAGTCCCATATGCTAGGTACGAAACAAACATGTACAGTCGTACCCTGGCATTCATTCTATCTCTCACGTCGCCTTCTACTCGTATCCAACGTTTACTACTGGCGTCAAGTTTTGCCTCCTCTTTCAACTTAATTCGAACTTCGTGCATCCTTTCAATTTTTGATTTCGCGCGAGTGATCTGTGATACTTGTTCCGTGTCCACTATAAACTCTTCGAACAATCCTCTAGATCCACTTGCCATCTTTCTCATATGACTATATTGAAAAATTATGTCAAGTGATGTATTATTATACCATGACTCAATATAGGAAATAGAAACTTTTTGGGAAAATTGCACAGATAATTTTAGAAAAATAATATAGCGCTCCTTTCACATTGATTCATAATTACGTCACAATGACAATGTTAAGCCAAGTTACTTAAAAACGTTCAATAGACTACACATCTGAAACAATAATATTAAAACGTTAACGAACTAAACACAAGTTTCCGGAATATATTTACAATATATGATAAGATAGAAAGCTCTATTTTGATGGTACCTCATGGGTAGTCAAGGTCGTTTAAAACCACCCTCATCACCTATTTTTATTCAGAATGTTTAAAACCACAAAACGCAATCCCTATTGAGCTGTTGTCCGAATATATATAATAGAAAATTACCTCAAACATTAAATCAGGAACATATATGTTAGAGTATACTGTTCCAAGATTAAATCATATAGCTCATGCATACAACAAATTCAAATTACATAAAAACACGTTAATTAAGAATAGGAATAAGAATAAGAATAAGAATAAGAATAAGAATAAGAATAAGAATAAGAATAAGAATAAGAATAAGAATTTTATTAGTTTAAAATCCAAACAATAGGATTGTTACTAAATAAACAAACCAATACAAAACCAAAACAAAACAAACAAACAGACAGACAGGCATATTAATGACAAAACGATAGACATTAAACAATACAAACATGTAGCATTGAAAAAAAAAATAAAGATTATTATTATTAAGTATTATACTATTTTTGACAGCATGCCTCCTCTATAAAATTATCAATTCAGATATTATGAGTATATATAACATTATAAGTTAAGCCACCAATCACACATATATATTGACATTATAATTGTTTCTCTCATTATACATTTCACTTATATTGTTAACAATGATAAGTAAAATATCACATTCTTCATAAGAAAATATAAAATCAAATTTGTTTTCTTTACTCATTGAATTAAAACTGGGGACAATACTAGAAATTTCATTAAACATTTTGATCCTAGTTTTATTAATTTCTGTACATGTTATGATAAAATGGTATTCATCTTCCACCTCTTTATGGCATAAAGGACATATTCTATTTTCCAAGGCTGTTTTGTTGTATCTACCGCGTTCAACAGCCAGCATACTATTACTTATTCTTATTTTGGCATAATTTTTTGTAACATTTTTATCTAAATTCAATAAAAGGTACTTTTCTAGTTCATACTTTACTTTAAATTTTCTGTAGGTTCTTAGTTTATTTCCATTTATTGAATTATCATCATTAAAGAGACAATTTTTCCAAAATATAATGTAATTTTCATTGAGCTTCTTCACGAGGGCTAAAAGTAATCGTTTTTTAGAAAAGGTACATTGATTTTCCCAAACATGAGTGAAATTCAATTTTGATAGTAGCATTTTAATTTTTGAAGCAAATCCATCATTTAACTGCTTGTTAACTTTATAAACATTATATAATAAAGATTCATTTTCATTTGAATTTAAAATATGTAACCAAAATCCTACAGAAGACTTAAGGGCCTGTATACCAATAGGGTACATTCCCAATTCAGCTAATACAGCTGTATTTACTGCCTTTGAATTAACATTAAGAAGACTTTTCGCAAATTTGATCTGGAGTTTTACTGATTCCATTGATAAGTATTGAGATTCAAGAGTTTTGTTGTTCTTCACAATATTTAGTGACCATATCTCACTACAATACAGTAATATTGGACTAACACAAGAATTAAAAAGTTTCATATGGGAAAAAACATCCATCTTATCTGAGTAAAGGATTTTTTTAATACAAAACAATGCCTTTGAAGCTTTTTTACAGAGGAGATTTACAGCATTAGTGAAAATTCCTGATGGCTTGAATAGTATACCTAAATATTTATATTCTGTGCAGCATTCGATTACTTCATTATTCAATACAAACTTGTCTTTAGTAAGTTTTTTACCACTTTTATTAAATATCATTGTTTTCGTCTTGTCAAGATTGACAGTCAAGTTCCATTTTTCACAATAAGTGTTTAACTTGTTTAGACAATTTTGTAAACCTTCTGAAGATTCTGATATTAATACTAAGTCATCAGCATATAAAAGACTAGACAATTTTATGTCATGTAATGTTACAGGATCACATGAGTAAGGTAGATGTTGGGTTAAATTAAAATCGATAGAATTTATTTAATCAATTGCTAAAATGTAGATTTTATTAAGGATTTGTATATATATAGTAAGTTCTTACTATACAAATCCTTGTTTTTAACATGTTTTTTTTCTTCTTCAGTTAACAGTCTTCACGCTTAACCACAAGTCCTACGGCCATGGCTTGTAAACTTTCTTTCAGGCTTGTAAAATTCTTCTTAACAAGCCAACAGAAACCAACTAAAATTTTCAAAAAATAGAGTTTCGGGCTTGTGGACTCAAACTTTTTATCGCGAAGGCTGTCAGTATGATAAAAAGTAAAGGCTAGGACTAATATATTATATAATATATTATTAGTGAACAAGCCCGTATTAGACGATAACTGGTATTTGTGTAACAGTCCCATGTATAGGTTACGAGGCATTTTTTAAGCTACATACAGGTTGTGCCAAAAATTGTAAGGTTTTCTATAGCCTGATTATACATGAAAAACACAATTTTGTGTGAAAGAAAGAAAACATAGAATATTAAGATAAAATTAGCTCTTTTGATGTGAGTTCCGGAAATAAAGAGAAAAAAATTGTTTGCATGAATATAAAGATAACAGTATTTTGAATTTGTTTAAAAAAAAAAAAATACATGTAAACTTTGTTTGACATATAACTTGTTTATCTTTGTTTCTTCTGTTATCAAGCTTCATTTTAACAATTACTTATGAGTATTTAACTTTCACGCTGTTTGTGATCAGTCGCTCTGGCTTATACATATACTGCGGTGTGAGGACATCGGCCACCCTGTATGATCAGTCGCTCTGGCATATACATATACTGCGGTGTGAGGACATCGGCCACCCTGTGTGATCAGTCGCTCTGGCATATACATATACTGCGGTGTGAGGACATCGGCCACCCTGTGTGATCAGTCGCTCTGGCATATACATATACTGCGGTGTGAGGACATCGGCCACCCTGTCTGATCAGTCGCTCTGGCATATACATATACTGCGGTGTTAGGACATCGGCCACCCTGTATGATCAGTCGCTCTGGCATATACATATACTGCGGTGTGAGGGCATCGGCCACCCTGTATGATCAGTCGCTCTTGCATATACATATACTGCGGTGTGAGGACATCGGCCACCCTGTATGATCAGTCGCTCTGGCATATACATTTACTGCGGTGTGAGGACATCGGCCACCCTGTATGATCAGTCGCTCTGGCATATACATATAATGCGGTGTGAGGACATCGGCCACCCTGTATGATTAGTCGCTCTGACATATACATATACTGCGGTGTGAGGACATCGGCCACCCGGTATGATCAGTCGCTCTGGCATATACATACAATGCGGTGTGAGGACATCGGCCACCCTGTATGATCAGTCGCTCTGACATATACATATACTGCGGTGTGAGGACATCGGCCACCCTGTATGATCAGTCGCTCTGGCATATACATATACTGCGGTGTGAGGACATCGGCCACCCTGTATTTTTGGTGTCAAATTTACCGTCCTGTCTATTTATTTCAAATTTTTCCTATTTACCCCTAAGAATCAATTAGTTGCTCCCTTTTGTAGTTTGTTACTCTATAACAGTCATAGCGCTGAAAGTGGAATCGTTAGTTTTATATTCTTCATGTTTAATTGTTTGTTCAATTATTGTATGCCAACAACTATTCAGGGTATTTATAAACGAGGGTATGGATAGGGGGTACTTCAATTCTGTTTTCTTTAATTTTTAAGCCCATTTTCTTTATTCTTTATAAATTTTGACCATTTTTCTCTATTCTTTATATATTCACTATTCTTTATTTTTTTGGCCCATTTTCCTCTTTTCTTTATTTTTTGGGGCCCATTATTCTCTAATCTGTAAACCTCACTCAGACACTTATACCTGTGCATTTCAAAGTTTAATATCTGATATTGTTCTTTTCTCATTCAGTGAAATACAAAACATATTGGAAACTAGCTAAAAGAAAACAGCGCCTCAATTGAGTGATTTTGAAAAAAAAACATATTTAATTTTACAAGTTAACTTTTATATTTGATCTATGACTATTGCATTCTGTCGTTCATGAAGACTACCAAAATTCCATACAATAGGTTGTTGCCACCGTCTATGAAAGAATCTATCGTGAAATGAAGCGTATTGACCATTTCATTTCATTAATCATACTATAGTAAATAAACAAAATGAAATAAATTTATGGACTATATTTTGATAAGGTTGACATAGTATCGGTTTCTGCGTCCTCTTGTCATGAGCGCAGCAACATATGCAGTCATTGATCTTTAAACCTATAGTCGGTTGTGTATGGGTGAACCGATGTTTGTTAAGTATGATTGATTGATTGATTCTCTTTACAATCTAATTAAAATATAGAACTCGGATTTCGTCATACTGCATACGAGCAGTATAACGAAATCCGAGTTCTATATTTTAATTAGATTGATTCTCTTTATTTCCTCCATTATACTGAAGATTTACATTTTTTAACACAAGTATACTAATTACGAGAAAGGAACAACATATAATTACAATTTACAATTAAAGCACAAAAAAACCCAACAAAAAACATACATATTACATAATATACATGTATATCTATATGCTATATTTGCTTGATGGCAAATATTTTAGTGTCCAAAATTAAATCTATGCTGAGATAATTCGCCTTTAAATTTTCCGTACAGGTGAAATATATGATCTGCCAAGCAGCACATCGTGTTTCTCCAGTTGTCAGAGTTCACAGATTGCATAAAATCTGTAATACCACCAAGTAAGGCTACGACTATATCTCCATCATCTTGTTGAAAAAAACGTACAGATTCCTGAACTGGTAAAACATCAACAATGCCGTAGAACTTAAATTGTTATTTCTTGCATCCAAAAGTTTTTCACAGTACAAAATTAATTGTTGAACGACATCAGTGGACTGACACCGCATAAAGAGCGTTGGCCATCCTTTATTGCTATTGAGCCCAGTTTGACCATGACTAATAATTTATCATTCAAATGCGGATAGAAAACGGCAAGACGTAAAAGTCTGTGAATAGATAATCTGTTTTGAATTTCGTAGTAACGACAAAGTTCTGGTCGACACTGAATAGATGATTTCCAAATATCTTAAAAAAATAAAATTTTGGACCATAGTTTTTTATCCGGGATATACAGATCATCCATGTAACTCTCAAAAAAGGAATACATGTCATATTTAATCAGAGTTTTTATTAAGTCATATGTTATTGACCGCTTATCGGACTCGCCAAGCAACAGTTGACTGAGACGTAGAATAAATAATTGTGTATGAGTTGTATTGGATTTAGCTCTGAACAACCATCCAAGGAACAATAATTTGAATTTATCGATGAGTCCTTGTATAGACCATAGTTCGACAGTACTTGTACAAGAATCAGTTGGTGACCGTTTATCTATTATAAATCGTGCAAAGTTAGTATCGTTGTGTTTGCTCTAACATTCCAGTTTCAGCAAATGTTAACTGTCCCCGAAGCTCACACGATTTAAGTGCAGTTGGTAACACAATACATTTCCAAATACTAGTATTTGAAATTGAGTTCATGCCACTCCTATTAAGTCCTATACTGTATAGAGAATGTAGATTCATGTTCAGATTTTTGCACGCCTTTTCAGTACGATCGTATGATTTCATATTGCTATCAATCAAAGTTCCAGCATAACTAATACTGTGCTTCATAGGAACCTTTGTTTCACCAAAATTAAATTCATATTTTGACTCATTATATTTTATAGTAGATTTTGATGGTTTGAAAAGAAGGTGACTGCTCGAGATCTTAGTTGTATTTCAACCGCCATGTATATGCATTTTCATTAACAACATTCAACATTTTCTGTAAGCCAGATTTTGTGCCACTAAGTAAAGTGGTGTCGTCCGCTATTAAAATTGTAGGTATATGTACGTGTCCAATCATTAACCATCAGTTTGTTTCCAATAGTTGAGTCATTAAATTGTTGATAAAATAGAGCAAATAGCCAAGCTGACATAACTCGACCTTAACCTACACCTTGTTTAATTTGAAACACCTGACTATTTAAACGGTTGTATTGTACATGTGCAGTTGCTGTCTTATATGGGTAATTCCAGCATTCCATAATTTAAACAGAAGTCCGTATTGCCATATAAGATCAAAGGCCTTTTCGTTGTCTAAGAATGAGGCCCCTCATGGGGTTGTCCAAGAAATCACATAATCACACATTTTTGGCCAATGTAATCACATAGTCATTAATTATTTATTTAAACAAGATAATCAAAAATACAGGCCCAGATTATCATATAATCAAATAATCATGAAATATTTGGTCTGGTAATCAAATAATCACTATAAAAATGGCCAAGTAATCACATAATCAAAAACCCCCATGAGGAGGCTCAAGAATGTTGAAAGCACATAGGAGTAACGTTCGATATAGTACCTAATTGACGCTTTTAATGTATAAATAGCAGGAATTGATACATGATCCTTTACGAAACCAAATTGTAAGCCATGAGGTACAAAATTGTTTATTTTTTCAAAGCTTTTGAATACGAGACAAAAATATTTTTTCTAAAAGTTTTCCTAAAACTGGTGTTAATGTCACAGCTCTGAACTGTTGGGTTTAGTTTTATCTTTGTTACTTCATTTATACAGTGGAATAATAATACCATGTCGGAAAAATAACAGGTAGATATTCAATTTTCAAGATCATAATTATTATTGGCCATTTCAATTCATTAATCATACTATAGTAAATGAACAAAATGAAATAAATTTATGGACTTTGCTGTATATCTTATTAAATATTTTGATAATGTTGACATACATGCAATTTCTTTGTATCGGTTTCAGCGTCCTCTTGTCATGAGCGCAGCAAAACATGCAGTCATTGATCTTTAAACCTATAGTTGTGTATTGGTGGACCGATGTTTGTTAAGTATGTGGAAGGGCATTGTTCTGTGCGCTTAAAAGAACAAAAATACAATCATAACAAAATTAATGACCTTGTTAAATCATGTCAAGGACTGATTGGTAAGAAAACAAATACATTAACTCATAATAAGTAAAAGTATTTGTCAAAACATAATCTAATATTGTAACTAAACTACTTGCTATTAAACCTATTGATTGTACAGTCTAAGGTCAAAAGTGTTTCACCTATTGGAAATTCCCCTATCATAATATTTGATATAAAAAAAACTAGAGATATTTCTTGTCCGACTTGAATAATTTTTTTTTTTCGTTGAATACAGAAATGTCTGCAGTTTCTTGCAATTGATATTATTAATCGTACAAAGTTAGTATCGTTGTGTTTGCTCTAACATTCCAGTTTAAGCAAATGTTAACTGTCCCCGAAGCTCACACGATTAAAGTGCAGTTGGTAACACAATACGTTTCCAAATACTAGTATTTGAAAATTTAAATATATTTATGATTCATATTTTTCGGGAAGTCACTGTTTAAAGACAAAATAATATGAATTTCTGCATGAAAAAATCATATGGCTATTTATAGGAAAAAAATACACTTAATTTCAATATGTGTATACAAATAATGATTTCTCAGTAATGACATTTCATAGAAATATTTCATTATAATAAAAAAAACCTGTACACATTTACGAGTTTAACATTAAAAAAAATCATCAAAATCGGACCTAAAATTAGTTTTTGACAATATTTTTTTAAAATGTGGATTTGTATGAAATGATAGAGGAATTTCCATTTGTGAAACTCTTTTACGTATATATTCACTCAGGAAAACATAACAGTAGATATGCACAATTAGAAGATCTGGATATTTGAATTCGTTTTAAAATAATGGGTAACATTTTGTTTGTCATTGTACATTATAGTTGGATCAACGCAGGTGTTGGAATCTATGACGATATCTATGATAAAATATACTAAATTAACGTGCACGTTGCATTTCTTCTGCCACAAACCTGGTCACTTGGCGTTAATAAAAAAAAGACTCTCATCTGAAACCTTTGGGCCAAAATAAAACATTTGACTGATCATTAGGGTACTAGTACTATAGTATAATGTGTTTGGTTTATTTCCCTCACGGCCAAACAAACACAAGCCAGGGTAAACTGCAAGTGACTGTCTCATATCTTGAAGACCATGATATAGATAGAGAAAATCTGACGGACAAAATAGGCTCGAAGCGTCAAGATCTCCTTACTTTTCATTTCCACTAAAATTATCAGAGGACTCCTTTTAGATCCTTGTCGGAGTAATTTTCCCTTAAAGAAAGATTTTTGACAATTTTCAAGTTGTGTTTGACCTTTTTATCTAGAAAACGGTAAAATATAGAAAAAATCTAAATACACAAGAATTAACACCAAAACAAGCATGTAAAATACAAAATGACTGAAACTATCAAAATTTTAGTTTAATGAACCGGCCATAAATTGATTGCTTATAGGAGTTATGTCCCTTAAATAACTATTTATTACTAATTTTAGCGTTTTACCTATTATCTTAAAAATGATTAAAGACGGAAATAAGGATGAACAGCAAAAATGATAGAGTAATACAAATACAAGAACTAAGAAAAAAATGACAGAAACCATCAATGTATCTGCTTATCGGAATTATTGCCCTCAAAGTTATTATTTTTACTTGATTACTGTTTTGCTTATTATCGTGAAAACTATAACCGATATACATACAAAACTATAAACAGCAAATTGCATCATGATGAGCGATCCCCCCCCCCCCAAAAAAAAACCCCTATTTAACTGAAACGATTAATTGACTACCTGATGTGGCAGAATTGTAAATTTTGCAAATATTATCTTGCTCATCAGGTTTGATGTTAACAGTTTGTTTTAGTATGCCCCCGCCATAGCGGAGGGGGCATTATGTTTTACCCTTGTCCGTCCGTCCCAAAATTGGTTTCCGTTCTCTAACTTTAGTTTGACTCAACCAAATGTTATGAAACTTATATACACAATGCTTATTACCACAAAACACAGGTCAAGTTTGAATTTTGGTGGCGTCACTTTTACCGTTCTAGAGTTATGTCCCTTTATAAATGGAAAAAAATTGCTGAATTTTTCGTTTCCGTTCTTTAATTTTAGTTTGCCTCAACCAAATATTATGAAACTTATACACAATGCTTATAACCACAAAAAAACAGACCAAGTTCGAATTTTGGTGGCGTCACTTTTGCTATCCTAAAGTGATGCCCCTCTACAAATGGAAAAATTGCTGATGTTTTCGTTTTCGTTCTCTTACTTTAGTTTGCCTCAACAAAATGTTATGAAACGTATACACAATGCTTATTACCACAAAATACAGATCAAGATTGAATTTTGGTGGTGTCACTTTAACCGTTCTAGATTTATGCCCCTTTACAAATGGAAAAAATTGCTGAATTTTTCGTTTCCGTTCTCTTACTTAAGTTTGCCTCAACCAAATGTTATGAAACTTATACACAATACTTATTACTACTAAACTCGGATCAAGTACAAATTTGGGTAGCGTCACTTTAACAGTTCTTGAATTATATTCCTTTATAGCATTATATGCAAGCGGGGGCATCATCTGTGTCCCATGGACACGTTCCCCATTTATCTTTTATAGGTTAATTTTGCGAAAAACGGTAAGATCACAATTAAGGGAAATTACTCCGATAAGGAGTAGACTGGCAATTTTGGTGGTGTTGATATATTTGCAGATCTTATACATGATGATGTCTTCCTAGTAATTTTGAATGTTAAGGAGATGTGGTATGACTGCCAATGGGTTAAATATCTAGTTAAAATGACGTACATATTTGCAATTATAGATCACCGTACGACCTTCAACAATGAGAAAAACCTATACCGTACAATCTAATTAAAATATAGATCTCTGATTTCGACGCAATTAAGTTACAATAGATCGATATCTTAATTAGATTGCTATACCGTATAGAAAGCTTTAAAAGGCCCCGACATGAAAAATATGAAACAATTAAAACGAGAAATCTAACGGCCTTGTTTGTAACAAAACAATTTACCAAACATAGATAGGACAGACATGAACCAACGACTTTCACTAAATTACAGGCCCCTGACTTTGGACAGACAGAGCAAGAATGTGGCGGGGTCAAACATGTTTTGAGCGCTCAACCCTCTCCTCACCTGGTACAGTGGTTTAACAGCACAGCATCAGAACACACTGTAAAAATCAGGTGCAAAAGGCTTAACTCGATGGATCGGTACGTGGCATAAAAAAAAACAACAACTAACACAAAAAAAAAAATAACACAACACCGACATGTCTTAATATTAATTCAAATTTGTGTAATTATCACTTTAATATTGTATAGAGGGTAGAAAAGTCAATTGTTTTTTATACTATTGAAGAGCAAAGAGACTATACTCTTACAGATTTTTGTTTAATTTATTTAGTATCCACAGCTGATTTACACCGCCCCTAGAGTAGGTAGTTTCACAATAACTCTGAAGTCCTGCTTTGATGACCTTTGTTTGTTGGTAACCTTGAGGTTTATAAATTAGAAAGAGGTTTCGTGGAGCACTTGGAAAACCTATTAATATACACTAATGTAATTTAGGTATCCAATACAGTGAAGGAAGATCCATTCTTCATAAGACATTTTAGTAGAAATTCCATAGGAACACGGAACAGACCTATGATTATTCCGGATTTCCTCTTTCGTAAGTGTCGTCGGTTATATGTTGGGTTTCCAAGTGCATTGTCATTATCTAATTCCTGTAACAAGCAGTTTATGGAATGTAATTTACACACACAAACAATATAACGTGCATTTATATACTTTTATAATTATAGATACATTGTGTGCCCTTTTTGCTATTCTATCAACTTATCGAGTTCCAAGAACTGGCGGAAATTCAAAACTCATAAGTCGAAGAAAAGCTAACACCCAGTGTCAATCATGGCAAAAAACAAAACGAAAAACGACGAAATAAAAGACAAAAAGTCCACAAATAGCACATAAAAATCTAAAGACTGAGCAACACGCCCCCCCCCCCCCCCCCCCCAAAAAAAAAGAAGATAAAAACAGGTGTGCTCTCCTATGCTCCGAAAGGGTTAGTAGATACTGCTTCACATGTGACACCCGTCGTGTTACTCCTTTAAACTTGTCAAGTGGTTTAAATCATATTTATGATACTTCAAATAAAAAACAGTTGAATATGATTTATTATTATTATAAAAGCTTTAATGGTATGTTTACTGATATTATTGTTTAAGTTTTTATATTTTCACACGATATAGGTATGTTTTACCACTATACAATTTTGTTGTTGTTTGTTTATAAACAAAAGCCAATTTTAGTACTGTCCAATGTACATCTCTTGAGACGATCTTCCGAGCATTAGGGTTTGGACGCAGGTTTCCATTTCAACTGAGCCAACTTGGTTGTAGTTGGCTTTTCCTGGCTGGCGGGTTCGTTTATTACAGAGTAAAAATGTTCAACACGGCGGTATTCTTGCAGTTTGAATATTGTTTATATATATAATGTTTTATTTTCATGATATTTCTGTTTAATGTTCATGTTTATACATATAATTTTATTATATATCTATATAAACATTAGTATGTAAATAAGAATAGATTATCATGATAAAATCCGGTGTCCCTCTAGTCCTGTGGGCGATCGGCAATTGTAAAATGTGTTTGAAATATTTTTGCCTTAATATATAAGCATAGTGCGTACAATATATGTGTCTCTGTCTCTTATTTAACCATAAGACATCGTCAAATTCGTAATCCATCGGACAAGTAAACTTTTCTGATCTTCACCAAATGAGAACGTTTAATTAAAAACACGGAGGATAGACAAGACTATTACCGATAGAAACAACTCAAATAGTGAACAATTAAAACGCATTTTTAAACAAAGTTAAAATAGGGGTGATCTCGTTTTTTTTTTCGGTGCCCTCTGTATTATTCACCAATTTTAAAATTCTTAAAAAAATGTTCTTGTGTTGAGAAACATTAATTTAGAAAAGATCTTTATTTGGGATATGACGAATGAAGATTTAGATTTTAAGTGTCAGACTATAGACTTGCTACATGTCCCTTCCCTAATTTTCTTTTTTTTTCTTCAATTTTACCCCTTTAACAAGTTTACTGCTATAACTTAGAGATTGACATTATATTGACACCTGCAGAGGAAGAGCAATCAGTCTACTGGGGCATTCAGTGTCATGGCAGTTTTCAGTAAACATATAAATTAGTAAGAAAGAAATAAAAGAAAGTCCCAAGTCTATTGTCGGACGTCAATTTGCCGACTTTTTTTTTCAATTATAGCTTTTTTAAAAGCTTGCAATTAGAAAACTGGTAGCATTTCTAAAAAGATGTAATTGGACAATTAATAGCTATTCTAAAAAACTTGCAGTTAGGAAATTAGTAGTTGTTCTAACAATCTAATTAAAATAAATATCTCTGATTTCGTTAACTGACTCATACGCAAGTTACGATCGATCGATATTTTAATTAGATTGCTGTTCTAAATACCAGCTCTTGCCCTACCTTCTAGTTACGCACTTCTCACATCTAAAAAATGCTAAAACCAGACAAACTTTTTAAAAAGCTAATACTTTTACATTATTTGGACTGTATCCTGTATCCTCTTTCTCTTTTTTTTAAATACAGATGAGACAGGAAAAAGAAATACAGTTTTAGATTTGTGCTGATTCTCTCCTAAGTATGAGCTGGGACTAATATAAGAATATTGGTCAAGGCATGAACAGACACCATGTATGTTAGTTTGCAAGGGATGTATGTTTGGATAGTGTTTGAACTTTGTGATTGTATTGATTTATATGATCGAAATGGGCCCTTATAGTTAAGATGTGGCACAAAATGTACACCATATTTAAGATAACCAATGTCACCAATGTAACCAATGTAACCATGCATTGCGGCAATGGAGGTTACAAAACAAGATAACTTAAATCTCGTGCACGTTGTATGCCTTACATGTTAAAGTTATTAAATGTAAAGCCTTTTGTTTTCTGGTGGGTTTGAACCCACCCCTACTGAAAATGGTCATTTTTTCGATTTTAATACGACCTTGAGAGGTGAACATTGACTAAACTGTGTTTCTTTGTCATTCAAGTATTGCCTTACAGTTACAGCAGTCTATCCATACTGACTGGAAGTAAATGTGACTTGAGAATCTTGCTGGGGAATTATTATTGGCTAGCCAAGTATGCCCAAATGTCCGTTTTTACCGATTTCTGACAAAACGGTGACCTAGATTTTACAGACCACATTTCTTTTGGCCATATTATACCTCCTTGTGTTCCTGTACCATCTATGCAAGTATTTATGATAATAGTTGATACTTACAGCCCATACCAGTAACGTAGTGGCCATCAAAAGACTCCCACCCCACCTGATGTTGGCTACTTTTCACGTTTTTTCCGATTTTGAACTCTAAAAAGGCCATTAAAGTTGCCATATTTTCATAATCACACATCTGAGAAGAGTTTATGGACTATGAAGTGCATGGTTGAAGTCCCTGCTGTAAAGACAGTTGAGCTGGGGCAGTTCTAAAAAAGTATGGAGGGTCATACAGGCCATCAAAGAATGGTGGTCGCCATCACGACTACAGGCGGGATTGGGGGCGAAGGGGTTAATAAACGATGGCTCAGGGGCATATGAGTAGATTGAAATGTGTCGGTGTTGAAAGTGACAAGCAAAAAAAAGTATAGTAAGTTTCCTTCATTTCTGTATAGTTGAAGTGTTATGACATTTTTTCTCTATTCTTTATTTTTGGAACATATTATTCACTTTTTTATAGCATCCTCTTATTCTGTATTCTTTGGAGTTTTTTTGTCTATTTTTTCTCTTATCTTTGTTGCCCATTATTTTGTATTTTGTATCTTAATTGTTCTCTATTCTATAAACCTGTTATTAAATAATATTATAATTTTTAATGAATATATTGTCTATATGAATGTGTATATGTTTGTTTTTTTTCTTACTTTCTTGTTTGTAATTGATATGCCGTATTAAATGTCAAATTCTTGTTCACCGATTACAGTCATTACACTCAAATTCTCACATTTGATTTATAACATACTTAAACGTATATCCAAATTAAAAAAGTCTTAATGATAACCAAAAATTAACAATCCATGGACTCGACAATATGTATCAACGTTTCGTGTCTATTTTAAGCTAGACTCCATCCAATCAAGATCAAATAACCATCGATATGACCTCCGAAGCTGACTGCCGACTGTCATAAAACCCGATGTATACATAATTATAATATATAAATAGGTCGCCAGCACGTGCAATTGGATTTTTCTAGGTCTGTTTGATTTCATGTAATAGGTTAAAAAAATATGTTAATCATCGTTTTACCTGTTGTATAAGACTGATTTTTATTTTGTGGATCAAATCAGTCAACAAAATGGTTCACCCTTGTTTCACTTTCTTTGTTGTCATTCTTTTCCTTTCAATAGCCGAACACACCTAGTACATGCGTAACTCATCTTAATTCAGCTAATGTGTTAAATTGAAGGTTAAATTATTAACATGCAAGTCAGTAATACATCAGCAATGTTGTTGAGTTTATTTTGACAAATTTAGGCCAATCTGACTGCTTAAAACGAAATATAATTTCAAATTCCGCTTTTTTTTATATTTGAAACAAAAAGAATCGTCATTTCGTTTTTTTGTAATAACTGGGACCAGAGACATAGATTTTCAACAAGGCAGGCAGACATGTAAAACAGATATTCACATTTCAGAATATAAATCCGGAATGTGTTTCAAAATACAAATACCTAGGTTTATATTTAAGCTCATCTGATTCATTCAGTTATGCTCAAAATGAACTATACAAAAAATCCCTGAAAGCTCATTTCGAATTAAGGAAAGATCTTTTATCACTTAATCCTGATGTAAAAACAAGTATTCATGTTTTTGACCACACTGTAAAACCTATTTTTTTATATGGTAGCGAAATATGGGGGATGTTTAATTCTCTTTTCTCTAAATGTAAGAAAGAAGATATATCTTTTGAAAAATTATATTCAGGTTTACCCTGTGAGAAACTTCATATAAAATTTTGTAAATTTATACTTGGGGTACACAAGAAAACGACAAATGCTGCAGTGTTATCTGAACTTGGAAGATTTCCAATATATTTTAATATTATAAAAGGAATGTTATTGTACTGGTATAGATTAGAGAATTTAGGTAATAATTTTCCTCTATTAAAAGAGGCATATACACAATCAAAGACACTACATCACATGAATATAACAGCATGGTATGGTTCAATAAATGTTATTTTTAAAATACTTGGTATTGACTATACAAATGCCATAAATGCTCCATTTTGTGAATCCTTATACAAATTTAAGAAATATATACAAACCAAGCTATCAATATTGTTTATTAGCTGTTGGAAAAAACAAATAGATACATTTTCAGACAGTAAACTGAAAACCTACCTTTTATATAAAACAAATTTTGGTTTTGAAAAATATCTAACATTGATCAAGAATTTTGAACATAGAAGAAGTTTTACTAAATTACGTGTATCTTCTCATAGATTACAAATAGAATTAGGTAGATATCAGGGTATTCCCCGAATTAACAGAATATGTAATAAATGTTCTTCCAATACTGTCGAAGATGAGGCTCATTTTCTATTTGATTGTAACAAATTTGAGGATGATAGAAATTGTATGTTAGCTAGTATTGCGAAATATAATTCTTATTTTAATCATATGAGCAGTCAAAGCAAAATTATCTGGTTATTTAGTGTAGAAAATGTTGAGTTACTTAAAATAATATGTAATTTTATATACAAACATCTTCCTTAGTGAAGATTAGTTAAAGGAAATCTATGTGTGTATATACATTTGATTGGACATAGAAAATTATATTCATCTGAATATCACAAACATACTAGCCGATTAAAAAAAAAAAATAATTGTTAAGATATATTATTTATTCAAATGTTCTCTTATATCCTTGAGGCATCGTCCCCTGGTATCAACTGCATTCAAGTTACCTATGATGCTTCCTTGTTTGCTTTTGATACAGGTAGGAAAGAGACATTTACACACATTTTACATGCCTATGGCCCATAAGGTATCGCCCCCTGGTGTCAGCTGCCTTTAGGAAACCATAATACTTTCCTATTTGCTACTGACACAGGATGAGTCATGGACATGCTTAATTTCTACTTTCTTTTTGGCTAATTATTATATGTTTAATTGATCCAACTTTTTGTGTACTATACATATATGGATATCTATTTTTCTTTTTTTCTTTTTCTTGCAATAAAATGCATTAGTATTAAAAAAAAACATACTATAGATTCTTTATCTGCGTATTCTTTAAGAACTTAAATAGATCTCATTAAACTTTTTTTTTATCTCATTGTTTGTATTGTATTAAGTTATGAAAAATTATTGATGTTGTAATGTTTATGCCCTTTGGGGCCCATAATTGGAAATAAAAATATCTTATCTATAATACAATTATCATATGTCTCTGCTGGGACTATTATAATACTAGTACAAGGTTAAGGACCGTTTAAAACCTGAGACTACTATAACACATTGTCTTATAGTAGATCATAGTAGTCTCAGTTAAAACTAACTGGTTTGATTTGATTTGATTAAAACCCCATCCAGACCCTCAAAGATTTCACTGAAAATGTGTATATTTTGTTATTTACATGTTTAAAGTCAAGTACATTATGATGACTACTAATTTGCAATTTCGGTGAATGCACCCTACGTCATTGGTACATACGACCGTTACACATGACTAGTTTTCAGAATAAACAAGAAAAATAAATCCTCAACCGAACACGCGCCCGACAGATGATAGTTTTTTATTTATGTCAGAGAGACGCTTGATAGACATGTCTCACACAGTAGCGAGGAAAGCGTCCAACGAAGCAGATCTAACAGATTGGATACATGTCTTTTTTTGGAACAACTTGAGCAGTATTTAAGAATAATACATATATATCACGACAGCCCACTTACACACAAAATACCGCACTGAAAACATGTTCAATATGTTACCCTTAAGAAAATTAATTGTTTCATTACCTCGCTCTCAAATAAGATTTTACAGAGCCTCTGTAGCTGAGAGTGAAACAGTTTGTCGAGAACAGTACCATGAGCTGGACAAAAACCTGGATCTTTCGAAGTTCACAACAATTGAAGGATCCCAAGGACAAGTGGAAACTATGACGATTCAGGATTCCAAGAAAGCATTGGAAGAAGCAATAGACTATTCTGTTCACGGACCCAGTGCCCAGGGAATACAAGGTGGACATGACGACTTGGTAGACGTTTTGTACAATGAAAAGCTGGAGTCAGATATAGTAAAATCTGATGCTAATGTTGAGGCTTATAACTGCCATAGCAGTTTAAATTTACATGGATGTATGCAGTCTAATGTACCACAGCCATTCACAACTAGTTGTGAACACTATGATTCTCCTTGTAATCTTCCAGGCAATGGGATATTGCAGAAGCAAAAATATATAAATGATGCTATGAGTGGTTACCATCCATCAAGACAATATCACACAACTAATTCACATTTCAAAACATTGGCTCAACCTTCAGCTCAGCAGGAGTCATTCCCTGACCCACAAGGAATACAAGGAGATGATTGCACTCTAGAACTTTGGATGGAAACTTGCATGAGATACAACCTTCCTAATTGTCAAGACCAATTTGTTAATATTAAGGAAGGAAGAAAAACACTGAAAGAGGTGTTTGCTGAGCAAGAGTTAATGCTAAAAGAAATAGCAGAAAACTACACATCAAATACTAAAGCTAGCCTTTCTGCAGAATTACAAATTGACACTGATGGTCCGTGTCCACAAGGTATACAAGGTGATGACTGTGCACGTTATCAGTTATGGTTAGAGAATTGCCAGCGTTTTAGCTTTGGTGAATGTAAAGACCAGTTAACCGGAATAAAAAGTGGAAGAAAAAATCTAGCACAAATTTTGGCTGAACAGGATGCACAAATAAGACAGGCAGTGGCTCATTACTACCAGAAAAGAAGTTATTCAACATCCTCATCATCAAACCAAAACGGATCTGAGGTTGGTAGAGATGTGCAATCTCAAACAAACCCAGGGAAATTAAGTAATAAGGACCGTTTAAAAAGGGCAGTGAAAGAGTATGGTTCAACAGTTATAGTTTTCCATGTAGGAATATCTCTGATTTCTCTTGGAGGCTTTTATCTGGCTGTGTCAAGGTACTTTTATAAAGCTGATGTACAATGTACACTTTGTTAAGTCCTTAGATATATTTTGACCATGGATTTTTAATGTTCTAAACTAACTGGTTGCATATACATGTATCTGGATTTTAGCAAATTTAATTGTTTTCACCAGACTAAATTATTCATACCCATACATGTACATGTACATTGTATTAGTGTATATGCTGTTTTGCAGTTACGTTAGGCAATGCAGTGTTTAGCCAAGAGTTGAAGGATGGAGCTTAAAAATGTATTCATGTATATAGTCAATAGGGAATTACACAGAGGTTCCAAAAGTTTTTTTGGTCCAGTAATTGTTTTAAAAGTTAAACAGGTTGGCTAACCCCTCAAAATAATGACTAGGAGTATCTCTTTTATAAGGGGTTAATTTCAAGTGATAATTTTTTTCAAACAACTTTTAAGTCCTTACATTATTTGTAGAAACTTTTCCAAAGAACAATATGTCTATCTGGTATTATATGGACAAAACAGGTCCATGAGTTTTGGAATATTCATGGACTTCAATCTTCTTTATTATTGAAAATAAGAGGACTCCTTTTTTAGCTCACCGGGGCCCAAAGGGCCCCATGTGAGCTTATGCCATCACTTGGCGTCCGTCGTCGTCTGTCGTCGTAAACTATTTCAAAAATCTTCTCCTCTGAAACCACTGGGCCAAATAAATTCAAACTTTAACTAAATGTTCCTTATGGTATCTAGTTTATAAATTGTATCCGGAGTTTTGATCCATCGACAAACATGGCCGCCATGGCTAAAAATAGAACATAGGGGTGAAATGCAGTTTTTATACGTCCGTTTACGGGACGTATTATGGTATACCTCTGTCCGTCCGTCCGTCCGTCGTCAACATGTCGGACATTAACTCAAAAACACTTTAACCAATTTGCATAAAACTTTGGTGAATTGTTTATATCTATTGACCTAAGCTGCCTTTCGTTTTTTATAGATTTTATATTTTACGTTTCCGAGTTATGGGGTTTTATTCATTAAAAAAAGGGGAATTTTCCAGTTTGCGGACAATAACTCAAGAATGCTTTCACCAACTTGCAAGAAATTTTGGTGAATTGTTTATATCTATTGACATGAGCTCCCTTTCGATTTTTATATATTTCAGATTTTACGTTTCCAAGTTACAGGGTTTTATTCATAAAAAAAGGGGGATTTTCCAGTTTTCGGACAAAAAAATCAAAAATGCTTTCAGCAGTTCTTATGAAACTTTGGTGAATTGTTTATATCTATTGATGTAAGCTCTGTTTAGAATTTTATAAATTTTACATTTTACATTTCTGAGTTATGGGGTTTCATTCATTAAAAAAGGGGGGATTTTCCAGTTTTCGGACAATAACTCAAAAATGCTGTCAGCAATTCTCATGAAACTTTAGTGAATTGTTTATATCTATTGATGTAAGCTCCCTTTACATTTTCATAAATATCTAATATGACATTGAGAATTAATTGAACTTTAATTGTTTATAGTCTGACAACAGATTTACTAAGTATTGCGCAACAGCACAGTGTATTGCACAACAACAAGATATCTTTAATTGAATATAAATTCAATTCATATAACCAATTTCAAGTTCTTTGACTACATTTATTCAGAAACCTATAATATGTCAAATATTTAATACAATCCAAATTCAGACCTGTATCAAGCTTGAATATTGTGTCCATTTTAGCCCCAACTGTTCAGGGTTGGACCTCTGCGGGCGTATCCAGCTGCGCTCAGCGAAGCAGTTTATTTGCTTATATCTCAAAAACTAAAGCTTTTAGAGCAAATCTGACAGGGGGTAAAATTGTTCAATTGGTCAAGATCTATCAGCCCTGAAATTTTCAGACGAATCGAACAACTCATTGTTGGGTTGCTGCCACTAAATTGGTAGTTTTAAGGAAATTTTGCAGTTTTTTGTTATTATCTTGAATATTATTATAGATAGATATAAACTGTAAACAGCAATAATGTTCAGCAAAGTAAGATCTACAGAAAAGTTAAATGACCAAATTTGTCAATTGACCCCTTAAGGAGTTTTTGCCCTTTAAAGACAATTTTACCCAATGTGTTCATCAAGTTTGCTAACATTTAAAAATCTTTTCTTCTGAAACTATTGTGCCTAATACTTCTTAACTTTGAATGAATGTTCTTTTATGAATCTAGTTTATGAATTGTATCTGAAATTTTGATCAATCAACAAACATGGCCGCCATGGCTAAAAATAGAACATAGGGGTGAAATGCAGTTTTTATACGACCGCAAAAAAATTTTTGTGGTCGTATATTGGTATGACGTTGGCGTCGTCGTCGTCATCGTCGTCGTCCGAATACGCATTAGTTTTCGCACTCTAACTTTAGTTTAAGTGAATGGATCTCTGTGAAATTTTACCATAAGGTTCAATACCACAAAAGGAAGGTGGGGATTGATTTTGGGGGTTATGGTACCAACAGTTAAGGAATTAGGGGCCAAAAAGGGGCCAAAAATAAGCATTTTCTAGTTTCCAGACAATAACTGTGGAACAGTGTATGGATCTCTCTGAAATTATACTACAAGTTTCCATACCACAAAGGGATGGTTAGGATTTGCTTTGGGGGGTTATGGCTCAAACCGTTTAAGAATTAGGGGCAAAAAAGGGGGAAAAACAAGGTTGTCCTGGTTAATGGACAAATACTTTAGTACAAAACATAATTTGAAGCAGTGTAAGGGAGATAAATCAAATACATCATTGAAATTATCTCCCTTACACTGCTTTTAAATTATGTATAAAGTAATGGTTAATGAACAATTAAGATAATTTAAAACAGTGTAAGGGAGGTAATCCAAATACAACGTTTTGGTTACTTCCCTTACACTGCTTTTAAATTATGTTTAAAGAAATGCATATTTATAAAGGAAGACCAGTAAAAATATCTGCAAATGTTGCATCTTTTTTTTTTACAAAAAAATCCATATGAAAGATCTGACACTATATTTTAAATTCTATTATAAAATAGATTAAGTTAGCACTATGGTAAATTTAAATGGGTAATTATGGCTGCAAATTCCATTGGAAATTTGAATTGAGATTATGACCATATCTTGAGGGAAAGAATTTTTTGGGGGAAAGAGGGGGGGGGGGGGGGTAAAAAGAAATTGTGGGGGGTCAATTTTTTCTCATTACAGATTTCAGAAATTAAAAAGAATTATTCTTCAAATATTATTTTTTTTTCAAATTTCAAATATTGAAAAATTTCAAGAAGTAATCTTTAATTGCACAGTATGGCGCATTAGATTTGTAAAATCTTTGACCACATTTATTTATTTGTTATGCCGAATCTAACCGTGTATTTAGATTTTTAACTATGGGTCCAGTTTTCAAATTGGTCTACATTAAGGTCCAAAGGGTCCAAAATTAAACTTTGTTTGATTTTAAAAAAAATTGAATATATGGGGTTCTTTGATATGCTGAATCTAAACATGTATTTAGATTTTTGATTTTTGGCCCAGTTTTCAAGTTTGTCCAAATTGGGGTCCAAAATTAAAATTTGTTTGATTTCAACAAAAATTGAATATATGAGGTTCTTTGATATGCTGAATCTAACCATGTATTTAGAATTTTTTATTTGTTGGCCCCGCTATCAAATTGGTTCATATTGAGGTCAAAAGGGTCCAAAATTAAACTTTGTTTGATTTCATCAAAAATTGAATTATTGGGGTTCTTTGATATGCCAAATCTAACCGTGTATTTAGATTTTTAATTTTGGGTCCCGTTTTTTAAATTGGTCTACATTAAGGTCCAAAGGGTCCAAAATTAAACTTAGTTTGATTTTAACAAAAATTGAATTCTTGGGGTTCTTTGATATGCTGAATCTAAACATGTGTTTAGATTTTTGATTATGGGCCCAGTTTACAAGTTGGTCCAAGTTGGGGTCCAAAATAAAACTTTGTTTGATTTCAACAAAAATTAAATATATGGGGTTCTTTGATATTCTGAATCTAAACATGTATTTAGATTTTAGATTTTTGGCCCAGTTTTAAAGTTGGTCCAAGTTAGGGTCCAAAATTAAACTTTGTTTGATTTCAACAAAAATTGAATATATGGGGTTCTTTGATATGCTGAATCTTACCCTGTATTTAGATTTTTTATTTGTGGGCCCGCTATCAAATTGGTTCATATTGAGGTCAAAAGGGTCCAAAATTAAACTTTGTTTGATTTCATCAAAAATTGAATTATTGGGGTTCTTTGATATGCCAAATCTAACTGTGTTTTTAGATTTTTAATTTAGGGTCTTGTTTTTTAAATTGGTCTACATTAAGGTCCAAAGGGTCCAAAATTAAACTTAGTTTGATTTTAACAAAAATTGAATTCCTGGGGTACTTTGATATGCTGAATCTAAACATGTGTTTAAATTTTTGATTATGGGACCAGTTTTCAAGTTTGTCCAAGTTGGGGTCCAAAATTAAACTTTGTTTGATTTCAACAAAAATTGAATATATGGGGTTCTTTGATATGCTGAATCTAACCATGTATTTTGATTTTGGACATTGGACCATTATAGGTAAATTAAAAAAATTGAAGTTCTTAGACCACATTCTTTCTGTGTCAGAAACCTATGCTGTGTCAAATATTTAATCACAATCCAAATTCAGAGCTGTATCAAGCTTGAATGTTGTGTCCATACTTGCCCCAACTGTTCAGGGTTCGACCTCTGCGGTCGTATCAAGCTGCGCCCAGCGAAGCATTTTATTGGCTTATATCTCAGAAACTAAAGCATTTAGAGCAAATCTGACATGGGGTAAAAATGTTCAAAAGGTCAAGATCTATCAGCCCTGAAATTTTCAGACACACCGAACAACCCATTGTTTGGTTGCTGCCACTAAATTGGTTGTTTTAAGGAAATTTTGCAGTTTATGGTTATTATTTTGAATATTATTGAAGATAAAGATAAACTGTAAACAGCAAAAATGTTCAGCAAAGTAAGATCTACAAAAAAGTTTATATGACCAAAATTGTCAATTGACCCCTTAAGGAGTTATTGCCCTTTAAGGACAATTTTACACAAGTTGTTTTATGTTTTTTAACTTTAAAAATCTTCTCAAATGAATCTAGTATAAATTTTGTATTTCATTTCCTTGTACGTCAAGAAACATAGACACTATGGCTAAAATGGAACATATGGGTAAAAAGCAAAAATAATCATTGATGAAAGATTTAAGCAAAAAAATAACAGGTGAGCCATTCAGGCTCTTGAGAGCCTCTTGTTTAGAAAAGTTGTTCCAAATATAATGAATTTTTTCCTTTAAGTTAAAAAGGCTAAGTTTTTCTTTTTTCTTTTCTACAACTACAAAATAACAACTGTCTGAGAGACAGTCCCTTGCTTATTGGATATCCCTCATTTGGGGGGTTGTTTCCAACCTGTGTAAGCAATTCTGTTCCAGTCAGTGTTTTGGCAGTCATTTACATTATGAGTATTATAAAATTCTTAAATCTATGCTGGTCATTTGGTCCAGTAATTGATGACATTTTACTGGACCAAACCATTTATTACTGGACATTCATTGCCACATGTCTGAGTGTCCTTGGGAATGACTGATAACACATTTTAAAAGATGAGGGATTAACATGATTAAAGCATGGTGGCCCAACTACTGTAAATTCAGAAATTATTGTGTGCATTTATTATTGCGATTTTTCAAAAATGGACAAAAATGCGAGATTAATTATTGCGATATCATGAAAATCTGCATACAGATATAGAATGTGAGTTCTTATTATTGCGATAGTCACCCAGTCGCATTATTCGCATTAATAAAAACCTCGCAATAATTTCTGAATTTACAGTATGCATAAACTTTATGGGAAACACTGATGATTGTTTTTTTGCTGTCATATAATTGTATGATGTTGATGTTGTCATCTGAAGACATTTGGTTTCCAGACAATAACTTGAGTATAAGTGTATAAATTTTTATGAAATTATACTACAAGGTTCCACACCACAAAAGAAAGATTGGGATTGATTTTAGGGGTTATGGCCCAAACCGTTTAGGAATAAAGGGCCAAAATCAAGGAGTTTCTGGACAATAACTTAGTATAATTCTATGTATATCTATAAAATTGTACCACAATGTCCCATACCAAAAAAGGAAGGTTATGATTGATTTATGGGGGTTATTGCCCTAACCAGTAAGGAAAAAGGGATCAAAAACAATACTTTTCTAATACTTTTAAATTGTATAAGTTGCTTATTTCTTGACCAATTTAATTGGGTTTAATTCAAAGTCTTGAATTCTTGGGATTCCTTAGTATGCTGAATCTAATTGAGTGTTGAGATTTTGGACCCCATTTTTAAATTGGTTCACATTGAGGTCTAAAGGGTCCAAAATAAAACCTGGTTTGATTTCATAAATAAATGAATTCTTGCAATTTGGGTTCTTTGACAATGTTTGATATGCCGAATCTACATGATCTAACCGTGTATTTAGATTTATGATTTTGGGGCCAGTTTTCAAATTGGTCCATACATATACATGTATTAAGGTCCAAAGGGTCTAAAATTAAATTTCGTTTGATATCAACAAAAATTGAATTATTGGGAATCTTTGATATGCTGAACCTGACTGTATTTAGATTTTTGATTTTGGGCCCAGTTTTCAAATTGGTCTACATAAGGTTCAAAGAGTCCAAAATTTAACTTCATTTGATTTATCTAAATTTGAATTCATTGGGTTCTTTGTTATGCTGAATTTAAGCATGTATTTTTATTTTGGTCCCAGTTTTCAAGTTGGTCCACATGGTCAATTAGGTTCAAAGGGTCCAAAATTAAACTCTGTTTAATGTCATCAAATTTGAATTCTTGGGGTTCTTTGATATGCTGAATCTAATAATGTATTTGAATTTTTCAATTTGGTATTGAACCATAAGGGGTTATGGACACAATCTAGCTAATTCATTAATTGGTCATTTATGATTGTAAAAGCTCTCATTGTTTTATGATTTAATTGTCTGTAGATTATAGACAAAAATGGTTGTTCCTTTTTTTTTTAATTTAAAGGAATAGAACCAGTAACTCCAATAAATGGCCCTGTTAAGGTGTATTTTTTAAAATTCAGTTGTTTGAGTGTATTTTTGTTGCGTGTATTGCTAAATGTATTATTTTTGAAAGTATGATAATTGTATATTATTTTATTAATGGTCCTCGGTGGCCGAGTGGTTAAAGTAGTTTAACTAGTGTAATCACTAGCCAGTCAACACTGTGGTTGTGAGTTTGAAGCCGGCTTGTGCAGGTGCACTTGACTCCAATCTTAATAGACTAGGATTGTCAGTTTTCCTACCGAAGGTCTGTGGTTTTCTCTGGGGACTCTGGCTTCCTCCACCAATAAAAAACTGACCGCCACAAAATAGCACAATAGTGTTGAAAGTGGTGTGAAACACCAATCAATCAATCAAATCATATTTATAAATATATTAGCCTGAAAAAAGGATAGTTTCATTTTAGTCCATTTTTCTAGAAATGTTTCACCTTTTTCAACCTTTGTTCATAATTTTATATGTGGCGCCACCTCTTGCTCATTGAAATTTTGGTTGAAAAGTAAAGAAAATGATGTAAAGAGAATATTTGTGGGCATGGGGTGGTGCCTAATTTTTCAGGAAACCATATTAAATTTTGACAAATTAAGGGAAAAAATCAGGTTTTAACAAATCCCTTCCATTTATGACATGACAAATACAGTCATGTACATCATGAAATTTTAATATATATATTTTAATCAATTATTGCAGTTTAAAATTTTCATATTTTAAGGGCCAAAATAATGAGTTGGTGAACCAACTCCTTTGTTCAGTCAGGGGAATTACTGAAATTAGTGATTTATAAAATCACTTATTTAAGTAGCAAATTCGAAATTTTGTCACAAATTGTGATTTTATAGTTTTACCAAAATTTTAAACATATAGGTTTAGATTATATCTTATTATTAGTTAAATTGGAAAAATTGAACCTTTTTCTTCTTTTAAATAGAAAGGTTTATGCCTTTGATGCAATCATTTAGCTGTAAATTCTATATTTGTTGAAAAAATGCCAGGAAAGCTTTACATAATGAACTGATACTTTCTGCTCTCTTAACAGATTTTTCCCAGCAGTGGGGGTAAATTTCCTGTAAAATTCAAGGTTTCATCTTACAGATTATGTAATAAAATTTCACTGTGCAGGGGTGTTGAAATTAGTAGGGGTAATTACAATAATAATACTTAAAAGAAGTGATTTTTTGGAAGAAAATAGAGGTATGGTACTTAAACAAGTGATTTTCATGTCATTATCCCAGATTTAGTACAAGGTCATCACCTGACATGACTGGTCATCCTATCAACACAGATGTTGGTTCTGATAATTTTAGCAACATAAGTAGTCCCTGGATCATTAGTATTGTATATTTAAAGCTACCACTTAGTCTAGTGGTTTATTTGTACTACTTAAATAGGTGATTATTAAAGAAAGACAACTCTAACTTTCAACATCTGTGGACAAAATGTTACTTGAATCATTGATTTAAAAATCACTCATGTATGTAAGTCCCCTGACTGTTATTCGTGTCTTGAATATGCAAGAAATACTTGCAGTTGAAGAAATAATATTTTACATCACATAACTACCTGTATGTAAATTTTCCTTCATACAATATATATAGTTTTACTTTGGTCCAAATTTGGTCAAAGGGCAATTGACATTGGTTTGAATTGTGATGGAAACATGTTAATTTCAATCATTTCATTTGTTGATGCAGAGAGAGAGTTTCAAATAGTCATGTACCTTTATATGTACTATTAAATAACATTTGATACAATGTCATGACAGATTTTATCAGTGAATGATCATGTCAATGTTATCTGTGTCTGGGTCAGTGTTTTTCCATGATTAATAAATCAGACTGAAGCTTACAGAGTGTAGATGTACTTATGAAATAGATTAGATGCACTATTTCTTTATCAAAATTGAATATTACTGGCCTGGTCTTCAATAGTCTCTGTGTCATTTATAGTTATTCTTGTCACCTAGTATTGCAAATTTTTATGCCCCCGCCGTGGCGGAGGGGGCATTGAGTTTTACCCTTGTCCGTCCGTCCGTCTGTACACAGGTACATACGTACATCCCAAAGTTGGTTTCCGTTCTCTAACTTTAGTTTGCCTCAACCAAATGTTATGAAACTTATACACAATGCTTATTACCACAAAATACAAATCAAGATTGAATTTTGGTGGTGTCACTTTAACCGTTCTAGAGTTATGCCCCTTTACAATGGAAAAATTGCTGAATTTTTCGTTTCTGTTCTCTTACTTAAGTTTCCCTAACAAATGTTATGAAACTTATACACAATACTTATTCCTACAAAACTCAGATCAATAACAAATTTGGGTAGCGTCACTTTTACCGTTCTTCAGTTATGTCCCTTTATAACTTGATATGATATGCAAGCGGGGGCATCATCTGTGTCCCATGGACACATTCCCCATTTATTTTCTTCAATTTTACTACAAGTACAGTACATTTGTACATGACAAACTTATCTTTCAAAATTTTAATTATTAATTTGGAGAACTTGTAGTTGATGCCCGACTTTTGATGGTCTGACTCTCTGTTAACTTTATTCATAACTTCTTTTTCATTAATAATCTATAAATATGTTAAAAACTGATATCAAGTGCATGTTTTGATTTGTGTCATAATTAAATATACTTCTCTTTTTAATCCCCTAAGTTAAAGATCAGCTTCAAATTTTGTTCCGGTCTGATGATTTTATGCAGAGTTATGGTCCTTGGACCATAAAATTCACTCAAATAATCAGTTTTCCTCACTTTTGTTCGTCATGCTTAAAGATATTGAATGGATAATTGGTATATAGTTTTATCATGACAAGTTACAGATCATGTTGAAATTTTGTTCCAGTTTGATGATTTTGTGCAGAGTTATGGTCCTTGGACTTAGAAAATTCACTCAAATAATCAGTTTTCCTAACCTTTTTTTTCATCATGTTTGAAGATATTGAATGGATAATTGGTATATAGTTTTATCGTGATAAGTAACAAATCAAGTTTGAATTTTGTTCCGGTTTGATGATTTTGTGCACAGTTATGGTCCTTGGACTTAGAAAATTCACTTAAATAATCAGTTTTCCACAATTTTTTTCGTCATGCTTGAAGATATTGACTTGATATTTGTTATAAAGTTTACACCATGACAAGTTATAGATCAAGTTAGCATTTTGTTCCAGTACAATGATTTTTTAACTGGTAGGGGACTATGTATTGCCATGCAATACTCTCAGAATGCTTGTTTATTTTGATAACTTTTACAAGATTACCGGTAGTATTTTGGTCTAGATTTCAGGGTTCACTGAACACGAAAAATGTGATAGTGTGAGTGGAGGTTTCCTATATTCTTGTTTATTATTATGCATAACAGTTTAACATTAAAAAGAGTTAAGAGATAAATTGTTATTGAAAAAACATATAGAATCACTTTTCTTGTATTTTATGGTTTTAAGAATACTTTCTGTTTTATTTTTCAGCGGAATTGATATGGTAGCGTTGCTGACAAGGATAGGAGTTGGTGAAAGTCTACTCCAGTCCAAACTGACTACTGGGGCCAGTACCTTTGTAGTAGCTTATGCTGTACATAAAGTATTTGCTCCAGTTAGAATAGCTATTACCTTGACTTCTGTGCCTTTAATAGTTCGATATTTAAGAAGAATTGGTTTTTTGAAACCTCCTAAGAGTTCTGCTTGAAAAAAGTTAACTGTCTATTTATTCTTTCACGATGAAATGTAATCAATTTATTTCATTGTATTTTTTATATTTTTGTCTAAATTATGGTTTGTATCATAGTTCAAATAAATCACACATTTATCATGAAGATATAATATGGAAGAAATCATCTGAAATGGCGTAGTTTTCATTTGGAAAATAAATGACTTTTATCATGTTTATGGAAAAAAGAGAAAGAAAAAAAAAACTGTAGTGTAATTTAAATAAGACCAAAACATTTAGATATAATTTATTTGTTTATTCTAATGGCTTCTTAATTTAGATTTTTCTTAGACATACATTTTGGTACAAAGTAAACATATCAACCAGTATCACATGTTTATACATATCAACAGTTTGGCAATGTATTACAACCTTAAATTTTAGTGGTGATATATTTACTAATAATCCCAAAGAGGTTAAAAGGTTAATGTTTATAAAACATATTTCATTGATTTAAAGATTACTGTGTAGCCATTATATAATGTCTAACATAATTTATTACCTAGATATCTTTAAATTTAAATGAAATGGAATCAATGAAATAGAAAATAGGGCAAAAGAATCAGTGTGTAAAGGGAGATAATTCATCATGATATTAAATAGTAAAATCCTAAAACTCTTGAACCTCACCATAATCATCTTTCCATCTATGAATGCACGGAAATGGGGTTATAAAAATTAATAAAAGCAGCAAATCAACAAAACAATAAAACACAGACAAGCAAAAGGAAAAAAAATTTTTAGAGGCAAATATGTTTAATTCAATATCTACCTTTAACACCTTTTTCTTTGAAAACTGATTTTAGAGGTCAGTAAAATGTATTATATGTGTAAATTTGCTTATGTAAATTATTTCTTAGTGCTATTTATTATATATTGAGATCTGTTGATTGATTTATTTTTTAACATATTATGGGTTTATTGTGAAATTTATTTCTTGAGTTGCCCAAAAAGTTCATTTTACATGTGTTCACAATAAGCACTGATTACTTATTTAATGGATATTGTCTACTAAAATAATATTTTTTGTTAACACTAAAAAAAATAATTGTTCTTTGAAATACTTTAATGAGACAATCATCAAAATAAAATGAATGGTTTTATTAAATGCAAAAACATGTGTTTTATACCATTGAATGTTATCTAATATCATATTTCTACAGATCTGGTTGATTCTTAGTTGGAAAATGTTCAAAGTTTTATGTTATCTTAAACGGTTTTATCATTTCAGTTTTCCATCTAGATGCAATAAGTAATTTCCTTCGTAGGCCCATATAAAATAGAGGAAATTCCTCTGCCTATTTTTGTGAACAAATAATAATAATTATTACATTTACTGTTATTTGAAATTGCTTCAAAAAATACAATTATAAGAAATTTTTGAAACAAGTTGTATTTGTCTGTTTGTCTTTTTATTATTTTTGGCCATGGCGTTGTCAGTTTGTTTTCGATCTATGAGTTTGACTGTCCCTCTGGTATCTTTCGTTCCTCTTTTATAACAAATATTCATTTAATTAAGAATGTTAATGATCAAGTGTTTTCATTGTTATTTATACATGTACATACAGTGTTATCCATTCTTTTGTTTCTGTCCTTCCCTCAATTTGCCTTTTTTTTTTCGTTTTTCGGTGGTATAACTTACTTATAAGTTTGTATTGGCATGTTCGTAGGCATGCAAGGACTAAACAAAAAATGATAAAAATTGTACTTGTCCTAATATTCCTTTGAAATGTCTGCAGATCTGTGACTTAAGATCAATTGAACAAAAACATATGTTTTTCTGTTTTGTCATGTTATCTGTACAGTAAGCCCATGAACACAGTGTTGCCAGTGTTTGTCCCTGATTTACCTACTTTTTCATATGACATCCCAGTAAGGTATATTTAAAATGAGGCTGTAGGTGGGCACATATGTTTCCTGTTGAATATCTCGTTTAACCTTATCCCAATATACATCTTAAACCCTGTTACAACATGTAAATGATGCTACTTTTTTATATTTTCAAATTTGTTGTTCTGGAGTTGTTGAAATTTAGGAGACATGCATATGGCATAGTTAATATTGTATACTCATGAAAGGGATTAAATGCATTATTATGGACAATAAATGCAATTAGCAGAAAAATGTATAGGAAATAGGTCCCCAATTTTTTTTCATCTTTTCAATAGGAACATTACATCTTCCATCTGCAACCAATCCATTGCAGTGTATTCTAGTAGACCATTACAGATTATGAATAGTAGCTTATGATGTTGATGATAGATTATTCCATTTTATACTTATTGGTTCATTTTTGTTGAAACTTTTTTTATTTTCCAATAGCACTTTCTAATTGGTATTCACAGTTATTTTGGAACTTCAAGAGGAATAAGAATGATTAGATTTGCTCAATGCACATTTAAGAGGCTATTATTTTAACTTGGAATTATTTTTAATTATGGAATTTCCATAATTTCTTGTGCTTGAAATTCTTAATAAATTCCATGTTTAATCTGTATTATAATGTTTTGAGCGGTGCATAACACTTTCCATACAATGTATTTTGTATAGATAGTGTTGTGCGCCGCACAGTACATTCTATTGAAAATGTGCTATCTTCTTTGTAATAGAAAGTGTTGTGCGCCACACAGAACATTAAAATACAGAATAAACATGGAATTTATTAAAAATTTCAAGCACAAGAAATTATGCAAATTCCATAATTAAAAATAATTCCAAGTTGAAATAATAGCCTGTTTTTTGTAATAGTTTTGTAAATTTTTTGTACATAAGATTGTATTGCAAGATATTCTTTTGCATATTTACTATGTTATTTTTCCTAATTGTACACTTATATCTACGATTATATAAATTATTTAAATAGCTGGTTTCTCATTATTTAATTGCTATGTTTTTGGAAACATGGGTAAAAGCCATCCTATGATCTATTCTGCAGTCTGGTCAAACTCTCATGGTGCTCACTGCAACCCTTCTATTGTTGTACAAAAGTATGCATCTTTGCATGTTATGATCAGGATAATCTAAGCAATCACATATTGCAGAGTCTTGAAACTATGTTAACATAAATGTAGATTGTGTCAAAGGCTTTTGAATTTTGACATTTGCCATATAGGCAGAATTGCCTGTTTTAACCAATTGATTGATAATCAGTAAGTAGTAAAAGATACCAAGGAGGCAATCAAAATTAAAAACACTACACAACGGCATCAAAGAAAAAGATGAAAAAGACCAACAAGTTTAACAAACCATTGCACAGAAAATTTAAGATTGTGCAACAGGAACTCCACCAAAAGCCATGGATGAACTCAGGTGATTTTGTAGGGTAAGCAGTTCTTACTTCACTTGTGACATCCGTGCCTTGTAACTCGTGTTAATTAAACAACTTTTTTGGTTAAGATTGCATGAAATGCAATCAAAACCCTATGTTACTGACTTGATATCTAAATCTTCCAAGGTTTATCACTACTTTTGAGATACACAAAATATAGTGCATTGATCATTATATAAATAACACATAGCTGAGAGGGTGATAGAGCAGATTGTTACCCTTCGAAAAGACATTGTCAACTTTGGCTTCGCCTCAGTTGACAATGTTTTCTCAGGGTAACAATCTGCTCTATCACCCTCTCAGCTATGTGTTATTTATATATATGTGTTATTCATCCTCTCAGATATGTGTTATTTAATTTATTATACTGAATGTTCTGTTATAACTGTCTATTAAATTTCAAATTCAAAGTAATAAACTATGTCGTCTTGTACATACCAATCATCCGTATTCAATAAAGCGCACACTTGAGCAAGCGTCTCCGTGAAGGGTAATAGAGTATTTGTCATGGGATAGAGTAAATTGTCTTCCTCGTATTAACCAATCAAAATCTGGCATATTGACATGAAGTATAATAAAACATTCTATACATCACATCCATGAACATTTCCAGAAATTTATCAATGAAATAAACACTCAGATATTTAAGTCACAAATTGATGTTATACTTGTCAAGAAAATTATATAATTTTTGCAAGGTGCAGGAATCCCAAAACATGGGTGAAAATGAAGTTTGCAGTGCATTTTAAAAGGATTTTCTAGGACATAGGATAAACACATTATCATCATCATCATCATACTTTATTTCCTCCTACAGGAGATTGACAAAAGGCAACATGCATATATTATGTACAATTATAAAGTTTTGAAATAGTAAAAAAAGAAATGTCACTTAATATTTTGGATGGAAAAGTATTTACAGTATACAGTATTTTAGAAAGGAAAATCCTTCCTTAAGGACTTCTTAACAATGATCTGGTGTTAAAAAGTCCTAGAGAGCTTCCTGATTGCCAAGCAGAAAGCCAGAAATGCTCTCGTCTGATTTTGAAACCAGTGTGTATACGACATTGTCACTAGTCAATTCTGTTAATCTATTATATAACAAGAGTCTCTGTGTTTGAAGTTCTGTGCACCGACTACTTTGATGGTTAAGTGTATCTTGAACAAAGTGTCCACACAAGTTGCAGTTTCCGCTAGTCGGGGGAGTAGTCCAAAGTTTGGCTACATGTTTCTCGGTTACAAGTCTGCCAGTAATTTTTGTAAATTGCCACAGTAAATCATAGCCATTGTTCTCGGACAATCTTAGAAATCTTAAAAAATCGTTGTCACTACGCATTCGCTCTTCCTTTTGAAGTCTCTCATTTAGGTTAATCGCACTATTGACATTAATGTTTTTCCACTGAAATTTGGTAGGGAATCTGCCCGTAAACATATAGCTATTCAAAAAATTCAAAAGTGAATATTTTGATAAAATGTTAATTATATCTGGGATGAATCCATATTGTAACTAACATTTTATCCAAATAAGCGTAAATGACAATACTGAAAACTAAAGAAAAGCAAGAGACATCCCTTTAAACAAACCACAGGTGAACTCGGGTAAGCAAGCGCCCACAAAACACAACACATAAAAGTCAAGACTTTTTAACAAAAAACACTGCCAAAAACTTAAACTCTGGGGCTCCAAAAGGGTTAGCAGATTCTGCTTGACTATTGGCTCCTGTTGTGAGACTCATTGTAAGAAAAAAATAGTAGAAAGTAGCACTCAATGTTGTTACAATAAAGGAAATAAGGCAATGGTAGCTGGGAGTGACAAGACCATAATATTTGGTTAGCAAGTAGCGCAAACAGAGGTGTCAGTGCTGCAGGTTAAGGTAATTTGATATTTGACATAAGAGCACGAACTACATGATGAGTATTTTTTAAGGGATTTTGGGACAAAAATTTCATACATCAAGAGATACGATGCCATTTTTCTCCATTCGCAATCAATTGCTGTTATATTATGTCACATAAGTTCCCGTTGAAATACAATATATGACAAATATAATTTGAATTGTTCGCTTCTTACTGTATGACCTATCGGAACAATAATAAATGCATACAGAGTATTACAGAAAATACAACAACAAAAATAGTATTTCATATGACAGCAACCACACCAACTACCAAGAACCGATTTCTCTGAGAGAGAAAAAGTACTGAGCTGTTTACAAAGAAAGAAAATTGGCACCAGACAACACATGGTACAGATAGACTGACTTTGTAAAGGGCACAAAACCTGGTCGTTACACCAGTTTTCCGGGCTTATAAATTCTCTTCCCTGATCTAGACCGTATAATGAAAAAGTTATACACACAATAAAATTTAACCTGCATGACTATATGTGTTTTCCTTCTCATTGGAGGAGACTGTAAGGTGACCTATAATTGCTGATATCCACATTATTATAACTCTTGTGGATTGTTTTCTCAATGACAATCAAAGCACATCTCCTTGTTTTGGTATAGGATGATCATCAACTTAAATCCATTTTTTGCTAAATATCATGGTCCACATGCAATATTTATTTTATATTGTCAACCCTCATCTGAATAATGGTTTGGTGCTCAAATACAAGGTAATCGTATGTCAAGCTTGTGGATTGGCATGCAGGTCAGCAATTGTGCCACACAGGTTCCCATTGATTTATAAAGAAACATAGTTCTCTCAGAAACTACTTCACTGAAAAGGCTTTAATAATATACCGAAGGTCCTTCAGACTATTTCTCAGTGATTTTGTCCCAATCTATACACAGCAGTTCTTTGATGGGAGGATTTTGAATAGAATCCTGAAACTGTAGGGCAAAATGCTTTACCTTTCAAACTTTAAGAGATTTGTTGGTGTGCACTTTGGTTATGTACAAGCAGATCAGAACAATAGTTTTATTCTGTCTTGCCTGCAAAAAATGTCCCAGAATACAAGACGTTGTGGTGCTAATTGGGCTCGGGCAACAGTATAAGCTATTTCTATATTGCTTTTTATTTCAGAAGGAAGAATACTGGATAATCCATAGCGTGTATATAGAAGGTGTAAGGTCTCCGTCCTGCATTTTCCAATTATCCGTGACCTCATTTTAATGGTCCAGTAACTGTTTAAAAATTATATAATTTGTATTACTTCATTTTCCAGTTGCTATGAGTAACGAGACAACTGTTTTTGTTTATTTATACATGTGTGATATACATTTCCATCAGATACAGTTTATTTGATCGTGGCCTCATTTCATGGTTCAGTGACCAACGTGAAGTTTCCATGATCAGTATAGGTCTATTTCCATGGTATTACAAGTAATAGGTCGACGATAATTTGTTTAAAAGATTGATTTTATAAACTCCGGGGTATAACTGAGTGGACAGTATCAAATGTAATTCAGGTGTTTGTTTATTTTTACACCAACATCTGGAAAAAATGGCCATCAAAATCAAAATAAAAAAAAAAGAGATTTTATCTTTCTGAAACACAAAATGCACTTAACTTATATGTCTAGTGGATACCAGGCCTTAAAACTTTTCTAGCTGCACAGGTTAGTCTATACTCAGAGTAGTTTTTGAGGTGAAAACACAGCTATTTTTGTCTAGTTGTTGTGAGGAACATTAAAGACAAATTTTCACAAAACAGTCAATTATCGAAGGTGAAAATAGATTTGGATCTTTAAAATTCATAAGTATAAATTCCACCGATAAAAAATCTACAGAAAATAAAAGATTCATCTTTTTGAGACATTCATTTACGTCTTTGCCCCCGGCAACTTTTTTTTTTTGGGGGGGGGGGGGGGGGTCTTATAAATTGATATTTCGAAAAGGAAAAAGTCGGATTCACCTATTTACGTTCAGACGTGTTTGAGTTGACCACTAGTTGTCTCAGCTCGGTGCTATAAAACCCCTGGAGCTTTGGGACCTTCTGTAAGCCGACCGTGCGAGGGCTGTATAGCCAGTCAAGGTAGTTAAAAACTCCCATCATCAACCTTCTGTAACTTTCATTTCAATACTGAGTATGCCCCCTTTTTGTTAAAGTTTATGTCCTTTTCGGTAAAGTGTATGTCCTTTTCGGTATTCCTTAGGCAATATAGATCTTCGATATTTTCATTATGATGATTTTATTCCTGAAAATTAAAATCATGATTTTCCGTCAGCTATTTATATCGATTTTGGTGATAAAAAATGAAAAACAGACCTATGGCAGTGTTTCTAATCTTGAACAGTATTTTTTTCAATAGGTTTTTCATGCTGTTCAAGATAAAGTCCAAAGTTCTTTATTTCCAATCAACTGCCCCTGACGGGACATAATGACAACGATACACGATACATTCTCATTCATAACACATAAACATATATAAATGAAGATAAAATTAAAATTCACATAAATTGAATGAGATTATCACGTCTATCATAGAATATATATAATCATATAAAATATCACAACATAAAACATGTTATTATTATTTTTTTTTATAAGTTAGTTTAGTTCTTTCAAAGTTTCATATCTTTGATTTTACTGACATACCGGAGCCAATACAAATAATATGATAATTTCATCATATAGTTTGCTAACAGAGGTCCACCTTGTCTCTTATCCAGAAAAGCAAGTTGAAGGAATAAATAATACAAGTCACGTGAATGGAAAAGAGACCAAGGGCAAATGCACTTGGACATGATTGATAGCAAGTGTGATTTTAGATACCGTCTTAACCTCCTCGTGACTAGTGCACAAAAGTAATTTTTTCTATCACTTTAATGCAAAAATCAACAAGGGATGATATTAAAAGGTTTAGGCACCCGAGTGTTTGTCTCAATATAATGATTACTTTTTTAAAAAAACATACTTTTCTCAAAAGCATTCATGGAAGTATTTACTACATTCAGCAGTGGCAGAAATCCACAAAATTTATATTGAATATTTTTAGATATAATGCTAAAAACTTTTAACTGACCAAAATAAAATATTATTTGAGATCATAACATTAATGTATAGCTGTAAACAGTATATAATTATACATACATATGCATATATATACATATTCAACACTCTAGCATAGCAGTAGCAGGTGCAAGTGAAGTCCCAATGCTCCTAATGTTCATGTTTGGCTATAAGGCAAAAAATTTTACATAAAGTTTCATTATCTTCATTACTCATCATCCAAATTAAATTTTCAGAATTTTGTAATTGGGTAAAATTAGGACATTGTAAACTAATAGCATTGATGAGATTACAACGCTCAACTTTATACTTAATAGATAAGAAACAATGCTATTTTTTCACAGAACAACAATGATCAGGAGGCAGATTAATAAAAGCGCTAATTCGGTTATGAATCAAAATGTGAAAATGAAAGCTTGTTCCTCACCGATTACGGTTTAGAAATTAAAACGGGCACTTGTTCAAGGGAAGTAATCAGTCAACATGTTAGCAGCCGAAAAGATGACTTTCATGCTTTTTAACTGCTCAAAGTGTTTAAAAGGACGCTTGTATAATGTAGTTAACTCCTCTGATATAAGGAAATTCTCAAAAAGTAGTAAAACAAAGGAAAGCAGTCGCCAATCAAACTTTCAATACTGTGTTGACCTTGTAAGGTACAAATAACAGCTCATTAGATTTATTAAGGGTAAAATTATGTACCCTTTGTCATTCCAATGTTTAATATTAGGAAACATAATACACATTGAATAATTAAATTTGAAAAGTTGGTACTAAAATAGTTAATTGCTGCAGTTGTCATAGACCAGTAATTCGTATTTTATTTAGCCCCCCCCCCCACATAACTTCATAAAATTTTCCAGACCATCTATGAAATCAACTGAAACCGTTTATAAAGTCAACATGGACCATCTTTAATGACAGACAAAATAATTAAAGAAAGTTTAGACTGTTTGGATGATTATAAATGATTAATTGTTATGTTTCACATGAAAGTATCCTTTAAATATTGCTGAATTTGTAAAAAAATGTTATTACAGATTTTCTACTTATCTTTATTTATTTATTACAAAACTTAATTTATACTTTAACAAAAAAAAAAAAATTGGTGCTGAATATGTTTTATTATATTTTCTATTTTAATCTCATTGCACATTTATTTAATATTTTACCTAAATTCCACAAGAAAATCAACTCGGACCATCTTTAATGTCAACTCAGACCATCTAACTTAGACTAATTTTGTGTTATTTATTATTTCTATTTCACATCAATATTTTTTATAAGATCTTCATTAATTCGTTAAACAAACATGGATGGAGAGTTGTCTCATTGGCACTCATACCACATCTTCTTATATCTATTAATTTATCTGTAAACTGAATTCATTATCAATTATATTTGTTTATTATATAATCTCATTGCATTTTTACTTAAAATCATAATTGAATTAGATTTAATTAACAATCGTAGTGTAAATTTAGTTATTCAATACTTCAACAATATACAGATACTACAGTCTACACAAAATGTCAAGCTCTAAATTGTCTCCATAGAAGGTCCAAGTTGACTTTCCTATACACTAATTCAATCATTATATCTATAGTCAAAATTCTCCTTTAATACTGGTTCTTTGTCTGAATTGTGATTATAGTCCGTTGAGTTGACTTTACAGACGGTCTGAGTTTACTTTTTGACTCTTCAAGTTGTCTTTTTTTGTATACAGTCAGAGATGTCTTCGGACGAGTTGTCTTGCACTCGTAGCTGCATGTTTCATTATCTAGCATTTTATCAGTTTTTGCGAAATTTTATCTTATTTCAATTATATATATACAAAAAAAGGTCTGTAAATGTAAAGCAAAATATTGTCCTATTAATGTCAACAAGGACTAATTTCGTGATATGTTGTCCCAATCTTTGAACTAATGTCCTGAGAATTTGTCTATATTTTGACAATATTTTACAGTTTGATATTTATGAAATGTTCAATTGTTAAATCCATAGTAATATTTTGTCTATATATCAAGACAATATTTTATAAATTGATTGTTGTGAAATTTTGTCTCATTAAAGGGAGGTTATAGAAATTAACATTTTGGTAAATTATATCAAAGTTTTTTATTTTATTGATTATAGCAAACAAAAACCAAGTTAAATAGGTATAGTAATGTTCATCAACTTTAAATACCATACATGTGATTCTTCCAGTGGGAGTCAAAATCTCCCGCTTTTCAAATGCTTCTTTTAATATCCATTTGAAATTTATTTTAAAATATACATTCGTTTGATAGATAATACTCCTTGAGGTGGTTAAAATTCTTATCACCTAATCAGAGTTTGAAGGTAGAACATAGTCCTATGATTAATACTTTCCTAAAAAATATTGTAAAATTGGCACTTGTAATATTTTGAATGATCACTGACTGACCTGCAGATTATTTTTTGTCAGTTTGGCCCTGATGGGGCATAAACATTTTACATGAAAATAACATTATTAATTCAAGATCAAAACAAATAACATTCAATAAAATCAAGTGATATGATACATTTTTTTTTATTAAATTAGTAAACATTTAAGCAGCTCAAGCTATTATAATACACAATTTCAAGTGTGGTTAATAATTGGTTTATAATTAACAATATAACAAATAATATATAATAAGATAAAGATACATGTATATATAAAGTTGTTTAGCAAAGAAGATTATCATATTTATTGATTAACTGAATAAAAATAACCAGTAAATTGCAGTTAAACCATTTTTGTGGTAGAGTGCTTTTCCTTTACGTGGAAAGTTAAAGAATTTATCACTTTCCTTATTAACCTAAGTAATTTAAAACTTTTTTTATCTTCTCCTCTTAAGCATGCTGCATTTAGGAGTAAGAGCTAATCATCTGGCTACCATTGGCTACGAGTCAGAATAATGGGTCTAAGTAGAATGACATGTTTTTTGCAGACATTTAACTTAAGAGTTGCCAAATAGACTATTTTCATATTACCGACTTTTGACTCCGGATTATATTATTTGTCGACTGGTTACCTTGGACATCATGGTACCAAGTCAGATAAGAGCAAGCTAAAGAAGTAAAACCAAGCTTTCAATCGGTACAATTTTGGGGGAAAATTACCTGGCTAATATTTTTTTTCTCACTACAAAATCATCGGAAAACAGTAAACTTTCCCCTCAAATTACACCGATTATATGTTTGATTTTACTTATTTTGGTTGCTCTTACTTAACCGAGTACCATGATGTCCAAGGTAACTAATCAACAAATTATATAATCCGGAGTCAAAAGTCGGTAATATGAAAATAGTCTATTATAAATCCAACTCAGCTCATCAATTAAATAGAAAAAAAAGAGTATCTTAATTTCAGAATACTTTGTTATTGTCATGGATAAGTTTGTAAAATTTGCTGCTAGATATTAAACAGCAATTTATCAATTAAAAAGATTGATGTTAGAATTAATGTTATTTTTATTTACTCTTTGATTTTAATTATTGTTTGATATTTTCCAGGAAATATGATTATGAGAATTACCTATGTGCAAGGTTATATCCACCATCTTTAATGCCAATAGCTTTTGCTATACAAGCATTTAATGTGGAAACAGCTCAGGTATACCTGTAATTTTTAAACTCCTACTTGTCTTTGTATTACAGTATTATTAGCTCATCTGGCCCATAGGGGCATGTGAGCTATTGCCATCACTTTGTGTACGTCATCGTCACCATTGTAAACTTTTTCAAAGACCTTCTTTGAAACTGTTGAACCAATTTTAACCAAATTTGGGGTGAATGATTCTAATAGTATCTAGTATTAAGTTAGTGTTTTCCCCTCAGTCAGTCAACAAACATGACAGCCATAACTAAAAATAGAATATAAGAGTAAAATGCATTAATTGTCTTATATCTAAAAAACTATAAAAGATCAAGAAAATCTACTAGGGGCAAACATGCTCAGAAAGTCAGGATCTCCCTATTTTCTGTTTGCACCAAAAATATCCAATGATTCCTTTAGGCCTTACATGAAGATTTTTGGTTATTTTTCCTGTTTTTGCAAATAAACTTAAAAACTATGTAAATAAGTAAAAACTTTTTAAGGCAAACATTATTAATTTTTGTGTTTTTGAATTGTCTCAAAAACTGTAATAGTTAGGTACAAACTGTATATGCAAAAATTATGAGCAGTATCAAATTTCCGAAAATTACACAACTGATTGCAATAAAGACTAAAATTTATATCAAAATGGCATATCTTTATCAGGTGAGCGATTCAGGCTCTTAGGAGCCTCTTGTTTGTTTCTTAAATTGTGAAACTTTTATAACATTCTAAATACCTCCTTACACCAAAGAAAACATTCAACTTAAATGCTTTAAAGAGTTATGCAGTTCCGTACACACTGAAATGCCTAATTCAAATCCACTCCATTATTCATAATTTGTCAGTATATCATATCTTTGCTGTGTTTATTCAGACAAAAAACATTTTAAATGCAATATTTTTCCCACATCTCTGTTTTTTTTTCTAGTGGCACTTTTTAATTGAAGTAAAAAGACTGATTGATACTAAATATTTTTTAAGTAAGATCTTATTATAAGAATCCTTAATATTTCACAGAAAAATACATATGAATTACAATCATTGAAGCTGTAATAAACTATTTGAATCTCCTTACTGTATGTTTCAGATTGGAGACATACATTTTGCATCTGATATTAAAACAGGTCTAATAAGAATGCAGTTTTGGAAGGATAGCATTGAAAAGATATATGAGGTATAACTACATACATTTATTATAAGGATTGAAATGTTTCTATTCAAAATGCATTGAGTTTACTACTAAAAGTATTGAATCCTTCAAATTGATATGTAGATAGGATAAAGAACAGGACAGGCACTATTGTTTTAGATTTTAAAAAAAGATGTGTCTCCTTCCAAGAACATGTTGAATGTTGCATTATGTGAGAGATGATAATACTAGTCATGAGGGCATGTTAGCTTTACATATACATGTACCCACCATATTTTAGAAGGTAAATAAGCTATATAAGCCAAATCAGCAAAGTAATGTCTTCTGGTCTTATGTTTTTGTTATAGATATGTTGGTTGTTCTTGACCTTATTTTCATGGTTCAGTGACTGCTTAAAAAAACTATCAGATGAATTTTCAATAATTATGAGAACAACTATTTTTTAGTATATATAATCATTTTAAGGTAGTCATGTCTGTTACTAATATCATTAATTTATATATGGTGAACCAACACCTGAAGTAGTAATCTTGCGGTTGAGTAATAGTGGGTGGATACCGAAAGGTATTCACAGTTGTCTTTCACTAGATAAGTAAAATAAAACGATAATTAAGACAACAACACCCATCAATTACCGCATAGTAAGATTTTATTCTGGTCGACATGTTTCGCCATCAAGCCTGGCGTCTTCAGGACAATACTACATATGAAATCAAATAGTGAAATACAAATTTGGCGGTTCATGCGGTTTGCCGGAAATAATGTTACAATAATTGTTGGGATATGACGACATTATAGATATAAATAGAAAGTGAAAGTGAAATAAGAATATAGTTAAGTTAAAAGTGAAAGTTAGTCAATAAAGTTATTAACGATGTGGTTAGCTGCTATTCACACACGTCTGTGTAGTTATTCTCATGGAGGTTTCTAGTGGTATTGTTGTAGAAATGATGAAAGTAGATCATAAAATGTCAGTTCATTTCCAAATTGGACAACACCTCACTGGTCATCCTGTACCAATTCAACTGGCTTTGCTCAGAGGGAGGTACTGCTTCCAATTGTGTTAGGAATAGTGTGAAGTGTATGATCGCCGCAAATTTTGGAAGTTTGTTAATATTTACTTTGTTAATAATAAGGAGCAGTCCATTACTGAAGATTAACATACATTACATAAGTACACAAAGTCAAAATTATTTGGAATACCAGACAATCCACTCAGAGAAAAGAGGAAGGAACCAGAAACGAAATCAACCACAGGAACCACAAAAAATATTTATAAAGAAAAGCTTGATCCATGGACACTTCAAGTTATTAACAAAGTAAATATTAAAGAATCTTCTAAGATTTACAATTCCCAAAATTTGCGGCGATCATACACTTCACACTATTCCCAACGCAATTGGAAGCAGTACCTCCCTCAGAGCGAAGCCAGTTGAATTGGTACGGGATGACCAGTGAGGTGTTGTCCATTTGGAAATGAACCGACATTTTATGATCTACTTTCATCATTTCTACAACAATACCACTAGAAACCTCCATGAGAATAACTACACAGACTTGTGTGAATAGCAGCTAACCACATCACTAATAACTTTATTGACTAACTTTCACTTTAAATTAAATCAATAAATTAACTTAACTAAATTCTTATTTCACTTTCACCTTCTATTTATATCTATAACGTCGTCATAACAACCATTATTGTAACATTACTTCTGGCGAACCGCATGAACCGCCAAATTTGTACTTCACTATTTGATTTCATATGTAATATTGTCCTGAAGACCACAGGCACTTGTCTCAGAATTTTTTTTCCCTATATACCTTAGGGAGCTACCATTTGATTTTTATGAGGGGGCTAGGATGAAAAATTTTGTCCTGCCTTTTTATTTTTCCCCCTATTCGGTCCTACCTTTTTATTATTCACTCTATTCTGTCCTGCCTTTTTTTTTAGTTTATCCTGACTTTTTTTTTTTACATAAATTGTCATCCTGCCTTTTTTTTTTTGCAAATAATCTCATCCTGCATTTTTTTTTACTCAAAACTCCTGTCCTGACTATTTTTTTCAAATTTCATCCTAGCCCCCCTCCCCCCCATAAAAATCAAATGGTAACTCCCTTAATATCACACGTGCTGAAGACCCCAGGCTTGATTGCGAAACATGTCGACCAGAATAAAATCATACCATGTGGTAATTGATGGGTGTTGTTGTTGTTGTCTTTATTATCGTTTTAATATCATTAATGTTAATTCCATGGGATACCTGTTGTAAGTGATATTAAAGATCATTAAAATAAAACTTAAGCCATAATCAGCAAAGTAGAAAAGATATTTCATCATGTGCTCAATTGTTTAAACTTTTGAAATAGATACATTTTCTTTTAACATACATTTTGCTCATTGTCAAAGGTCGTATGGTGACCTATAGTTATTAACTCTATGTCATTTGGTACCTTGTGAAGAGTTATCTCATTAGCAATCATACCACATTTTCTTATTTTTATAATAAAGTTTTATTTACTATTACCTGATGTGCAATCTTGTTAGGAAAAAGGCATATACTAACGGTACATAATGGGGATGTTTAAATCAAGTTTAATATGTCTTAAAAATTATAAGGCACTGGCTACGGTTACATGGAAATGTAACAATAATAAAAAAATAAATGTTACATTGGAGACTAATTGCCGGAATGCAGGGTTGGGTAAGGAACCGATTAATTACGAATGTAACAATAATATTTGTGTCTACGGTTACATTGCGTTATTGTTACATGAAAGACTGCAACGTACGATGGGACTAGTAATGTGCATTAAAATAAAACTTGAAAACTTTTATTTGATATTTACAATATTGCATACATTTTATTATTTTAATTTACAATGAAAGTTTCTACAAATCCAGTAAGTTGTTTTTGGAGAATGTTTTAGTGCGACACATTTTTGGTGAAACCACTCAAAGCAGCCATCACAAACCAGAGATGCGACATTGTGCACGTCTGTATTGCATACTGTACTGCAATTCCATATTCTACACTATCCCTTTTTGAAGTTAAAGAAACTTTCAATGTCTGCCATGCTTCAGGTGAAAAATATTTTTTTACACTAGCGATGTTTATATTTTCGTTCAATGTTTTTGTTGGAAGCATGTGAGGTTATTTCATGTTTTCTTTCAATATAATTTCATTGTCGTCATGATGTATCAATTTTTTTTAGAACTGCGTTTGTATAACTGTATAAAATGTGTGTCTTGATATTGTTTAAGTTTTGATTCAAAATTTTTAAATTTTTCACCCAAAACAAATTTGGTAATATGAATCTCTTCATCCATTATTCAAAGTATAATGACAGTAATAAGGGTAGGTGTGCATTTAAATACTAAGAAGTGAGCACGTTTCACATCCCAAGTTCTTAACAACGAACCATTGAACTATATTTTTCGCCTTTGAAACTACTAAACTGCAGTAGTATCTTTAAGAACATCAAAACTTGGCAATAAATAATTAAAACTATTTAAACACTATTTGTTGAATAATAATATTGTTATTATTATCATTACTTCAAATATCATCTAGTACATATCATAGAATTTTGCAACAAAACTATAGAAGGTTTAAGTTTCATAAATCTAGCATACATTGCAGTCTTTCGTGTAACAATAACGCAATGTAACCGTAGACACAAATATTATTGTTACATTCATAAATAACCGGTTCCTTATCCAGCCCTGCATTCCGGCAATTAGTCTCCAATGTAACAATAATTATTTTATTATTGTTACATTTCCATGTAACCGTAGCCAGTGCCAAATTATAAACTGTTGTTAACATTGTAAATTATTAGTTTAGGTAAGTTGTTGTAATATTTTACTTGCAGGGCTCTCCACCTCACACACCTACAGCTTTAGCCTTGTCACAGGTAAGGTTTAAGAAAACGAAAATAATTCAAAACCTCATTTTTCTCAATTTGATTGACATATATTATACAGATGATCATTTTTAAGCCTTAACTTAATTGTGGAATTCCTTGTTAGTTTTGGTGCCTAATACTGACATAATTATATGTCCCACATTCTGGGCAAGAAATTTTTAAGTTGTAAACTTAAATATTAAATAAGTGCAGCAAATATTCATCAAAATGAATTATGTTTTGTATAATTTGATATGTTTTCCATGGTGATTTGAGGGAAATGGGTTAGTGGTAACATGATTCTAATGTCTGTGAATTCCAAACGTATAATGGACTGAAGGAACAGCCTTGATAGTAATATAGTCTTAGGTTCATATGCATTTATCTTTTCACTACAGGATGTACATATTGATGAAACGTTTAGACCTATGTACTTTAGGTTAGGGTTCTCTCAACATTTCCTTGAATTATTGATTTCTTTTTGACAGAAGATTTACCAAAAGAGTTTAAAATAGTTCTCATTCCACTATTATCAATAAGACATCAAATAAAGTAATGTAAATAAAAATGTCAACATTTATGATTTATCTCCAAAATTATTAATCAAAGGTTTTTTTTTTGCAGTGTATAAGAAAGAAGAAACTTTCCAAAGATTTGTTTTTTAAAATAATTGATGCAAGAGTAAGTATTCATCAAAACATTGTAGTTTTATTATACGACCGCAAAATATATGCATTCGTATATAATGCTATTACGCCGTTGTCTTTGTTGTCCAAAGACATTTGGTTTCCAGACAAGAACTTTAGTTTAAGTGTATGAATCTCTGAAATTTAACCAAAAGGTTCAATACCACTAAAGGAAGGTTAGGATTGTTTTTTGGGGTGATGGCCCCAACCGTTTAGGAATTAGGGGCCAAAAAGGGGCCCAAAACAAGCATTTTTCTAGTTTCAGGACCATAACTTGTGTATAAGTATTTTGATTGCTCTGAAATTGTACCACAAGGTTCAATACTACAAGTAGAAGGTTGGGATTCATTTTGGGGTAATTGCCCAAACCGTTCGTGTTTAAGTGTATGGATGTCTCTTAAATTGTACCACATTTTACAAAAAGAAAATTTCTTCAAATTTTATTTTTTTTGGACGGGGGGGGGGGGTAAATATAGTCTGAAAACAGATTTACTAAGTATTGCGCAAAAGCACAGTGTATTGCACAGCAGCAAGAAATCTTCAATTGAATATAAATTCAAATCATATATTAAACCAATTTCAAGTTCTTTGACTACATTTATTCTGTGTCAGAAACCTATAATGTGTCAAATATTTAATTACAATCCAAATTCAGACCTGTATCAAGCTTGGAATATTGTGTCCATTTTTGCCCCAACTGTTCAGGGTTGGACCTCTGCAGTCGTATCCAGCTGCACTTGACGAAGCACATTTTTAGCTATTTGGCAAGGTTAAAATACTTTTCGAGATCTTTACACTGCCTTGTTTAATGTAAACAAGTTCAATAACAAAGGAGTAGGCCCAGTAAGAGCCCTTTTTGGCCCCAAAATATAGCAGTTTTACAAAATTGTTAAAATGTAAATTTTTAGCTATTTATTGTAAAGAAGAACACTTCTGTTACATAAATATAGGCTGTTTTTGACAATACAATGCACATGTATCAGGTACTAGCATCATTAAGTCATGTTAAATAACTAAAATCTACTAAATTTTAGCATTTTGGTTAATTTTTTGACGGTTTCCGTCTGAAATGGAAGTGGCCGCATTTGTGTTCATTCTTAATATTTAAATGTAAGTTGTATTTGATGATAATACATAACATATATAAAGGTTGAGAATGAACACGGATGCGGCCACTTTCATTTTTGATAAAAACCATTTGAAAAGTGACATATTATGGCATATTTGATAGATTTTTCATATCTAAGCTTGAATTTGAGCGTCTTTAATGACTAAATCAGTTCAAATCTTTCACATAAACTAATTGAATCGATTGAAGTAGACACTTGAGTGTTTAAAAAGTGTCCAAAATCTTTCATCAAATGAACCTAAATTTTGAGGCCAAAATCGGCCCTTACCGGACCTACTCCTTTACAAAACAAAATACAATACACAAATCTCAAAGGTGTGTGATATTGAAGGAAATAAAACGTTTTCCTGTGATTTTTAGCATTATATTAGAAAATTTTTGAAGTCACAGACCTAAAATGATTATTTTGCAAACATGTTTTGATCAAGCAGAGCAAAAATTGGGCACATGGCAGGTGTGTTGGACTCCAATCTGTAATTGATTAGGATTGTCAAATTTCCTACAGAAGGTGGTTTTGTCTGGGAACTCAAGCTTACTCCACCATTAAAAACTGACCATCACGAAACAGTGCAATAATGCTAAAAGAGGCGTTTTACACCAATCAATCAAAGTATGTCATAAAATGTTCAGAAAAACACAATCAAATGCTATGCCCAGAGAAAATCTGTACAAATTTCAATGCAGAAAAAAGTCCTTTCAGTCTACAAAAAAAACCATATATAATTGAAAGAAACCAGGGACAACCACTGAATTACTGGCTCCTGACTTTGGACAGGCACACATGGAATGTGGTGGGGTTTAACATGTTTTCAAGACTCTACCCTCCCCTAATATTTCTATAGAAAATAAGACATGGGGAGAAAATGCAAATTAGAAATATTAAATAACACTGAATTATTCAGAAATTAATACAATATAGTCATAAAATTTGATTGATATCTGAGTTTTTCTACTCATACAGTACAATCTATTCATTTGCAGTATTCAAAATTAAATGCAGATTTTTACAAGAACATAAAAGACATAGAAGATTATTCTGAAGACACAAAGGCATCTATACTGTATTTATTTTTAGAATCTGAAGGTAAAGGTTGTAGTTTATTTATACCAGTATTAATTTATTCTATGTTTATTATTTGTCATCCCCTTTTGAATGAGATAAAATGCTTAAATAAAACACAAACAACAAAAAGCAGCTTTCCAGAATAAGGATTGCTCTTACAAGTCATGGAAAATTTCAAATATGACTGATTCAACATATTCAATAAGTATTCATGTTTTTAAAACATCATTCATCATTTGAACTCGGGTTGATGTCTCATTGGCAATCATACCACATCTACTCATTTTTCTATTATAATGTGCATGCTTTATTGAAGAATTTTGTTTTATAAATATAACCCTGTGGAAATATTGTAAAGCTGGAAATGTTTGCAAGGGGTTTAGTTTTTACAATTACTATAGCTTGATGTATTTAAAGTGTTGCACCACATATTGCAGTTTATTTGAAATTCTGACCAATGGTAGGTTTGACATTATATATAAAGAGAATACCTGGTTGTCTTACGTAGAAAGTTCAACAATTTACATATTGACTACTGTATATAACATTGCATTCAATTTTTACAGGTATAACAGACAAGCAGGTTCATCATGTAGCTAGTCATATTGGTAAATCACAGGGTGTGGTCACATTACTAAGGGGATTACCGTATAATTCTAGTAAAGGTAGAATCTACCTGCCAAGAGAATCTCTGTTAAAGGTTTGTATTTTGAGTGGAACATGATGTCTGAATTTCTTTTAAAGAAATGGAGATCTGCTTTGTATGATTTTGAATGAAATGACTATCAAGCAAAGATCAAAGTGCATGAAATAAAATGTATTCATATCTGAAATGCCAGTTATTAGTTTTGTTTTCATTTAATTTTAAGAGGCACTGATTTTTTTTAAAAATCTTGATTTGAAAACACCTTACATGTTGGATCTATCTGTTTTTCTATCTTGGCAACAGAAACTCAGCATTTTTTCTTCTGGTTTAATATTTGGTTTGCATATTTATCTGATAAACATGAATCAACAATTCATTGCAATCTTGTTCTATTGGTAGTATGTTAAAAAAGAATGAAATAATTTAGTTCTGAGTACCAAACAGACTCTTTTATTTTAACCTGACTACTTTTTTATTGCTGATAAAGAAAAAGAAAATAATTTTTGTGGTTGTTCCATTTTGTAATCACGGTATAAATATCTTTTATATATATATGTAAATGAAATTTTCGTATTTCATAAACTTGAATGTGTTAATTTTCATTTCAGTTCAAAATCTCAGGAGAGGATGTGATGAGAGGAAGAAAACAAAAAGAAATCTGTGATATCGTATTTGAAGTAGCTAGTGTTGCCAAGCAGCATTTAGAAACGGTAAAGTTTTTAAGTTTAGCCATAGATTTTTTGTCTCATATTAACAAAGGTAGAAAAAGTGAGACCCAGTTTTGCTGTCTCCGGCGGCTACATCAACAATGTATAAGTTGGTGATTAGGTCAGTTTAAGATGAACCACTACTGTTATGTCAATGATAATTGGCACGCAGTTGTATTCAAATTTGCAACTCTCATTTCCATTGAGGTTATGTGATCCTGCACCTTTAGTCATGGTTCATTGACTTTGAATGTTTTGCATAGATTACATGTTCAAATATTGCCATTTTAATTCCAACATTTGCCCTTTTCTATCAAAATTTCATCAGAGTAAAACACATATGGGTCTGTCAACAGTTATTTGTTAAATTAACCTATTATGGTACACTCTGTTTCTGCTCTTATGTACATCCATACTAACGTATATTCTTTCTTTATTCAATTAAAATATTGGTAAGTAAAAAAAAAAAAAGTAGAAACTACAATCAAAACCACCCTATGTCAACATCAGATAATCAAAGTACTGAAGTACTGAACATAGGATGACCGCAAATTATGGTGGATCACAAACACTTGCCTCAGAAAAAAATCATATCACTATACCTGAAAGTTAAGTTAAGGTTCATAGATATATTTTTTTCTGAGACAAGTTCGTGTGTGGATAATGAATAAATGACAGGGAATTCAACCTCACCGTAATAACTATTACATTGAAGTGATATAATCATTTGTTATCTGTATACTCTGTTTTGTTGTTACATGTATATAGATCTGTTGTATTAATATTTGTATAGCAGTTATATACATGTATATAGCAGATCATCTTAATAACTCTACAGGCAAATTTTCATCCATCTGTAGATCATTCTATTCTACTATTCTAATGATAGTGCAGTGCAAGTGCATGGTGGACACTCTTCTGTAATAATTCGTTTTTCTAATAGATTGGATTTGAGTACTCATTCATTTTTTCCCGCTTTTGTTGCAAAACGGTCTCGAGATATTCTTCCGCATGCGTTAACACATATTTTCTGATATATATATTTCTCACGACAAAATATTGTCATATCATTTATCTATGTTCGTAAAAATTACTTTCATGAATATTTATTGATGAAATTACAAGCGATAAGGAATGTTATTTTGCACTCGATAATGTCCGCATATTTAAACGATTGGTTACCAGTCAAAAACAAAAGTTACGTGAGTAGAAATTTCTGTGGCAACAATACACCGGAATGCCCTCACGGTCATCCGATGTAAAAAGGAGAAGATATCAAGAGAGCAAAAAGAAATAAAAATAGACTACAACACAGGAAAAGACAACTACAAAACACTACACAAAAAACTAAAGATTCAGCAAAAAACCCACTTAAAAAAAAGGGGGGGGGGGGGGGGGGGGGGGGGGGGGGGGGGGGTACTCAGTTGCTTCCAAAGTGGTAAGCAGTACCTGCTCCCAAGGTATTTAGAACAATTTGGAAAATTATGAAACAATATATTGGTAATTTTTAAATTTTCTACAATAATGGATTACTATCACCAAAGTATACAAGGTCATATAACTGCTGTATTCAGAAATTATTGCAAAGTTTTTATTAATGTGAATAATGTGATTGCACGAGTATAGCAATAATAAGAACTCACATTATGATATCTAATACATATATTTCTATTCACTTTTTCCTGAAATCGCAGTAAAATAATCTCACATTTTTTCACAATTTTTCAAAAATCGCAATAATGAACGCAAGCAAAAATTTCTGAATTTACAGTAACAAATTTATGATGTTTTTCCCTTAAAAATCCCTTCTTTTCAATCAGAAAAAAAGCCATAGCCTTTTTGCAAGACTATTTGCAGAAGATAAGGTTCTGTAAAATATTTTTGCCATTTTAAAGACTGAATGCAAATATTTTTTTTAAAGCAATGGGAGGAGAACGTTAAAGAATCAAAGCTTTAATTCAATATTCTATTTTTAGGCAAGGTCTATGAAGAAGGATGTACCTTCAACAGTTCTTCCACTGTTCTTGAATTCTGTAAGTTACATTTAATGTAGTTGTAACATTTTTTTTTCTGTTTAAAAATGACTACCGGGTAAACTGTAATGTTTACAGTCAATAATTTATGAAGCTGTTAATCGAAGGATATACTTGTGAAAAAAGTTCCATTTTATGATTTTATTGCCATTCTTCATCTTGAGTCACTTGAAAGTTTTCAGAAAATGTTTACAGATAGATAAAGATTCTTTTGCAATTCACTGATTATCACTAGACATCTCTTCAGAAGAACTAAAGAAGCTCAAGTTATCACTAGAAATCTCTTCAAAAGAACTAAAGAAGCTCAAGTTATTACTAGAAATCTCTTCAGAAGAACTAAAAATGCTCAAGTTATCACTAGAAATCTCTTCAGAAGAACTAAAGATGCTCAAGTTATCATTAGAAATCTCTTTATAAGAGCTAAAAAGGTTCAAGTTAACAATGCATTACATAAATAATTTTTAAGCTTTCTAACAATTGCATGTTTTTCATCGCCAGACAAGAAATATAAGTATGTTGAGACAATAACAAGAGATGATGGTTATATTTGAGTAGTACAAGCCTGAGGGTAAATAAAATCATTGTACTGAGAGCACTTTCCAAATTATTTAAAATAATAAATCCTGACAAAAATGAAGATTACTACCTTGGAACAACTATGAAATATTCTATGATGAACAAACTACACTCAACCTGATTAAAATACAGTGTCCAAGCTTTGCTTACAAGGTTAATTGCTTGTAAGCAAAGCTTGCACACAGGATCTGTTTTAAAATCAGATTGAAACTACACTTCAACTACTTTTGAATCCACTTTGTTATTATTTATTTCATATATTTTATAGGTGTCTTTTTTCTCTTTTCAGGTTATCTGTGATAAATATTTAAAACAGCTACAAAAAGTTGACTTTAATGTATTTCACCCATCACTACAAAAGAAAAATGGCTTACTGCCAATGCAATTATTACTACAAAAGATTGGAAAAAAATATTAATAAATAAACTTTGAGGTTGTTGTATATTTTTATGCATGATGATAGTTTAAAATATTAAAAGGAGATGTTGGTTAATGAGACAACAACTCTCCCCCTTTATAGAATACTTTGTAATGGATCAAACAATAATCAAACTTAGGCTTTTTAGGGTAAATAAATCAAATTATTTGATTTTATAAAGGAATGTACACTAATTTTTAACCCGATTTCCAAAGACAAATATCGGTTTATTAATTTGTTGATGTACGGAGGGGCGGCCAGGCGGGTGGCTGCCAAACAGTGTCCTTGCAATAACTGGAAAATGCTTTGATGAAATCTTTTTACATTTAGATATGTTGTTTCCTGTGACTAAATAAAGGTTAAGTTCGATTTTCAGATTTTAGCTTTTATCGTTGTTGAGTTGTAGACCATTTAGTAGGGAAAAGTGATACATAGAGCATTGTCCATGCAATAAATTGAAAACGCTTTGACGAAATCTTTTAAAATGTAGATATGTTGTTTTACTTTTTTAGGGTAAATAACTCAAAAATTTTTATTTTATAAAGGATTGTACACTAATTCCAAAGGTAAATATTGGTTATTAATTTAGTGATGTACGGCGGGGCGGGCGGCTGCCAAACAGTGTCCGTGCAATAACTTGAAAACACTTTGACAAATTTTTTAAGATTAAGATATGTTGTTTCCTTTGACTAAATAAAGGTCAAGTTCTATTTTCACGATTTTAGGTTTAATCGTTGATGCGTTGTAGATCTAGACCTTTAGGTAGAGAAAAGTGATACTTAGAGCATTGTCCTTGTTATAACTTGAATTTGCTTTGACGAAATCTTTTAAAATTTAGATACCGGTATGTTGTTTCCTGTGACTAAATGGAGGTTAAGTTCGTATTTTAGATTTTAGCTTTTATCGTTGTGGAGTTGTAGACCTTTTAGTAGCGAAAAGTGATACTTAGAGCGTTGTCCATGCAATAACTTGAAATTGCTTTGACGAAATCTTTTAAAATTTAAATATGTTGTTTCCTGTGACTAAAAGAAGGTCAAGTTGGAATTTCATGATTTTTGCTTTTATTGTTGATGAGTCATAGACCTTTAAGTAGAGTAAAGTGGAGTGTTGTCCATATGATAACTTGAAAAAGCTTAGATGAAAAGCTTGTGATATTTTGAAGAAACAAGACAACAACTGTATGAAAGTGGGTTTCTGGAAAGTCATTGGAGTGACCACAAGATTCTATGGTTTCATATTGAATAAGGTTATAATCTCATTAACATATTTCTTTCATTATTGACTTCATGATTTCTGCCTACCAACCTCTGCTGAAAAAATGTGTGTGTACTTATATACTCTCTTAAATTCCAATATTATGTCACTTATGATAAATAGGAGGTAAGGATTGATTTTGGCCTTTCCATCTCTGAACCCTTCAAAAATTGATTCATATTATTTTTTTTTGCTTGATCCTTTTTGTTGGTCCAGATTTGCAAATATCATTTTAATGCAGGAAAATCCGGTTTGCTGTCAATCTGAAAGCCTCTTGTTTCTATTTTGTATTAAAGAAAAAAAAATATGGTGACCCCATTTTGTCTTTCAATTTTATTTGTGGTTGCAAGTTGGTTTGTCTATGATTAAGTCAGTAAATATTTTTGCTTAATTGTTTAATTTGTTGATTTGGTTTTTGATTATTTAAAATCATTGAAAATTTTGCTACCGGGGTAATAAATAAGAAGGTACTTATGGTTTTGATGAATTGTAAAATCCAGTCTAAAAACAGTCTATGCTCAGTAATATTTACAAGTATTCACAACTCCATAATTCTATAATCTTGGGTTGCTTTCATACAAAATGAAAGCATATAACGGGAAACAAACAATTAGTCTTTCACCCAATAAAAGATCAGCCATTGTATGAATTAAACTCCTACGGTAAATATATAAATTTTTTTACACAATATCAAAACCCAGTTAAGACTGAAATATTGTAAAACAAAAAAACAATTTCAACAGAAACTACACACATTCTTTTCCAATAGAACATAAAGCTCAATCTAACTTGACTTCCACAAGTTTTTAGTTTGATAATATATTCAGTCATTTAAACATAGTAAATATGAAGAAAAAAAATCAGAACATTTATTACTAACTACCAACTTTATAATTTGAATGATTTCATATTAATTCAAATATCAGTGGGATGCATTTGCTTTTCTAGGTAAATTTTAATAACAAGTTTTGGATGAAAATTGATTAGGGCATTGTTTTTGTTCACCACAAGAACTAGAGGCTCTTTAGAGCCTCTATTGCTCTCCTAGGTATATGTGCATGTTTAACAATGGACACACTCCAACGTTGAAGACTAGAATATAATTCATGACTAAAATCTCTTTTGTTGAACTTGTATTGCTGATATTTTTTCTGTTTAAAGTTTCTCCCCATCTACTATCGTTTTTGTCCAAAACACAAAAAGGGTAAAAATCGTCATTCAAAGGCAATAACTGCTATAAGAAGACAACTGACAATTTCATCTATGCTGATCGGTCTTGCTAATAATTTTTTGCTTTTAAATTTTCTATTCAAGGTCACTAACTCCTATAAAGAGTTGACCAAAGATTTCAACAATATCTACTTGCTAGATCTTGCCTCGGTTTTGCTATTTAAGCTTATCTCAAACTATTATAGTTCAAAATAATAAGCAATAAAATAAATAAATGCAAAACAAATCGTTATTTTATGGCAATAACTCCTACAAAGAGTTACAGCTGAAGATTTTGGCAAAATCAACTCATTTGTAGATCGTGTCTTGCTTATCATTTTTGTTATTTAAAGTTTCTATCTATTTATTATAGTTTTAAAGATATATGGCTTTAAAAGATTGGAAAAAACTTCATTAAAGGGCAATAACTCCAATAAATAGTCGACTAAGGATTTCGACAATTTCTCTTTATTGTAATAAGATTTATAAGTTTACTGTTGAGTGTAATGCGACTAATGAAAAGTACTTATGAAGGTGTTGTATTGGCTAAGAATGAACAATAGAAAGTAAGAACCTATATTCTGCAATTCCCTATTGATGTGTGTATCAAGTAACAGATTGTGACAGTAACATTGATATCTTAGCGGCACGTGAGGTGCATTTAGATTTTAGCAAATGTGTATAGACTCTTACAGTGATGTACATAGATTAGTGCCTTATTAACGTTATAACTTTTGTGCTTTAAATGGACAGTCTAAATGTATATAGTATGGTGATGGAACAGATCCTGCACATAAAATAGTGATTTATATAGTTTTATGCTACTTGTGCTTCATGTTTTGAATGAGGACCCTGCTGGGATAGAATCCCTAGATTATAATTGGATGTGACAATCTGCCTTTGCAATTTTAACTTGTATCTAGAACAATTGAGTTATAGGCGTAATTATACTGGTTTGTGCATTGAAATTCTCATTGTTTCCTGCACATGCACACAGTTGCTTATCCATATTACACTACAAAAGTAGTGGTACTCCAGATAGTGGAGGGAAGAATAAAGAAGAAGGTGGATTATTTGTAGATCTTGTCTTGCTGATTATTTTTTCTGTATCAAGTTTCGATATATATCTATTATAGTTTATATGTTTATTATAAATAATGCAAACAAAAATGATAAAATCTGTCATTTAAGGGCACTAACTCTTTTAAAACCTCAGTTGACCAACAATTTCAACAATATCTATTTACTTGTATTCTTGCCATGTGGGGAATCACTGAAGCATGACTGTAGCGGGCCCCCTCTTATGACAGTCAGTACCCCCCCCCCCCCCCTTTATAAAAAGTTCTGGATCCGCCACTGGTTTTCAAGGTAATAGGCAAAAATGCAAAAAATATTTAAAAAAATCTAATTAAATATTTCGTGGAAGGGCAGACTAAATAATTTCAGAGGTTGAGGACTAATTTACCCTAGATAACACACAAAAATGATTTTTTTTTAAGTTATGCATTTTTTAAGATTCACTTGTAGTCTTTCGTCAAGTACTTTTAGTAAAATTTAGCCTAAATATATAAAAATAATACAATCTGAAGCGAGATGATGTATCAAATATTTTTCTTTTATACGTTTTAAAGACAGAATAGTCAACTCAAACACGCCTGAACATAAAAAGGTGTACTCGACTTTCTCTTTTCCATGAAATTATTGGCCATTTTGGGGATTTTTTCCCAAAAAACTGTCGCTGGGGGCAGAGATGCAAATGAATGCTTTAAAAAGGTCAATCTATTATCTTTCTTTGGATTTTTTTTCGGCGGAATTTATGCTTATGCACAAAAAAGATTCACATTATTTGCACCAGAGACATATAATACAATTATTATGTGTCTCTGTTTGCACCTACCCCAATCGACTGTTTTATGACAATGTGTCTATAATTTAAAAGTTTACAAATGTCTCAAAGCTCTATACCATAATTTAAGTAAAAACGCATATATAAGATGCATAAAATCCTAAATTATGCACATTCATTAAACTGTTAAATCCCATAGAAACAGATGTAAGCAATTCAAATTTACCAACTTGGCCTTTTTTAACTTCTCTAACAAATAGTTCCATTTCTCTTGTTTTATTTCAACCTGGTTTCCGCCTGAATAGAAATATGTTCACTTAGGTCTTCTTCCGACTGTCAGTAAAAACCCTTTCTTAAGGGCTTCCGTTTGACTGTGCAGGATGTACAAGTACGCAGCCACGTACGGTCAGAATTGGGACGTTAAATCCGATACCTCGTGTAAAGAGAGTGACATGCTCTCTGCAAGTTAAGAACCATTGCAAGCCAACAACTCTTTTAGGGTCCGTAGGTGGCCTGTTGTAAAGCTAAATTTCTTTCCCTATCCAATATACCGTAATTTTCCAGTGGCAGTCCAAATTTCCCTGACCTTCATCCCGGACGGCCTCTATTACACGACCTATACCTATTGTATTTATTGATAATTTGTTATCGTCCTGAACATGTATGAAATATTTGCCACTGGATGTTAAGCAACCAATAATCAATCAATTATCTTGCTGATCATTTTTGCTTTTTAAAGATTCTGTCTTTTTATTTTACATTTTTATAATAAAGAGTATAGGCGGGGATGGCTTTCCGTCTTGATGAGGGATCCAAACTTTATACAATATATCACATGAAATGTACAGTTTAAATTTGATTACAGATTTTCAAAATGTATCCTCCCATGGCTTCAGCCAAATGACTCTTTGGTAATGACAGCTTAATATACGGGAAATCAAAATAGATCTAGATTTCAAGCCAAGGTTTTCGTTCGTATCGTTTCCTTTCGTTTCGTTTTGTATTGTTTTGTTTTGTTTTTTGTTATTTTTTTTAGGGGGTGCATGGCTTGCCGTCCGGGTGAGGGATCCAAACTTCCAATTTCACAGAAATTTACAGAATGGTTTTGCTGTTAAACTGTAACGTTTTTACCTCTTTTTAAATAAGGGGATATGGTATGATTATCAATGAGACAACAAGCAACTATGATAAATCACCGTACAACATTCTACCATGTTGTATAGTCAGCTATAAAAAGCTCCGACATGACTAACTCAAACATTTCAAACGAGAAAATCAACGACCTGATTGATGACAAAACGAAAAACAAATCATGACAGACAGCAACCAACGACAACCACTTTATAACGAACTCCTGATTTGGGAAAGGCACATACAGAATGTGGCGGGATTAAACATTTTTGTTAGCGATCAACCCTCGTCCAAACCTCAGAAAGTGGTGTAACCGCCCAACGTAAGAACAAACTGTAACAATTAGTTAGAAAGCGTCTGTCTCATTAGATTTACACTAAGGACAAAAATCAACATACAGAAAAACAAGAGACAAAAAGTATCGTTCTAAGAGTACTTGCTCTTTATGTGGAGAAACTTTGATTATACGTCCAATGGACTTCTGCTATATTGATAAACTATTCATATTACAAAAGCGTGTAACAAGAATTATTCTTTATGCTCAACAAGATTTTTCATCACTACAAATATGTCGAAAAGTGGGCTAGTAATGAACGATTCGTCTTAGACTGACTGAATATCAGATAGGAGTATTTGACGTCTAAGAGTATGGATGATAATCCGCCTGCATATTTATGAAATATCTTTTTCTACGTGTGCTAAATTTATGTGAAAATATTCTTTAGTTGAAAACATCAAATAATGGAAACGCATTTGTTCACAAACTGTATATAGTGTAGATTTTTACGATTTATATTGATGCTAACTGTGCTACCCTCTTAAAATAAAGTATTTGTAACACCAGTTGACATATATCACACAAAGTATCTTCTTCCATCTAATTATTTCCAATTTTTAAGAATTATAATGGTAACTTATGTTGTATTCCAGAATAAACAGCATGCAAAGGGAAATGATTGGAACCTATCGCTTTTTTTTTAATGAGTTCTTCAATAGTATCAAATAACAGATTTTTCACTTGTCAAATAGTCCAAGATCCTTCGGAAATCAATGTATTCCGTACACATTTTTTTTTACAAGTTTGCAAAATCTCTTCAGTTTGGATTGATCCATATGGACCTGAATTGGTACAAGCGGTTTCGAAGGACAAAAATATACGAAATTTTACTAATCATCATTAATTGTTCCTCAGATTCTGCTTTTGTGTATTCTGTTTTCAAACGGCTTATATTTACTGGAGGTGTGATGAGATGATCGAAGCTGTTAATTTTCTCCTTGATAATATTCATGTATGTTTCGGCAATAAAGTTTATCGACAGGTTGTAGGTATTCCTATGGGCACCAATTGCGCCCCTTTAATAGCAGACTTGTTCTTGTACTGTTATGAATCACAGTTTATGACCAAACTTAGTAAAGACCCGTCTAAATTGCATTTAATTGATAAATTCAACAACACTTACCGTTATCTTGATGATATTTTTTTTAAATAATCAAGAATTTTCTAAATATACTGCCGAAAATTACCCAAAGGAACTTACTTAAAATAAATCAAATATAAACGGTAATAACTGTCCTTTCCTAGACGTAGATATTTTAGTTTTACATACGAAACTCTACACTAAAAATTACGACAAAAGGGACGATTTTTCGTTCCCTATTGTTAATTTTCCTTTTTTGGACGGTAATGTTCCTTTGGCACCATCTTACGGTGTTTATATATCACAACTCGTTCGCTATATGCCCGTGTCTGTTGTAACGTTTTGGATTTCAATGACCGTAATCTATGTATTACTGGTAAATTATTAAGTCAGGAATTTCGTTACCACAAATTACTTTAACCATTACTAAATTCTTCCATAGATTTTGAAGTTTGGTTGTACCTGTAGAAAACTTATTTCAAACGGGATAGCACATCCTCATTTTTACGGAGATGTTGTTTACCGAGCCCAGAAATTTGGAAACGATCCGGGTAAACTTATCGATCCTTTAAATAAACTTATTCTAAAAGGTTACCAATTCAACACTGTAATTAGTTCTTTGAATATTGCTTTTATTGGTATTAATTTTGATTTTGTCATCAGTAAATTAAAATCAAACTAAATATTATTCTTATATACATGATATGCACATTCATGGCTCTACAATCTGTCGATACCTGTATCTTGGCATTGCACAAGGTCATGTTTTTCTCTGACTGTTTATGACGTCTTTACACTAAATCCATTGGATGTTGGATGTGTAATGATTTCAGTATATTTTAGTCTTAGATGCATGATTTTTTTCATTAGTTGTTATTGGTTTTGAACTAGCTGTCAGTAACTGCGAGTACTCTCAGATATGTACTTAATGTCTTTCTGCTGTGTGGATGTATAAGTACCCGTCCACGTCCACTCTGTTTTTTCGGTTAGAAGTATTTCTATTTGTATCCATCTGATGAGTTCAGCCTTTTTCAACTGATTTTAATAGTCTGTTCTTATGCTGTACTGTTACACCATTGGCGCCTTCAAACGATTTCAGGAGCCTGCAATTCAGTGGTTGTCGTTTGTTGCTGTGTAACATATTTGTTTTTCGTTCATTATTTTGTACATTAATTAGGCCGTTAGTTTTCTCGTTTGAATTGTTTTCCATTTGTCATCTCGGGGCCTGTTATATCTTACTATGCGGTATGGGCTTTGCTCATTGTTGGAGGCCGTACGGTGACCTATAGTTGTTAATTTCTGTGTCATTTGGTCTCTTGTGGAGAGTTGTCTTATTGGCAATCATATTACATCTTCTTATTTTTATATTTGTTTTTCAACTTAAAGTAGAGGGTAAACCCTTGTATCTTATCCTTCACGCAGAAGCAAACAAGTTTATTGGAAACATGAATTATACAAACAACCTAAATAAATGTACAATTACGTTCTTTTTGCGTCTAACGTTTAATAGGTACCGTCACCAGAAAATAAATACGTGTTTTAGTATTTTCTTTAAAACTGTTATTTATTTTTTTTAGAAAACCAGTATTATGTTTTTGCGATTTTTTTATTTCTCAAATAACTTATGATAATATAATTATTTTTCACATGCTTTGATATTTCACTTAGCCAAAAAAATCGAATAAACTGTACATCTAATTATTTATCTCGTTGTCTTGTACGAGATTTTGAGTTTATTTACATCCGGGGACCGTCACCTGGACAACAAGTACATCAGAAAAGGGGAACATACATTACACCTTTTGAAAACAAAAATACCAGGAACAAACTGAAAAAATGGTAGGTTTATGGATGACTACTAGTTAAATATTCTACCCCTCTACCTATCTTAATCGTTTTTTTTTAAATTCAACAACACATAAACGACAAAACAACATGAAATTTAAACCTGTAATGTTGTTTTGCAGATACATTTAACCAGAACTTGGACTAGAATATCCTAAACCAACGGTTAAATCAATAAGTTTCTTCCCTCTTTATTTGAACATTTATTAAATAATTCGTTAAGAGGATTTATTGCAAATAGATTTATGTTGATCTGTCGACCTATGTACATAAAAATTCACCCTGTCTACTTATTGGATATACAAAACAATTTACCCCTCTATCCTTCAGATGGTACTACAATCCCTTATATCCTAGGAAAATAACTAATTGATTCGAACGTTGGTTGAGGATGATCTAGCAAAAATAGATAGAGAATAATGGTGTGCTAAGATTAGATATAAGGAATATAGAGAATAAGGCCAAATAAGAATAAATGTCTGTTTACGATTACCTGATCGAACCAAAGTCATTTAATTTCTGTCGTAAAGTGAAAAATTAACTGAACTCGTGTCAAAAGTGAAGTAGGAATTGCCAATATATTTAATCAATTGCCTGTTACATCACAATGTTCACAATCGTGAATATGACAGCTGTTTTTAGGAAACTAGCGACTCGACTCGTGTAATGAAGTAAACACTTTGTCACCATTTTGTTCCAACTAATAACCAAGGGAAATAATCCGATCATTAAAAATATTGGTAAACTCGGCCCATGGACAACTCAGACCGCACATCTCAAAAATCATGTCGCAAAAAAAAAAAATGAAAAATTAAATATAAAATGGAAATACTGACCTACCTACCCTATTTTTTTTCTGATGTAACCTTAAACAGATATGTATATTTGGCCTAATGGTAAATAAAGAATACAGAAAAATGGTCTAAAGAAGAAATGAAGGATACCCCATCCAGACCCTCATATTATGTATTCTGTAGGTGTCGCATGGGACATAATATATTGAGTATACTATTCCCAGGTGTCGCTGAATCAGGGTCCTATTGTCAAAAAATCATGTTCACACCCTTTTTGAAGGTTTTAGTTAGACATTCTAAAAACATAAACAGGTTTTCTTTAGTGTTTTGTGAATTATTTTGACAAAATGAATATAAGATATTGTCATGATGATCTTGAGGCCAAGTTCATTCATGAATATTTCAAAAAAAAACAAAAATATCAAAATAGCTTGGAAATACCAATGAAGAGTAATCGATGGATATTTGATCAACTAGTCGCAAAAAAAAAAAATATATCAAAAAAATTAAAGAATTACTATTCTTGAAAATATGAATATTTTGATATATACATCTAAAACATTTATTAATTCAACCTGTATTTGAATAAAATAAGGTGCTAAAGAACCCAGGATGCCAACCTGTTAATGGAGCTAACAGACCTGATACTGGTGTCGCTCTTGACACTTGATGGTTACTCATGGAATGTAAAACGTCTTTGAGTTAAAAAAAATCTTCACACTTGTACTAAAATCACATGTTCCTATAGGTCGCAACTGTATATAAAATTAACTAAAACCTAATATAATTTATTGTTTTTATTTTAAGATAAGACTTACAGAACTGCACCATATAATGGGGAATTAATTATTTTGTTTTCATTCTGAATATCTTTATATTTAAATTTCGATTTTCAATTAACAGCCACCTAAAAAGAAGAGCGGAAAGAAGGGAAAGAAAGGGAAGAAATCTGGAAAGGCCAAATCACCAACAGTTATAGATGGAATCTCAACAGAAGAAATGTCCAAAGAACAGGTATAGACTGGTGCTTAAGAAAGAGAGGCAGAAGATACAAGGAAAATCTAACTCATAAGTTATCAACAAACTGACAATGTCACATACAAAACACAACAGAGAAAACAAATTTGGAAGAATGAGCACTATGAACCTATCCAAAAACTGAGAATGATATCAGGTGCTCTGGAAGGGTTAGCAATAAAAATGATTAAAGCCTTATTCAAAGCTAAAATAGAATTAAAAAAAGAGAACAACAAAAACCCTAACAAATACCTGCAATATTTTTAGTTTGTAGCTGGAATAATTTATATTTTCTTTATCTCTAGTTCTGGATGATTTATTATCTTTAAACACAAATTGTGTTGTTGCACAAGTTTATAAAATGCAACTTGTTTACATCATTTATAAAATGCAAAATTTTTACTTCATTCCTTAAAAAAACATTTTTTTATACTAGAAACATTACAAAAAAGTGAAATGTTTTAATTACAGTTGGAAGAACACATACAAAGATTACGTGAGGAATTGGAACGTGAAAGAGAAGAGAGAAACTACTTCCAATTGGAAAGAGACAAGGTCAACACATTCTGGGAAATCACAAAAAGACAGTTAGAAGAAAAGAAAGCAGAACTTAGAAATAAAGACAGAGAAATGGAAGACTCAGAAGAAAGACATCAGACTGAAATTAAAGTAATTTTAAAAAACCTTTTTTCATCATATTCTTTAATTACCTATTAATTGTTTTTGTGAATTATAAATGTTCAGTATTTTAGAACAATTGTATGAAAAAAACGGATGTAGTCATCAAAATGTAGGTTTTAGATTCTGAAACAAATGAATTTACAAGAATATTGATATGCATGTATTTGTTCCTCATTTTTGTTTCTTTTGTAATGTTCATACAACCTTGTAGAAATAAATTGAAATGAAACATGCTAAATTCAGATATTGTCGTAATGTGACCCGATAGCTTTCACTAAAACTAATACTGACATAATTTGTGTGCAGCATTTCCTGAATCATAGTAAAAATAGTCTCATTTTTGTTCTTTGTTCAATAATTGAATTAATAAATGCCAACAGAAATTTCTGAATTTAAACTTTTTATATCTTTTTCAAATATTCTTATTAAAATCTAAAAATATATTAGAATCTGTACATGCAGAATAATATATTTAATTATCACAGATTTATGTTTGATATCTGATGAATAAGATTTTATCAGTGAACTTCATATCTAAATGAAAATATTTTTTCACTGATTTACCTTTTTATCGTTTCAGGTTTACAAACAAAAAGTGAAGCATTTACTGTATGAACACCAGAAGAATATAACAACAATAAAGTCACAAAATGTATCCGCCCTTAAATTGGCACAAAATGATCAATCGAAAAGTGAGAAGAACCTGAAGAAAGATAAACGAGCCCTTACCACACAAATCAAAGAAGAGGAACTTTCTCATGAAACATACATTAAAAATTTGAAAAAGGTAAGAATATCAAGCACAATTAAAACATGTGGTTTAAAGGGGATACCAGTACTCATAAGAATAAAAGGAAAAATAGTAAAATACACAATCCTTATGTAATATAAGTTAGGTAAGAATTAGTTATATTGCAACTGAGAAGAATTGCCTAAAAAGGGCTGTCAGAGGTCAGATCAATCTCTGAATACACATCATATAAGCCCTTTACAAAACATTTCCATTAAAATATTTCCGGATTTTCTTTGAAAATAGATTATTACTGTGTTGGAAATTTTGTTAGATGATCAGTATAGTTAAGTTAGTTTAAAGGATAAGGGTAGGCATTTAAAACTATATTAAACATAAAAGATCATAAAAAGTGAAAACAGCAATGGCCAAAAATACTGCAAAGTACAACAGATTACTTTAATCACCAACAAACAAAAAAAACCTAGAAAAACAAACAACAAAAAACAACACATGGTCCAAATAGTCTTGACTTAGTACAGGCCCAAATAAGGTGTGATTTAACCAATTTTAACATGTGCTCAAACCTCCCCCTTTGTCTTTTTAGACCATACATGAGTATTAAAAAAAATCTTAATTTGTACCCCAATTTATTGATCAAACAACTTTTTTATATTTATTTTTAGACAAATGATGAAGAAATATCAAGGTTACGAGCAGACTTTGAGAGACAGGCTCATGAAATTGAATCAAAGTATGAAAAGAAGATGAGAGCATTGAGAGATGAACTGGATTTAAGGAGAAAGACAGAAATACACGAAATAGAAGAAAGGAAAAATGGACAGATTCATGATTTGATGAGAAATCATGAAAAAGCTTTCAGTGAAATTAAGAACTATTACAATGATATTACAATCAATAATCTGGCACTTATCAATACATTAAAGGTAAGTGTTAGATTAGGTTGTTCTTAAATATATGTTTACTTAATAGTTTTTTGGAGTTTATGATAGTATTAATTGATATTTAAAATAACTGCCATCTTTCAATAATCCAAATTGGTACTGATTGCTATGTGAATTTACATGGTAATAAATAAATAGAAAATAATCAAAAGTGCATATGACCTATGAATTAGCTATATTTTTTATCATGATTATTCATAAAACAATGTTGTAAATGAAAATAGTATGTTGTTAAGTGTCAATGAAAGGAGTTGTATTTTGGTATATGTCAATGAGACACAAACCCAACAACAGCAAAATATCAAGGAAAGACGTTTTGTATATACTCTCTTTTAAATTGTTAAAAATCATCTCAAAACTTTTTCGGAATAACATGAACTTACATGTAGACCATGCAATGACAGTATTATTGTTCATAGGGTACCGTTTTTGTGGATTTCATGGTATTATCCTAACAGGAAATATAGTACCCAGCAAAATACATATTTTCCATTAAATCAAAATTCATAGTACTATATATATTACAAAAAGACTAAGATAGAGATCAGTGATAAAATATTGAAGTCGTAATAATGTGGCTAACACAATGTTTTTCTTTTATATTATAGGAACAAGTAGAGGAAATGAGAAAAGAAAAAGAAAGAATGGAAAAACAGATGAATGAGATACAGAATGAAAATAGAAGAATGAAAGAACCATTAGAGAGAGTGAAAGAAGAACTAGCAGTATTACAGAAACAACTTGCTAATTATGAAAAAGACAAAGAAACACTCAGAGTAAGTACTGGGGCACTCAATAATTTCAGAATACTGGGATATTTCAATCACATAGATATAAGAAGATGTGGTATGAGTGCCAATGTTCATTTTCATAAGAGACATTTGTCACTAAATGTTAAATAAACAACAATCAATCATCATCACAGTATGACTATGTTACCAACATTGTATAAAGTTTTGAAAAAAGAGAATGAGATTGTATTTTTTTTTAAATTTTAATGGCATAAAATGAGTATGTTATCATTATTTGTCTTTTGTAAAATATTATTTAACACATGAAAAATGATATGATATAAGTGACTTGAGAAAAAATTGATGACATGTGGTTCAGGTGTCATGATTTTACTTTTTGAACTATTTCAGATGACTAAAGCAAGGTTGAAGGTCACAGAGGATGAATTTAGAGCATTGAAATGGGAACATGAGGTTCTTGAACAAAGATTTGAAAAGGTATTCAGACAGCTTTGATAATTTAGTTTTTTAATTTATTGTTACCAATTAAAATGGATAAACCTCAAATATTCCATTAGACTTCAATTTTAATAATTTTGTAAAGTATTACAATAACATATTATTATGAAAAAGACTAAGTGACTCTCAGAGTAAATTTTGAAATCAAATATCACCTTGGTAATCTAGTAACATTCAAGCCTTAAGGGCTAGAGGTTATGGATATGAATCCCTGGCCAGTTCTAACAAAGGACTTGAAAAATTAGTATCCTGTATCCTTTGTTTTTCTATTATTATTAGCTGCTTCTCTGCTTAGCATGTCTCTCTGTGGACTGTTACCTTTTGAACTAGCACATTAAAAATCCTGCTCAGAGTTTTGTTCTAGTACAAGGCAGGGGTCATATTCATATCACATTGAAATTTCTCAGTTAAAAATGCATGTAATATTTGCCATTGGACAATGAACACAAATTCATGATCAACATAATTTTAAATCAATTACTGGAACACTCAATAATTACAAAGGCTGCAATAATTAACATTGACATGTTGTCAGTCATTGTATTGTTAACATCAGCATGTACGAAGGTATGTGTATACTTCAAATGAGACATTCTTACTGGTTTGCTTGTTTGCATATCAAAACACTCCATTACAACATTGAAAAAAGTTATAACTGTTTTTATTCTGAATAGTAGTCTATATTTTTATCTTTGGAATTTTTTCAGACACAAATGGAGAGAGATGATTTGTACAAGAAATTTGTTAAAGCTATTCATGAAGTTCAACAAAAAAGCAACTTCAAGAACTTCTTACTGGAGAAGAAACTGGGAGCACTGGCTGACACTCTTGAAAAGAAGGAAGCCCAGTTGAATGAAGTCTTATCAGCATCAAATCTTGACCCAACTGCACTCACAGTTGTCACAAGAAAATTAGAGGTAAGTGTTAATCTGACGTGACTCGTTTTGTTAATAAAATAAATAAAAAAATTCCATGAAATATTATAATGGACATTTTGTGGGATAAAAAAGATTGAGAACATAAAAAAATATTGATATTAAAAAGATAACATAAAGCAACAAACAAAACAAGTTTTCAAAACTAGTATTGACATGGCATATAGGAAAACATATTGATAAAACATTTTGAAATACTTATTCCTAATTTTTCTGGAAAGCGAGAAAAAGGGATTACTTTTGAGGTTCTTTTCAAAATATTTAACCTTTCATATTTGATGTGCAGTTTTATTCGATGCCAAGCTGAATTTGAGTTTTAAGTCATGCTCCAGTGGCTAAGTTTTCTGAATAGGTGGGTTTACTGAATTTTTTTAATTTGGTCTGCTGTTGCATCAGGCCAGTCATGGAAGAGTATGAATCTTGCAATGAATTGGCAGTCCATATAATTATTTTTAATATGCTACAAAGCAGGCAAGATAAATCTCTTTTTGTATACAGTTTTGTATTTTCAATCTAGAATATGGTCTTTGATTCACTACAATCACAGTCTGTTGCCTTTTGTTGATAACATGTAAATGGAATATATTTATTGAAGTTGTGCATAAAGTTTTTTTCCTTGGTTCTGTTATTGCACAGTTTGATTTTTGTCCTCCCTATATTAAACAAGAATTTTTATTCTTCTTTAGGATGTATTGGACTCCAAGAACAGTGCTATTAAAGACCTGCAATATGAGTTAGCTAGAGTTTGTAAGGTAACTATATTTTGTCACTTATTTTAAATTAAAGAACAAGAAGAAATGTTTATTTTGTAAATTTAAAAATAGGAAGATGTGGTATGATTGCCAATGAGACAACTCTCCACCAGAGACCAAATGATGAGGAAGGTTAGCAACTATAGGTCACAATTGGACCTTCATTAATGAGCAAAACCCATACCGCATAGTAAGCTATTAAATGCACGGAAATGACAGATGTAAAACAATTCAAACGAGAAAACTAATGGCCTGATTTATGTACAAAACAATAAATGAAAAACAAATTTGATATACAGTAATAAACTGCAATCACTGAATTATAGGCTCATGACTTATGATAGGCACATACAGAATGTGGCAGGGTTAAACATGTTTGCTGGAGCCAAACCCTCCCCTAACCTGGGACAGTGGTTATAAACTTTTACTCAGACAAATGCAATTTTTCTCAACTGTTTACCTACTGATTTTAGAATAATAAGTGACGTCTAATGTTTTTAACTTTATCATGTTTATACAGTTGGTAAAATTATAGTTGTGTGAAAAAAGGACTCAGTGAAACACATAAATAAATTTAGGATACCTTTGTATATTAAAATTTTTAAAGCTACTTCATTAAGACATTTGAGTTTTGGTTGTGTTCTAGAATGAATATAATGAAGCTTTAGGATAATTTAAAATATTCCATTGTCCAGATTCCAGACACAGTTTATTTTATTTACAAGTACAGATTTTGATGTTTTTTCCCTCTCTTACAGGCACACAATGATTTGTTAAGAACGTATGAGGCCAAGTTAACACAGTTTGGTATACCAACAGAAGAATTAGGATTCAAACCATTAGAGAGTACCGTTGGAGGACAAGCTTTGGGACAAGGACCTGCTGGACTAGTGTCGGCCCCTTCATAAATTACTGTTTCAAAGATAGTAGCCATTCCATCCAAATAGATAACAACCTTATTGAAATATGATGTCAAATCATGAACTTTGTACCAATTTTATATTTTAAGAATTGACTGTCTTTAGAGAGAGAGCTGTGATAACTTATTTTTACATGTGTACTTGTGATGTATATAATAAATTATGTGTATATCTGACTATTAAAAGAAAACATCTAATTTTATTTTCCTTTGTTTTTTAAGTCCATCTGACAGGTTTGCAAACCAGAAATATTTGCTTTGGCTATCAATTATTATGGAAGGATTTCACAAGTGGAGTTTTTATCCTTTGTTGGATAACTGAATGAAATAAATGTTTTGATGATCACTAATAGAAAATGAAAATAACAAGTTAAATAATTTCATGTGTCTGAAGCGCTTTAACGGATTTACCGTCATCAGGAACGCCCAAAGCTGAATATTTGAAAGCAGAGGATGTACAAGAACTGAAACAGTTGAAGAGCTATATGACAAAAAAATACCTAATAATAGCGCTTTCCTTAAGGACAACACATAGATCAGTGTCAAGATTTTGTGTATAAGTAGTAGGAATTTTTGTTGTAGTTCTGAATGTTTACTGCAGCCTGTTTCATATTATGTTTTGTAGATATTATAGATATCTTTTATTTTACCTTACTTGTGAGGTCTTGATATCCACAAAAATACATGTTTATTTGGCTCAAATTAAATCAAGACAAGATACCAAATCATGAGACATTTTAATAAGGATGTAAGTTGTTTCTATGGGAAAACAGACTCAAGAACAAAAATCTTATCCATTGTTGAAGTTCTTTAAAGACCATAAGTACTTTTATGTTGTATACTAGTATCTAAGAGAGGAATAACAAGTTTGTTGTTTTCCAGGCATTTTTTATTCCCCGCCTAAATACAGTGGGAATATATTGTGATGCATATGTCTGTCCGTCTGTCTGTCCATCTCACTCAATTCATTGTCTTGCCTGTGACAAAAGTAGCAGCAGACATGTGTATTACTATCTGGTGGCATAAACTATTTGTATAAAGCTTCATATTTCAGAAGCTAGAAGACCTGGATGCTTCATACCTTATATGCAGATACCTTATGTTACGAAGTTTCAGTCTGTCCATTGTCCTTGACCTCATTTTCATGGTTCAGCGACTGCTTGAAAAAAAATAACATTTTTTTGGTCATATGTTTTTCTCACTTATTATGAGTAATATGATAACTATATTTGGTATATGGGTTCCTTGCAACACCTACATGTCCGTCAGACAGGGTTCACCTGACCTCAACCTCATGTAATGGATCAGTGATCAAGGTTAAAAGTTATGTGATTAGGTCCGTTTCTCAGACACTATAAGCAGTAGGACAACTAAATGTGGTATATGGAATTATTGTAATGATTACATGTCAGTCTGGCAGGTTTCATCTAACCTTGACCTCATTTTCATGGTTCATTGGTCTCTTTAAGTTTTTGTGTTTTGGTCTGTTTTTCAAGTACTACATGTATAAGCAATATGTCAGCTATATTTGGTGCATGGAATAAATGTTAAATGTACATGTCTGTATGGCAGGTTTTTATCTGACCTTGACCTCAATTTCATGGTTCATTGGTCAATGATAAGTTTTCTAAATTTTGTCAGTTTATCAGATGCTGTTAGCAACAGGTCAACTATGTATGGTGTTAAGTTTATGTGATACTTGTAGTAAATAAAGGCAACAGTAGTACACCGCTGTTCAAAAGTCATAAATCGATTGAGAAAAAAACAAATCCAGGTTACAAACTAAAACTGAGGGAAACACATCAACTGTAAGAGGAAAACAACGAAATAACAGAACACAGAAGTGCAACAAAAAACCGTCATGTTACAGACTTTCAACATAAATTCAATGATAAGTAAAACAGGAGAGACATTTCAGCATGTGCACTCTTGTTTAAAATAAATACTGCTTGATCAAATCTCTTTATATATATACAATGGCATAATCCATAAAATACAAATTCAATTATTTCATTTTTTTTATTTTACAGTTGCAAGAGTTAAGCCCATTTAATATATTAAAATTGTTATTTTGTGGTTTCCAGATGAAAATGATGAGTATGGCTTTACTAAATCCTTTAAAACAAATAACTGCTGACTGAAATTAGGCATTTCAGGTCAATCATTTGTGTTTTAAATCAGTCATAGGTGGTAAATATGACTGTTTCCAGACTCTTGGTCATTGAATTGGTATGTTGCAAAATAAAAGGAAACATTTATATTTGTTTATTGTTTTAATAAACAAGAGAAAGTAAGTAATAAATGAAATAGAAAAATACAACATTTGTAAAAATCCTGTACATTTATATATTCTATAAATAGGACTAGGTAGCAATTGAGTTTGGCTGGTCATCAAAACTTATTACCAGCTGCAGCCATCACCCATTTAGGAATATATACAAAATTTGGAACAAATTTAGCCATCCATTTTGTCTTTGGAAAAAACTGTAGAGCATTGTTCAACTGTCTAGGATTTACAGGTACTTTACCTACAATTTAAAGAGATTTTTTTAAGGATATGTATTGATGCAAAATTTTAAAAGTTATATCATAATTCAACAACAAAAATGATGTTTAAAATTCTGTTGCCTTTCTACCTACCTACAGATCTGTTTCATTGATAATTCAATTAATGTAAAATTTGTTAAAGTTGATTTATCTATATACTGTTAACCAACTAATTTAAGCAAGCAATTTATTTAGCCAACTTTCACAAATAGAAAAACAATTTGAATATATCAAACTTATATCTTCTCTTATTTGAAGCCATCAACTAAGTAAATCACAAAAACAATTTGCAAGAATGGACTGAACACACAAATATGTATCCAGGAAAACAAGTGGTCTATATGATGTAAAGTAATCCTTGGTAAAAATAATGAAGTTTTCAGTATTCAATTCTCATATTATTTATGTGAAAGCAAGACCAAATAATAGGTGAAAATCTACTGTATAGTAAGTTACTTAGAACAATATATGCATGACCTCAAAATTTCTGAATTCTGTAGGTACATATCAATGCTGATGATTAAACATTTATCAGTCAAACTAGCTTTGAATAACAAGATTGTATCTAGAGTAAGCCTCTCTACTTAAAATCTTAAAGATGGTAGTTCTTTCTTAAATTTATTCGCAACTTTTTTTCAACTCGTGGCAATTTAGAGCATGACATATTGTTTAGACACCTGTCTATTGTTGAAGACTACATGATGACTTTCATGATGAATTATAGAAATATTTGTTTTTCTGTCTCTCTGACTTGTTCCATGACATCTCTTTTATTCATATTTCTGATATCTAAACATTTAATTTGTTCTGTATATTCCCGAATAACCACTGAGTCATGCACCTTAAACACCTGCATATTTATTTTGAATATTATAATTAATATACCATTAATGTCTTTAAATCCATATTCATAGCCAAGGTCTGCGGTGAAGAAAACTCGACCAGACTTTTTCATAATATTTGAATCTAAAACACATAAGAATTAAGGTTAAACATTATTTTAATGAGCATCAGATGAGGAAGTTTATTGGAAATTTTAAAGAACAGTAGACAGAATCAAATATTAAAGAAATATTGATGTGTTTAGAAGAAATATTGATGTTTTTTAGAAGAAATATTGATGTTTTTTAGAAGGATTTAGAATGAATGTTTTTACCATGTGAACCAGTAAATAAGAGTTTGCTTGAATGAAATACCTGTTGCCAGGGCAACAATTGCTTTTCCTGAATATTCAGTTGTTTCTGCATTTTCAAACATAGAAGGATCTAGCTTCATTGTCTGCAATAGAAAGTTAATATTAGTTTGCAATGTTACACAAAATTTATTTTTTAAGAATAATTTCATATATTTTTCAATAAACTAAAACATAAAATTTCAGCTACCGGGTACATTGCTGACTGTCTATAACAGTAAATATCAACAAAAGTTCCTGTATGTTGTCATGGCATTGCTTGCACATTCCCATTACAAACATCTGTTAACAAAAATATACCCTGATTTTCTTCCTGAGACAAGAAATATAATGTAAACATTATAAGCATTTTCAGAAAATGTATAAAAGAATTCTTTACATAGACTAGAATGGATTAAGAGTTTTACATATGGTAAACACTTGTCTGTAGTAGATGACTGTATATTGACCTTCAGAGGTGTTTTGTTATTCTGTGTGTAACAGTTGCTGTTTCATTGATGAATACCTCATATCTACTGTATTCTTACAAAAATATATAATTTATCAAAATTCTTGAAAAGCAACAGAAAAAATTAAAAAAAGTTTTCTAAACTGTAATTATGATCTACAATTTATACTTTCTGAAAGGAAATGATAAACCATAATACTGTAGATAATGTTTTTTTCGTAGAAGTTACTCAAGCTTTAAACAATAAACATATACTTAGAACTTGCTTCTTCTGATGTTGATATAGTTTCATCTCCCTTGGTTGTCAGTAAATGTAAAACCTGTTCTGTTCGTACTAAACCAGGCCACAAACTGACGAAAGCAACATCCATCTTCCGCAATTCTACAGCACAGTCTGCTGCCATTCTATCATTCTGAAACCACATAGTTTATAGTAAGTGTCGGCACATATATACAATTAACAATAAAGGGACTCTAGTAGAGTACCCCCAAACGTCACAAGGTCATGTTAAAAAATTGTCTCTGATCACCACGTCACTTTTAAGCAAATTAAAACAGACATCAGCAACCCATTTGTTCTTAAACCACTTGAAATATATAGATCACACATCCTTTTAAAGTCAGATTGTCAGGTCTCTGCCAAACTCCTATGGTTGTAAGGTCTCCACCAAACTCATATGGTTGCAAGTGACATTTGACCATGTTGGAGCCCCAATAAACATGAGCTTAATTAGGACTACAACAAATATACAAAACATCACAATAAACACAGATTCAGCTTAGACAAACACACATAAGCATAAAATAAGAACACATAATTATCAAATATAAACTGTTATCACAGAGATATGTCTCGCCTTTTTGTAATTTTGATAATGCAAATGTTGAAATTAAAATAGCAATACTTTAACATGTAAGTTATGCAAATATTCAAAGTCGATGAACCATGACTGAAGGTACATGGCTAAACAATCTCCATGGAATGAGATGTGCCAATGCTAATACAACTGCATACCAAATACCATTGACTTATTATAAGTCGTTCCCTTTAAACAAACCTAAACACAAACATTAACTTGTAAACTATGTACAAGTTTCAAAGTCAATGAACCATGATCAGGGGTGGGGCTATATAATCTCCATGGAATGAGATGTGCCAATGCTAATACAACTGCATACCAAATACCATTGACTTATTATAAGTCGTTCCCTTTAAACAAACCTAAACACAAACATTAACTTGTAAACTATGTACAAGTTTCAAAGTCAATGAACCATGATCAGGGGTGGGGCTATATAATCTCCATGGAAACGATACTTGCAAATGCCAATAAATTTGCACACCAAATATCATTGACTTAACATTAGCAGTTCATCTTAAACTGATCTAATCACAAACTAATACATGTAAACTAAGCAAAAGTTTCAAAGTAAATAGACCATGACTGAGGGGGCAGGGCCAAATATTCTCCATGGAAATGAGATGTGCTAATGCTTATACAACTGAACACCAATTAACATTGGCCTACCACTAATGGTTCCCCTTGAACTGACCTAATCACAAACTAATACATGTTAACTTAGCAAAATTTTCAAAGTCTATAGACCATGACTAAGGGGGCGGAGCCAAATAATCTCCATGGAAATGAGATATGCCAATGCTTATACAACTGCATACCAAATATCATTGACCTACCACTAGTGGTTCCCCATAAATTGACCTTATCACAAACTGATACATGTAAACTATGAAAAGTTTCAAAGTCAATAGACCTTGACTGAGGGGGTGGGGCCAAATAATCTCCATGGTAATGAGATGTGCCAATGCTAATACAACTGCATATCAAATATCATTGACCTACCACTAGTGGTTCACCATGAACTAGACCTAATCACAAACTAATACATTGTTGACGCCGCCGCCGCCGCCGCCGCCGCCGCCGCCGCCGGAAACAGCATTCCTATGTCTCGCTTTTTGACTCCGTCAAGGTGAGACAAAAATAAGAACACATAATTATCAAATAAAATAAGAACACATAATTATCAAATAAAATAAGAACACATAATTATCAAATAAAATAAGGACACATAAGCATCAAATTGAAATGAAGATGCATATGTATCAAAAGCACTTTAAAATGTCACATAAGCACATACATACTGTTTTAAAACAAAACTTGGAGGTTATAGTCAATTCACAAAATAAGCAGAAAGGACTATTGTAAGCATATATGCGAGGCATATAGCATAATGCATGTAGCAAAAAAGTAAAACAGATTTACATGTAGCAAAAAAGTAGAAATGTATTTCAGCCATGAGACAGAAATGTTGATTCTTATAAGATCTTAAAACATGTTTTTTCTTCTTCATAATATTCACATATAGAAATATATGGGAAGCATGGGGCATTGCTTCCCTACTTTCAAAATTCAGGAGCAAAACTGTTTATGCTCCCTCCCATCCCCTGCTCATATTTTTGGCCAATAAAAGTTTGAAAGAAAAACAAATAAAATGAAATAGGGCTGACTAATCTCTAGGCTATTACACTATAGAAAAGCTTTTTTTCTACATGCTTGTAACTTTAAGAAGTTTGCCTCCTGCTTTCACTTTTCAATCGACTCCCGTACACATGTAGCATTTTTTTATTTTTTATATTCATGACACCGATGAGACACCTTCCTCGTGTTTTCCAACATCATTTAAACCAATATAAATATAGTTATTTATTCAAAGATTGTAATGGTTTATCCAATACTCTTTAGTTTGCTTTTTGCTTTACTATGACAAACAGACAAGCTACTACGAAAAACAGACAAGAAATTGCATAAAAATATAGATGACTAAGAAAGTGGCTTCTTAATTGGTCTATCTACACAGAACGAAAACATTTCTTCCAACTATTAAGTTTTTTATATCAATGTCCGGAAAAGAAAAGGAGAAACAAAACTTAATATTTAAAAAAACATTTAAAATACTTACAGCTTCTTTTCCAATGCCATAAGGTACATTAAACGTGTATTTAAGTCCAGCAGCAGATGATATGTTGACAATTAGACCTGATTTCCATGCAGTCATTAACCTTGCTGCATGTACAGAACATATGTAATGATTCCTGCAATTAATAGTCATTAATTCGTATAAACTGTCTGTCCTCCTATCTCTTTTGAATAAGGCATTACTTAAATGCATAATTCTAAATTATATTTAAATATAGGTTCATCTCTTAAAAAAATCCCCAAAAATAGCACTTTTCCTCTGTAATGCTGCGTATGGTTAAAGAAGTAAACATAACCTGGTGATTTGCATGTTATATTAGGTAATACATGTAGTAATATATTGGTCTTTCTGCATGGAATTAACAATTGCAGATTTTCCCCAAAACGCTCCTTCAATTCACTTCTCAACACAGCACTTATTATACCTCATGATGTACAACGTGTTTAAGACTTATTATATCTCATGATGTACATATTAACGTGATTAAGACTTATTATACCTCATGATGTACAACGTGTTTAAGACTTATTATACCTCATGATGTACAACGTGTTTAAGACTTATTATACCTCATGATATACAACATGTTTAAGACTTATTATATCTCATGATGTACAACGTGTTTAAGACTTATTATACCTCATGATGTACAACGTGTTTAAGACTTATCATACCTCATGATGTACAACGTGTTTAAGACTTATCATACCTCATGCAGGCTGTACAACGTGTTTAAGACTTATCATACCTCATGCTGTACAACGTGTTTAAGACTTATTATACCTCATGCTGTACAACGTGTTTAAGACTTATTATACCTCATGATGTACAACGTGTTTAAGACTTATTATATTACAATATTACAATACATACCTTAGTCCTACATTATTAACAGTATCCCACATTGTTATAGGCTGTTCCCAAAACGGTTTGTTAAAGTTATCAGATAAAGCCTATGTAAAATAAAACATTAAACGTTTTTTAATTTCCACTAAAACGTGTTCATCAAAGGCAACTGTTTAAACATTTTTTTTGGGACACAGCGACAGGCTGGGCACAATAATTTAATTTTATGTACTTTATAATTCTTTTTTTTAGAGGTGTTGGGATTATGCCTTTGAAATTTTATGAGCTATGCACGATTTTTCGTCATACAGTCACAATACTAAACGTTTTCACCAAGAGGTACAGTACCTCTATCCTATCCAAATTGATTGCAAAATAGAATTCTATGAATCATGATCATGTGAAAAGTTTTTTTTTTTCTTTACAATTTGGTCTTTAATCAGAAACCTGATTAACAAAACCAATGCAATATTCATAAAGAATTTAAAACCCGGACTTGCACTTGTCAATATGTCTCGAATACAGGTGTCTGTATAGAGTATGTAAAAATGTACTCAAGTATTTGCATTCTACTACAATTTATTGGTTGAAATTGTATCTAAGGAGAAGACGACATAAGCTGGTGTCTAATCATGTTTGCTACGTTTTCAGCAAATAAAATATGTTAGAACTAAACTAAAAAAAAATGCATCACCATTGAACTTTTTTATTGATTCCCATTGTGCCTCTTACATTTCCATAATCTTACAAATAATAAATTAGTGAGGGCTGCGTCTTTTTACCAATTCAAGCAATTTTTGTAGTGAAAGAAAATGAAATTAAAAAAACTGCATCAAAGTCTGAAGAAAAATAAACGTTGCACACAAAAATAGCGAGACATAAATTGGACCCAATACAATATAAACATAAGGAGATGTGGTATGATTGCCAATGAGACAACTATCCACCAAAGTTCAAATGAAGTGGATGTAAGCAATTTACGAGTCACAGATATGATACACCAGCTTAAATTAAATTGAAAAGTGACTAAACAGCGATCAATAATTAATGCAATTGATAAAATCGTCTCCACCAACGCAACATTTTGGGTTTTCTTCGTGAAGCACAATGATTAGGACATGCGCTACCTGTTGACTTGGGTTATAATAATTTAAGAAATGTTAACTGTAAAAAAAACTGTTATTGTGATTGAGTCAACAGGGAATTTTCAGTACATTTGAATGATCAAGAGTTAAAAGTGTTAGTAATCTGTTCAAGATCCACAACAAATTTTAACGAAAAGCAACTTAACAAATCTTTCAATAAAATGTTGAAACAACAAATGAGTATTTGTTTAGTCTTTGTATTTCTTGTATAGTTTACATCGAGTTCAGTATCATAATCCTAATCCTGATGTTCATTCTGTTTATTATAGTATAAACTACATGACTATACATTACCTTGACAGCCGAATATGCGTTATTAACAAGAACATCAAGGCGTCCATCTTGTTCCTTTGCAACACGACTAAACAATTCCTCAACATCGCTGTCTTTAGAATGATCACACTGTACTGGAATACATTTACCACCTCGAGTCTCAATCTACAAACAAAGAGTACCAGTCGTATAAACTTAGGCTATAGAAATACCCTTACGCTTGACAAAACGTTCCATATAAATTTATAGTACTACTTTTTCCACTAAGAACAATAATTCTTAAATATTTTTTAAATTGGATTTATATATTGAATACAATGCACTTACTTCTTTAGCTGTTTCTGTTAGGGAGCCACCAACAGGATCATCTTTAGGTGAGGTAAGTGTCCTTCCTGCAAAAATGACACGCCAGGTTACAATGACATTGGTTGTACCTTTTTCTCAATCGCGCTTAACTTATGATAACGACCCCCTATATTTCTCATCATTTATCATTATCATCAAGAAGCTACATTCCTGTCTTGGATTAATAGACTTGTGATGAGTTTGTGGTATATCGATAACGGTATCGAAGTAGTTTACGAAAGACAAAAAACGATTTTAACGTATATAGCTTATACAATTTGATAGATATGGATCTACACTGGGCATTCGTTTTATGAATAACATTAAAAATACCAATTTACTGGCTCAGAATCGCATTTTGACAATCAATGTCTCTTCAGTGATGATCGAGGCCGAAATATTTGAAAATACAAAACCTAATACTAACGCTAACGAAAGCTATACTTTTATGTAGCCTAGTTGGTTGCGTGGTCTAGGGCGCAGGACACAGTGCAGGTGGTGTTGTCACGATATCTCAGATGAAGGGGTTCGAATCCCACTGAGGGAAGAACCAAAAAAAATGATACCGCACATTTTCAGACTTTGCTAACGAAATATATATTTCTTTTAAACATATTTAGTTTAGTACTGTTTGTTACCCGTGTTATTTTAGATGTAAACCTACCAGTTATATATACTGTAGCTCCAGCCTCACCCAGTTGTAGAGCTATCCCCTTACCAATACCTCTAGTTGCTCCAGTTACGATACATACTTTTCCAGACAAAGGCTTAGACATTTTGATTTATTTGTACAGGCGTATCAAAGTTTCAAGGTAACCAATGTTTTCAAAAACTTTCTATCTGGAATAAAAGATTTTATATTTTGGTCAGTCCTTATCTTCAAGTAGATATACAACATAGTGGAAGCTAAAGTTCCAAAAAGCTTTCATGTATCGTTTAAATCTGTGTAATATTTAGTACAATACCAGGGTGTATTATATATCAAAAATCTTTTCATAAGTTTGAAAGTTTTTTTTTTTAAATTTTGGAAGTTCAAGTGTAAAAAGTAGTCTGTATGTCACACAGAGTAACTCTTATGTGATTTTTAACTACTTTTTATTTTTTTTTTTTATTTTTAACTACTCAAATAATAATACACCAAACACTAGATATCTTCAAAAAGGTCTGACATGGCCCATTGGAAGAATCAACTTATTTTCATCCTCTTTTTCATTCCAACGATCTTGAGCTAGTAAGGAAATGTCCTTAGAAAATCTTCATTAAAGGTAAACAAATCAAGCTGCATCGGGAGGGTTTCATTACAGTTGTTGCCTAAGGTTTGACGTTAATGCAAATAGTGGATGAAAATAATTAGATGCGGAGAGGGAAACTAATTAATATATCATTCCGAAAGATATAGTGTATTATCGCCTTGATTCGAAAAGAACAGTGTGAAATAAATTAAAGTTTAAGTGCTCTTACAGATTTTTTTTGGTACCATCATTTACTGATGGGATAATTACACTTATGTATTAGTCCTAGCATACAGGCTTACAATGAGTTTATATGTATTAGTCCTACCATACAGGCTTACTACGAGTTTATATGTATTAGTCCTACCATACAGGCTTACAACGAGTTTATATGTATTAGTCCTACCATACAGGCTTACAACGAGTTAATATGTATTAGTCCTACCATACAGGCTTACAACGAGTTAATATGTATTAGTCCTACCATACAGGCTTACAATGAGTTTATATGTATTAGTCCTACCATACAGGCTTACAATGAGTTTATATGTATTAGTCCTACCATACAGGCTTACAATGAGTTTATATGTATTAGTCCTACCATACAGGCTTACAATGAGTTTATATGTATTAGACCTACCATACAGGCTTACAATGAGTTAATATGTATTAGTCCTACCATACAGGCTTACAACGAGTTTATATGTATTAGTCCTACCATACAGGCTTACAATGAGTTTAATATATGTATTAGTCCTACCATACAGGCTTATGAGTTTATATGCATTAGTCCTATAGCTAGCATATAGGCTTACAATGAGTTTATATGTATTAGTCCTACCATACGGGCTTACAATGAGTTTATATGTATTAGTCCTACCATACAGGCTTACAATGAGCTTATATGTATTAGTCCTACCATACAGGCTTACAATGAGTTTCTATGTATTTTTATATCAACAACAACAACATCCCTAGGTTACGTAACGACATAATTTCTTACCATTACATGCATTTATGATTTCATATCAGTATAAACTGGATGCAGAATTGTCATTTGGCATATGCTTTATATAAGAAACACTAATTAAACTTCCCAAATATTCACCAGAGATATCATGTGTGTTACCTGTGTTATGTGTACAAATAGAAATTCATAAATATATAGTACATCTAATAATAGATTGTGTGTATTTTTAGATAAGCAATTTTAATATCAGATTAAAATTTTGAATAATATGATCCTTCTTTTTAGTTTTCAACTAATGAAATCTCGGATGTCAATTTATATTTTGTTGAAGCCAAACAATCGAAATTTGGATTGGTACAATTACTTTAGCCTTATTTTTATTTTTGTCTATTTCATATAATCAATTATAATATATATACATTATTACTGTGCGAATAACAGAAACGCTTATTTTTTCTAGCATTAGATACAAACTTCAAGTCCCTTGCAAAGTGTTTTGTGTTCGTACCGACCGACTAAGCAGCCAACAATGTGGAACGGAGGTTTTTGAGAATGGTATTATATTTTTTTCTACATTTAAGGCCGTGCGCGCCACAGAAAATCAAATAGTAGACAATCATTTGAACATTTGTTTTATACAACTGAATGGCTAATTTTTATTATTAATCTCGTGAACATATACTTTATTTTAACAGAAAATCCTTCATTTTATACAAATCTTCAGGACATGTACTGCTATTGAATTAATGTCTTTCCGTACTCTAATATTCGCCGACAGTCGTTAACAAAAGCATTCGTTATATCCAGTGATCAGCTATATCGCACGAGAGATCTATCGAGTACAAGCACTATATTCAGACGTCTTCAAGTATAGTTCAGATTTCGTCGAGGAGGGAACATACACAGTAAGGTAAAGTATAGACTTGTTCAAGTATGTTTCAGACTTTGGCGATGACAGTTCTTACACACTCATTTACTGTTCAGACTTGTTCAAGTATAGTTCTGACTTAGTCAAAGACAGAGTTAAGTAATGTTCAGACTGTTTAGACTTTTTCCAAGTAAAATATACACCACTTTTCATTACGGTTTTACATCGGTTTTGACTAATCAAGTAAAAATACAGGAAATTATACAGTTTATGATGTGGAGCAAGATCTGCTTACTCCTTCCGGAGCATCTGAGATCACCCCGGTTTTTGGTGGGGTTCTCGTTGCTCAGTCTTTGGTTTTCTATGTTGTGTTTTTAAAGGTTGTTTGTCTCTTTGTCGTTTTTCTTTATTTGCCATGACATTGTCAGTTAGTTTATTTTCGATTTATGAGTTTGAATATCCCTTTGATATATTTCGCCTCTCTTATACATAACAACAAATCTTTTCTTTGTAGACAACTATGTTTATGTCGCATAAATTGATCAACTAATGGTGACCCTAAATTTTTTAAACCTTCTTTTTGGTGGAAGTGGGGGGAATCAACATTAATTTAACTGCAGTTAAATGAATATTTTGACAGGTCACTTCTGAGTTTAAAGATTCTAGTATGCAGACTATATGTTCTGTTTAATTTTATTTTTTGTTCAATAAACAAGTGGACAAAGCTATCTATTCATTCATAAACGTTTGCTTTCTTTATTTGATTCTAAAAAAATGAACAGCATGCATAAACAAAAACAAAATTCAATACTTGTAAACAGAGACGGCAGAAAGTAATGAAGACAAAAAATAATTTGATTGCTGAAAACATGTTTATGCATATTATGAATACAAAATGATAGTTCTAATAAAGATAATATTTACATGTACATTTTAATTTTGATTTCTATAAATGATGCATTATTGTATAGCTGTAATATCTATTTGGACAAGTACAGTGTTGAGAGGATGAATAGTGTTTATACGTTACAGAAAAATATTGACAGTTGTTGTTGTAATATTAAAACAAATGATCCATAAACAATGAAATGACTTAAAATTTGTTTCCTGCTACAGCCAACATCCATTTGGGAATGTAAACAAAACCTGGAACAACACTGGCAAGCCGTCTTGTACTTGGACTCAGTTTTAAAATGGACTTTACCTGTCTGATGTTTTGAGGATCTTTTCCTAAAATGATATGGAAAACAATTGGTATATATAGGATAAGCTAACTTACTTATACATCATCTTTTACAACAATTCAGCCAATTCATCACTGTTTTAAACGGTTCCTTTAATACTCAAACGGAATTTAACATTGTAAGCAAAGCAATCATCAGCTAGGCGTTGCAGTTAAGTTCTTTAATTCTAGGGGAAACTCAAATCGTACTGATACAAACAAAATAAAAATATACACAATGTCGTTATAGATACTGAAGTATCTTTGAAAGCGTTATTAATTCCACTCACTGACTTAGTGGGTTACGTGCAGTTATTGATTTTGAATATCTATATCTTTTTGTTAGATCATATTTTGGGCAAAATATGACTAAGTCAATAATTTAAAGAAAACCCTTTGATATAAAATAAGAGCAGGATACAAAATGAAATTCAGTAGCAAGCTTAAGTGGAAATGCAGAAACAAAGACGGACAAATTAATGAATGGAGGAACATCAAAATTATGTAATGCCCTAGGTTAGTTAGATTCAAAAGGAGACTGTAAATAAAAAAAAATCCCTCCAAATTTCGCTTGCATTAGACGATGCCATTAACTATTTTTAGTTTTATTTATTTTTATTTCGCACGGACTGGAAATAAAGTTTTTTAATTAATTCTCAAGAGCAAAGCTGAAATTGATTGAAAAAGGATGAATGCATATCTGTTTTAAGTGGCAATTTTTGACAACAAAAAGTTTGAGAAGAGAGTCGGAAATACCAAAGGGACATTGAAACTCAAAAGTCGAAAACAATCTGACAACGCCATGACAAAAAACATGAAAGCGACGAAACGACAAACAACAGTTTACAAAACACAATTTAGAAAACTAAAAACAGAGCAACACGAGCCCCAACATCGGGAGTGATCTCAGGTGCTCCGGAAGGGTAAGTAGATCATGCTACATGACCACATGTAAATGTGATATTGACTGAAAATTTTCTTTGTTCCAGACCAAGTCTCTCTGTCGAAATGCTTAACATGCAAACGGTCAGGGTAATAGTCCAGATGTGTCATTTTCTATTACTCTTACCTATTGTGGTACCAGTATGCTTAACGAAGAAACAGCAAATTTCAATTCAAAAGTCAATGGTTTTACACAGACGGTGATTAAAAACAAGACCTTCTACAGCTAAACCGAGCATGATATCACGATATGACCGAGGGGGGCACATATATATTGTATCTACCGTCAATGTCTTTAAATCCATATTCTTTTCCAAGGTCTGCAGTTGTTAAAATTCTGCCAGATTTTTTCATTATATTTGGATCTGAAATGAACAAAGAATTTTATTGAAATTATTTTTCCTGATTTTACAAAGTTACCTCATGTAAATGAAAATGATATGATATTTGATTTATTGATATTGTTTTTTATGCTATTTTTATTTCATTGTGTAGTTTTTATTATTTATTAAATTATACTCTGCCATACGCTTTCCAAAAATAAAGACTTTTTGTGACTATTTATCAATTCACACCCCAAATCAAGAAAAAGATAAGTTTTACGCTTAAAATAAGGATTAACTGGGAAAGTTGATTCAGACAATCAACTGCAAAATTCAGATCAAGGGGAAAAATTAAATTTTCTTTGCACAAAGAATTTAAATAAACAAAATTTTAATTTTGATTATAGTATGATATAGAATTACGGCCCTCTGAGGATGGGGGTATCCAAAATAGTAAATCCTGCTAAGTGTCATTTCCCCAACGGCTTAAGGCCGAGGGGGAATAACCCTAAGCATGGTTGATAATTTTGGATATCTCCCAACTCATATGGCCGTAACTGTTTTATTAAACCAAACAAATATTGACCTCACCGACGGTGAATAATAGGATTATTCACTGGACAGTACAATTTGGCCTCAACGGCGGTGAATAATATGGTTATTCAAAGGATGGTACAATTGTCGAGGCTATTCACCGGCCCTGTCGATTTGGACGAAATTTCCGAATTAATTCAACCACGTGATCTTTTATTAACCAATAAATTTATTCACTTATACTGTGAGGTATAATAGCCAATAATAATTTCTCCAAGTCGACTATAGGCTCCAGTGTTATTTTATAATTTCTTTCGTTTTTGACGAAGATTATATCTAATGGTAAGATGTGGACGACACATCACTTCCAATCAGGACGTTGCCCAACTGCAAAGAAACACAAAAGCTACATAATACTGTTTTCATTTATGATAGTAATTTAGTAACAGTTAAAACATGGATACAATTTTAGAGAAGTGCCTGATGTATCCACAAGGCTTCACGCACTAGTATTTAAATTCTTTATGCCTCAAATGTTTTTCTAATTTCTGTTTTAGTATAAGCTCATTAGTTTTTTTTTAAAAAGTAGACGTGTTGTGATAATTAACTAGGATAATATAATGAATTTAAATTTTCGAATCCTGTGGACAGTTGAAGGTACATTGTGTATTACAGGCGGAAACCCGGTTGAAATTAAACAAAGGAAATGGAACTCTTTGTTAGAGAAGGCAAAAAAGGCCAAGTTGGTAAATTTGAATTGTTTACATCTGTTTCTATGGGCTTTAAAAGTTAAATGATGCGCCTAATTTAGGATTTTATGCGTCTTGTGTATGTGTTTGTACTTAAATTATAGTATGGATCTTCGAGATATTTGTAAACTTTTTAAATTATAGACTAATTTTCACAAAAAAGTCGATTGTGGTAGGTGCAAATACATGTGGAACTTTTTTGTGCATAAGCATAAATTCCGCCGAAAAAAATTCCAAAGAAAGATAATAGATTGATCTTTTTAAAGCATTAATTTGCATCTATGTCCCCGGTGACAGTTTTTTGGGAAAAAATCCCCAAAATGGGCAATAATTTCATCGAAAAGAGAACGTCGAGTACACCTTTTTATGTTCAGGCGTGTTTGAGTTGACTATTCTGTCTTGAAAACGTATAAAAGAAAAATATTTGAAACATCATCTCGCTTCAGATTCTATTATTTTTATATATTTAGGCTCTAGGTTGATATAATAACATTCAAAATTTACAGTACTAAAAAATGAAATATGGGTCAAGTGATACCTTTCTAATGAGTCATAACAATAGAGTAGGTGTCGTCGAATAACACATTTTTACCAAAAGTACTGACGAAAGACTTTTCAAGTGGATCTTAAAATGCATAACTTAAAAAAAAACTTCCGTTTTTTTGTGTTTGTTATCAAGGGTAATTATTCTTCAGCCTCTGAAAATGTTTAGTCGGCCCTTCCACGAAATATTTAATTAGAATTTTTTTTAATATTTTTGATCTTTCGAAAATTCCCCCTGACAACCGGTCAGACAATAGTTTTAAGTTGACCAAATGCCTAAAAGTACATTAAATGATGCTCAGTAGTTAGTAGCGATACATTTGTCTTTTAAAATATAACTGGCATATAAGGATCGTAATGATACTATGTGGATAAATTTATCGGTTTTCAAGAGCTAAATTGACAGCGCGTCATCACTACAATGGCTTCCATTTTTACGATTATAAAAATTAGGTGGCGTAATGGGGAGATAATTTTGACGAAGTAGAATCCTGACTGTTATAAGTACTACGGGTGATAATTTTAATAAAGCAACAAGATCGTATACCTGTTGCTAAGGCCACAATTGCTTTGCCTGCAAATTCAGTGCTCTCTGCTTTTTCGACCACGGCACCCGTATCAATTTTTGGCATCTAAAAAGAGATGATTCAATTTGTTATTTATGCTCACTATTTACTTTTCTACTTAATCTGATTTTTTTTGTTGGTCTACTATCTGAAAAGAGATTCTAATCAATGTATGGTTTTTATTGAAACCTTTTAAAAAAATAATTGGAAAATGAATAAAATAGATGTGGACTATACATTAATTAGACAGCAAACCAACGATAAACACATTAAAAATCTATCGATAAACAAACGATCTTTAGCAAAAGACGAGTGTTTGTACAATGTGGCATGCTCTAAACCGTCCGAGTTTAGAAAAGTTGAAAATAAATTAACAGAGGTTGTTAAAGATCTAATACATATAAAATACACGCAAGAACAAAAAAAAAAAACCCTTATGTTCTAACCAAAAGTAACCACAGACAAGGTTCTTGATTAGGGATATAGACACATGAACAAGTAAAGGGGCTAAAATAGTTTTTTTTTGCCTGCAACCGTTTGAGAACAAACAATACGGTAAAAATCAGACTAGAAAAAAAAACCAATAAACAACAGGAACACTACTTTATGTACAACAATACTAAACAATATCGAATCAGACTAAGATGGCTTGCCGTTATTAAAATCAAGCTCAAAGTTCTTAAAAGAGATGCTTAAGATCCCAAGTCAAAGACAAACTGACAACGTCATGGCCAAAAACGAAAAACGAAGAAAAGATAAGTAAAAGTCTACAAAATAAAGCATGGAAAAATATAGTCTAAACAAACCTGCCGATACAGATAATATGAAATTAAGTCGGCCTCATATCTTGACTTAATATGGGGCCAGCTGAAGCCCGCCTCCGGGTGCGGGATTTTCTCGCTGTGTTGAAGACCCATTTGTGGCCTTGTGCTGTTTTCTGCTCTTTGGTCGGGTTGTGTCTTTGACACATTCCCCATTTCCGTTCTCAATTTTATTACATCCAGAAATTGACAATGATGGTCGGTTGAAATCAAAACTTTATGCCAAAAGAGATGATTTCAGCTTCCCAATTGTGAACTTCTCATTTCTATGTAGCAACATTCCAGTAGCACCTGCATACGGAGTATATATCTCCCAGTTGATGCGATATTCCAGGGCTTGTATTTCCTATCATGATTTCCTTGATAGAGGGTTGCTGCTCACAAGGAAGCTGTTAAACCAAATGTTCCAAGTGGCGAAGTTGAAATCGTCCCTTCGTAAATTTTACGGTCCAATTGTCGTAACTACAATCCCGTCCCCTTTTTTGTACTAGCACGAGCAACACGACGGGTGCCACATGTGGAGCAGGATCTGCGCACCCTTCTGGAGCACCTGAGATCACCCCCAGTTTTTTGGTGGGGTTCGTGTTGCTCAGTCTTTGGTTTTCTATGTTGTGTGTCGTGTACTGTTGTTTGTTTGTCTATTTCATTTAAGCCATGGCGTTGTCAGTTTATTTTCGACTTGTGAGCTTGAATGTCCCTTTGGTATCCTTAGTCTCTCCTTTACTAATACAAACCAGTGAACCTGACATTAAGGATTCTACCAAAAGTAGATCTTTTCCTCGATATTGGCACAGATTGACTTCAAACATAAATCTATGACAAATTGATGATTTCAACCATCCAATTGTAGATAATTTGGTTTATGACAGAAAAAATCTATCATTTGAAAAAGACAAATTAAGATAACAAACGAAAACTGAGGGAATCGTAAGAACTTAAAAACGAGAGCGACCAGGTGAGTCTACAGAGACAGCGTCTACTGTTATACGTGTATCAGCCGCCATGCGAATTCACACTCATCCAAAACGTCACAATCGGGAATTTGACACAGTCGGTTAAAGAACAGATCAGATGACTAGACTATACTAGCATCTAAAAATTCAGGACTGCGAAATTTAGTTATTATAAATTAGTTAGTTGAGAAACCGACATATCGTAAATGTCAACCAATTTGTAATAATAACCGTAAAACTTATGCAGTGTCAATTTCAGTCGTTCTTCCTCATAACTCTGTTGGAGCAGTTTTTGTGTAAGGAGCACACCCTAATTCCGTACGTATAATGTGAACATGCCGAGCGTAACGTATTAACTGAGATATGTAAACACCATACGATGGTATGTGACTGCTGAGAAATAGGAAGTATCCGTATTTTCATGAGAGATTTTACTGTCATAAACCAAATTAACTAATAACAGTTGGAAGGTTGCAATCATCAATTTGTCACAGATTCATGCTGAACATCGGGTAAACTATTATTGCCATAAATTAACCTATACGAATTATGTTCTTACATCTTCGGGTACCGCTTTATCAAATTTTTTTATGACGTCTGTCTCAATCATATTTTCCATATGTTCTGTCCGTACAAGACCAGGCCATAAACTGACAAACGATACGTTCATTTTCTTAAGTTCAACAGCACAATCTGCAGCCATTCTATCCATCTGAAAAGTAATTTTTACATTGGCTACAAGAATTCAAACCCTTATTATACACGTATCATTGAACTGCTGAAACCCCCTTTCCCCGGTCAAAAAATTAACAACATAGACCTCAAATTAAACAATATAGCACATAATTTAGAGAATTAATCACAAAAAACATTCAAATAATGAAAATTAAAACAAGGAAATGAGAACTCCCATAAGCAACGAGCTCATGTCAGATTCTACCGTTCTTTAACTTCTTTATAATTTATGGTGCATGCACTTAATTACATGTGGAACACTATTGCAACATTGTTTTTAAATTTTGTTTTCTAAATTTCCTATTGTTTATGATACTTTTCCGAGGTCGCTAGTTCAAACAGTGAATTTCACCTTTTTAGTATGGATGAGGGTAATCTGTAGAATCAAGATTACATCAAAAGAATAAAAAGACTGCAAATTATAATAAGACAGCAATTACTCACGGCCTCTTTGCCAACACCATATGGTACATTAAACAAATACCGAAGCCCTCCTATGGATGATATGTTGACGATGAGACCAGACTTTCTTACTGTCATCAATTTTGCTGCATGAACCGAACATAAATAGTTATTCCTACGAAAAGATGTCTATTTTCAGTCATGTATCTAAAATCAATTATGTTTACAAATAAGGTTTTCAAAACATTAATTGAAACTAACGAGAAAACAAAATGCTACTTTTTAATAAATTAACAACGCATGTGTCATTTTGATTCTTTGTTGTAATGTTTCTACTATTAAATGGGCATATAATCTCTAGTTAAATTAATGAAAACATACATGAGGATATGAAAATAAATTGCGAGCGTCCAAAGCATTTTTCTGTATTTAGCGCCATTCAATTACAATACCATCTAGTTCTATCCATAGGTACATGCAGAATACGTAATATTATGTACTTACCTTAGACCAACATTATTGACGGTATCCCACATTGAGATAGGTTGTTCCCAAAATGGTATTCCTACATTCTCCGCTATAGCCTATGTGTAAAAAATTAACAATATAATTGTACGCAGATTCTTGAAATTTCTCTTTTTAAAACAAGCTGCCAATCAATAACACTGAATGTGAGGTAATGTCAATGAGACGCAACCAAACAATACAACACAATATATAGGTCAGCGTCTGTCTTAACAAGTGTCCTTTATATGATGTCAAACTCTTAAACGCCCTAAATATTGAACACAAAGCAAAAGAGAATACAAAAGATCTATCATCAACACCAAATTCCTAAAAGAACGACATTGGCTAAGTTCTAGACTTGGAACAGGTATATTTTTGTAAAAAACGTGACGAAGACAACACACAATGACAATAAGTACAATAATATATCCATTCCGTTTTAATCAAGGGCGTTTATTTCATGACTTATTACACAATATACTTTCTTCTATTCAGAAGAAAACACCTTACTTAAATTACGCGATAATTACGACAAAAACAAGATCAAAGTACTGTGCAGAATTTCAATACAGCTAAGAAGCATATTCAGTCTAACATCAGTGTTACTAAGTTAGCTATTTTTTAAATCTGTTAAAATTACCTTGACAGCAGCGTATGCATTGTTGACGAGAAGATCTAGGCAACCATCTTGTTCCTTTGAAACCCGACCGAACAACTCTTCGATATCACTGTCTTTGGTGTGATCACACTGCACTGGAATACATTTTCCTCCTCTCTTCTCAATCTAAAAGTTTGTTCATTTTAAAGAAACAAATAAAAATGCTTAGATTAGATAAGTCAGTATTATGTATTTCTAAAGAAAGAAGGCTTTGATTCAATTAAATTTCCCAGTAGTTTCTATTTAAGGTCCGCACTTATTAAAATAACGTTTACCATTCTTGATGCATTCGATGTTCATTACTATCTATCATTATGATTCAAAGACAAAGTTAAGAAAACAAACGATAATAAACTTATTAGGAACTATACAACGAAATGTGTCTTAAGGGTCTAGCTAAATACTTCTAAGGATAATTGTGTAGATAGACCTGAAGGATTGAACATTTGCTTGACATAATATTTTGTTGGAACTTGAATTACCTCCTCTGCTGTTTCTGTTAATGAACCTCCAACAGGATCATCTTTTGGTGAAGTTAGTGTTCTACCTATTAAGTGATACAAAACACACTTATAAAGAGAATGTTTTAATATAATACTAATTCATAAAAAAACAGTCATCAAGTCAATCAAAACACACTCTAAAACAACCATGTGCCCTGAAAATTAAAAAAAATGACTATATGTTTGAGTCTCGTGTTGGATGTTATTTAAAAACATTTCATGTTTTAGTCACATGCGATTTCTCTAGAATTTCTTTTTACAGTGGCAGTGTTTTGTGGCTATATTTTTGAATAGTACTATAAGACGTTTTCTATGCCAATTCTGATCATAACTGAATATCGTGAAATATGTTATCTTTGTATTTTTTTTTAAACGACAAACTAAGCGAAAAATAAGTCATAAATATTTATGGCAATTATAATTATTTTGTTTAATAGTAATATTTTATTGGCGAAATTAATTCTTTTATGTTGAGCATCAAGTAATTATGTTTTGACTGCTTTCATAAACACAAATCTATCTACAGTTGCATCTTTATTCAGACGTCATGCGAACTTGTTATATACACAATAGCTCCAGCGTGACCAAGCTGTAATGATATACCTTTAGCGATACCTCATATCGCTCCTGTCACAGTACATTGAACTAACCTGTTATGTATATAGTAGCATCAGTTTGTCATAGCTGTAATGCTATACATTAACCGAAACCTCTTACCGCTCCTGTCACAATAGATTGTACTCACCTGTTATGTATACTGTAGCACCAGTTCGTCCTAGCTGTAATGCTATACATTAACCGACACCAGTTATCGCTCCTGTCACAGTACATTGAACTCACCTTCTCAGTATACAGTAGCACCAGTTTGTCCTAGCTGTAATGCTATACATTAACCGACACATCTTATCGCTCCTGTCACAATAGATTGTACTCACCTGTCACGTGTACTGTAGAACCAGCTTGTCCTAGCTGTAATGCTATTCCTTTACCGATACCTCCTATCGCTGATGTCACAAAACATTGTACTCACCTGTTATGTATACAGTAGCACCAGCGTGTCCTACCTGTAATGCTATACCTTTATCGATACCTCTTGTCGCTCCTGTCACAATATGTTGAACTCACCTCCCATGTATACAGTAGCACCAGCTTGTCTTAGCTGAAATGCTTTACCTTTATCGATACCTCTTGTCGCTGCTCCTGTCAAAATATATTGTACTCACCTGTTATGTATACAGTAGTACCAGCTTGTCCTAGCTGTAATGCTATACCGTTACCAATACCTATTGTCGCTCCTGTCACAATACATCATACATTGCACTCACCTGTTATGTAGACTGTTGCACCAGCTTGTCCTAGCTGTAATGCTATACCTTTACCGATACCTCTTGTCGCTCCTGTAACAATACATACTTTTCCAGACATAGGTCTAGCCATTTTATTTATTCTGTAAAGAGGTTAATTATGTATAAAATAACATTGATGGTTGCTGTCTGTCATAATTAATATTTTTGTTTATTGTGTTTATCATAAATCAAGCCGTTGTTCTTTTCTTTGGATTGATTCGCATTTTGTCATGCTTTTGGCCTTTTGTGGCTGACTATACTATCCCTCTTTCATTGTTCAGTACACGGGTCACACCAGAATTGATTTTAAATAAACACTTTTTTTTTCTTTTTTCTTGTCTTGATGGAGGCGGCCCATTTATAATTCTCTGTTTGTTCTGTGTTAAAATGAGAAGATGTGGCATGATTGTCAATGAGGCAACTCTCCACCAGAGACGAAATAACGTAGAATTTAACAACTATAGGTCACCGTACTGCCTTCATCAATGAGCAAAACCCATACCGCATAGCAAGCTATAAAAGGCCCCAAAATGACAAATGTAAAACAATTCAAAAGAGAAAACTAACTTGTGGGAAATCTAGTGACTGGGAACAATAGAAAATTCACTCTTCTTATGAAAAAGTCGAAAACATCCATAATAAAACAATGCCGGTGACGATACTGATCAAAATTTATTCCTGAACAACAATCGTAGATTTTAAAGAAATTATTTGTTAAGACTGTGTTATTATAAATATACATGCAAATACACGATATTTTATGTTCAGTATTTATTGAGATAATTGCATTAGAAGCTTGTGAAACTGAAATCTAAAAAATGTTTATCTTTCCTGCATATTGATAAAAAATTGAAAAAAATCATGTACATACAAAATCTAAAGATCTTTTTGGTCACCAATTTCGGAGTGATTCACAAAGTGTTTAGCATGTTACAATTTCCAAAATTTATACATATTTTTCACATCTAAGTTTTCGAATACACCGGTCTGCTCTTGTCACGTGACCATTAAATATAAAAAAATATTGTCTTTTCGTGAATATAACAATTTAAAAGTCTGTCTGTGCAGGTTCAAAATTTAAAGATAAATATCTATATAAAATAGTTTAAGCGTTAAAAGATTTTTACCATTATTTTTATACAATTTTTAGAAATTGTTTTAAAGGTCGTCTCAATTGCTGTACATCTATTTGCAGTCTTGTCCATCTATTCACATTCAATTTGCTTAGCAACTTAATTTCAAAGGTGTTAATCTTTGCTGCATATCAATCGATTCCTTTGGAAATTTTTCCCCTGAACTTCTCTGATCTAGCTGCATACATATACGGATAATTGGCAGGTTCAAGAGAGTTATACAGCCAGTAGAAAAATAAATTAGAGAGTACTCCAGGAATTCAGTCGCATAGCAACATTTTAAATCAATTTTACACCAAGCTCATATGGCCTGCTGTACTCGTCGTTTGCTATTTAAGGAGGAAAATGATAACATTAAATTGAAATTTTGTTTTTATTTCAATTCATTTCTATTTTTACTATTTACCGGAACGCTTTCTCTTGAATTTATAATTGATAGGGTCCTTGCTAAAACGGGAAACACATTGAAAAGATAAAGTTTTCAGCGTGTACAGGGGAGGTAATATTTTGTCACTAAACTTCCCTCTGTAACGGCCTGATTTATGTACAAAATAATAAACGAAAAACAAATATAATATGATTTATGTTTAGTCATCAATTGTACATTTAGAGGTTCATTGCCAAGACATGTTATTGATGAATAAAAGTACATTCATAATTAATTGCCAGGATCTTATGGCATCCACTATTTCATCTATGTACTATTATAAAAGAATATGGAATAACAAATGGACTAATCTCCGTTTTTTATTTATAAACAAAAATTATCCATATGTATTCGCCTGTCTAAAAAATCTGTTTAAAAATCATTTTAGGAGCAATTGGTGATTGTCTGTCATATTTTGGACTTGATAAAGGCTCTTTTATCAATGTAAGTGGTAGGTAAAAGCAGTGGGTTTGAACTACGGAATGGGGTTTGCTCATTGTTGAATACCGTATTGTGACCTATAGTCGCTAACAACTACGTCATTTGGCTTTAGTAGATATGTATCACATTAGCAATCATATCACATCTTCTTTTTTTTTTATATTTTTGGCGATCAAAACCTTCAACTTCCATAACATTTCATTTAAGTTCCAATTTATGTTCACATTTTAGGCCAAGGTAGAAATACAATTATGAAAAATGTAATTTACTGATAGACGTATAGATCATGGGATACAAAGATGATTTGGTCCTAAGGGACAAGGATATAGAAGAAGCAATCATCAATTTCTTGAAAATTTAAGCTTGTTTAAAGTGATCAACAGGGGAATTCTGAAAAGAAGCACATTTTGGTCACATATTGCCCTGCAATTTGGCGCTAAGATGACATTAACCGGACTACAAACTAAACAATTAGCTTGAACTTTGTACTTGTCGACAGGTTACTTATCGTATTCAATGGCTACTTTATATGGGTCGGATAACAGGTAAAGATTTTAAAAAATATTAGTGTAAACGAAAAGTTATTACTTTAATGCAAAAGCACTCACCTTGGCAACTTCTATTAGCAATCAAGTTCTTTATCTATGTGTCAATTAACTGAAATTTACTGTTCACATAGCAAATCCTTACTAGTTACTACTGTATCCCATAATCTTTCAAACTATTATCAAAAACAAACACATCAAGGTGACGGACGACATTAATGAAATTGATTCATTCTAATTATTGTTACCATAAACAAGCCATATCGTTCTAAACAAATTCGATGATAGCGGTTTCAATAACAAAATATGAATAATGTATTCAGCCCTCCAAAAATAAAACAGCACCTATATTTTTATTATGTACTTTTAACTTTTAGATTAATTTTCTAATTCATTTCCTCAAAACCTTTCTCGAAAAACTAACATTTTGAGGTTCAAGACACATCGTATTGCATTACTAGAAAGGTCATTGCATACATGAATTGCTCGTTTTTGCGGCTTTGCCTAACTCGTGATCTATTTATTTTCCTTTCATACGAAAACTGATCAAAACGCACACATTAAAAATGACAAACTCTTCGAAATGCAACTATCGAAATGTGGATACAGTTTTCAATACATAAATCAACCTATGTTGGTTCTGGTAACCTTTACTGTAACAGATGCGCATTTCAATAATTTTAGTCTCTTCGTTGATGCTCAATGCCAAACTAATTGAAAATCCAAAACCCAATACAAACCTTTGAAGAGCTGATATCCGAAAAGAACACGAACAGAGCAAATCTGGATAAGGACTCAAAGTTCTGCACGAGAGAGATAAATTCCTTACAAAAGGATTTCAACATTTTGAACAGCAAATTTCAACAACAAAAAATCCATATTTTCTTTCCTTCTCTCATTTGGTATTAACATACAAGAGGACGATGCAAATCGCAGTCTTTATACTGAAAACCTAAATTAACCGACAGTAGTTTACCGATGTATAAATGTAGTAAATCGATTAACAGAGGTAATCTTAATAATAAAACTGAGGGCATTGCATGAACTCCAAAAGAATCGATACCGGATGAGTAGACATGCGGATCCTTAATATCATAAAAATCTTTAGAAAGAACGATGTATAACCAAGTCGTCAAGATGTTCCACTAAACATCTTTCTTAAAGTCTTACATTCATTTCGACGGTAGCATAGCTGGAGATGCGTACCCCGTCTACGCAACCGATCTAGCGTCGTTGTAATTCATGCGATTCCATCAGTTTCTGTTAAGGTACCTTAATTTGTCTCATCGTAATCGGTTTACGAGATTTGAACGTTAACATTGGTAAACTACTTTCGTCTTATATTTAACCAGCAATGTCAGTCAGATCTGAAGTCTTAAAAATTCTACAGATCAACTCAAAAACCTTCAATTTTGCAGTCATATCAAAACTTTTGATTAGTCAACCCTTTACACTACTATTCACCATGCTCAATTGAAGGATCAACTATGTCGTCCAAAAATTAAAAAAAATTGGCAAATTGTAGATAGAAGTCCTTGTTTTAGGTCATAAAAACCTTGCTTTGAGAAGAACCGCACTGAGTCCAACTACAAATACATAGAAGATGATATCATCAAAATGTTTGACTTTTTGATCGACAACACATTTGTTGAGTTTCGTTGATTGATAGTTCAAAATATAGTGGGTATTTCAATGGGTACTAAATATGCACCCTTACTGTCCGATTTGTTTTCGTACTCAATTGAAGTAGAATTAATACAGAACCTTCTCCAAGACAAAAAGAAAAAGCACCTGACAAAGTTTTTAATTTTGCTTTCAGATGTATTGATGATGTCCGTCACTCAATGACCTACATTTCAGTGACTACTTGAATCCAACAGAGTTATCAGGAAGAACGACTGAACTCGACACTACATAAGTTTTACGGTCACCATCACAAATTGGTTGAATTCTGCGATGTGTCTATGTCTCAATGCACTAGTGACCGGTGTCACGGTCTTACAGTACCAGAATCTATGACAAACGAGGAGACGATTTTAATTTAGAAATTATCTATTTCCCCACCTTAGTAGTAATATGCCAACTTCACCTGCATATGGGATATACATTTCCCAACTCATTTGGTATTCAAGAGCTTGCAGCTGCTACTCAGACTTTATAAAACGTCACCAGTGTCTGAGCAGAAAGTTGATGAACCAGGTTAATGTCAAAGAGCGTCTCGTCATTTTTCTTAAAAAGTTCATCGGGAGATACCAAGACCTTGCTGATAAATATTCCGTATGAACTTACAAATAATACATGATGGTCTTGAAGTATAGATTCTAGGTACTGACGTTGTTTATTACCTTAATTACGTGTTATGGTGTTCTTTTATTTGTCTTTGTAAATTATTAACCTTTACTGTTTAGTCCATTTTTGGTAATATCCTTTGATGTGACTCGGTACTTATACATCCCGCCATTGTGTTATTATGCTATGGTAATTTTTTGTATTCTTGTATTTCATTTTTGCTTATGTGCTTTGTCTATATCCCATTTTGTTTTTCTTTGTTGACATATTTGTTTGTTTTTATAGTGATTAAGATTATAACACAATGTTTACTGCTGTACCCCAATTTTTGACATTTTTTCCTATTATGTCTGTTTGTTTTGTTCACACATTGTTGTCAATATAATGGAATTACATGCGACTGTCATACAAGTGAGAGGTTGAGATAGCTATAAAACCAGGTTTAATCTACCATTTTCAACAAAAGGAAATGCCTGTACCAAGTCAGGAATATGACAGTTGTTTTCCATTCGTTTAATATGTTTGAGCTTTTGATTTTGCCATTTGATAAGGGACTTTCCGTTTTGAATTTTCCTTGGAGTTCGGTATTTTTGTTGTTTTACTTTTTACATTTTTCCTTAGTGTTGATTCGAATGTGATGCATGAGTAACTGGAGACGCTTACCCTATCGATACAACCGGTCTTGCTTCTTTTGGTGTTCTTTCGATTCTCTCAGTTTTTGTTTGTTACCATGATTTTTATCTTTTTAAATAATTCATAAGAATTAAACATCGGTAAACTACTGTTGCCTCAAATTTACCGAAGTACTGAGCGGATAGTTTGGCGACAAATTTGCGGAATAATTATCCTATTCGTACACGCCTTTCTTTATTCCTAACCCCCTAGACTCTGTTATAAACTTTAAATTTGGTCGTCCTAGCAGAGAAGCAACACGACATTAAGTCACAAGTAACCCCATCTAAGAGATACTGATGGTTCATACTTTCCAGTTGAGAATAATAATCAATACAACTTCGAATAGAACAAGAATGTGTCCATAGTACACGGATGCCCCACTCGCACTATCATTTTCTATGTTCAGTGGACCGTGAAATTGGGGTCAAAACTCGAATTTGGCATTAAGATTAGAAAGATCATATCATAGGGAACATGTGTACTAAGTTTCAAGTTGATTGGAATTCAACTTCATCAAAAACTACCTTAACCAAAAACTTTAACCTGAAGCGGGACAGACGCATTTTCTATGCTCAGTTGACCATGCAATTGGGGTTAAAACTCTAATTTGGCATTAAAATTAGAAAGATCATATCATAGGGAACATGTGTACTAAGTTTCAAGTTGATTGGACTTCAACTTCATCAAAAACTACCGTGACCAAAAACTTTAACCTGAAGCGGGACGGACGAACGAACAAACGAACGGACGGACGGACGGACGAACGAACGGACGGACGGACGAACGAACGGACGCACAGACCAGTAAGGATAATGCCCCTACTACTATCGTAGGTGGGGCATAAAAAATATTCTAATAAGGTATGATATTTTACGATGTTCAAAATTGAAGTGATAAAAGTCATTAAAAATTTCTCAAATCAGCGAAAGAAAGGTTGACCAGTGGCATCAGAATTTTAGCATTATGTATTTCAAAACATGATACTTCATGTAAAAGAAAAGAACCACATGGTTGAGTATAAAGCAAGGAAACAACACTGTTTTGTTGTTTTTTTTGTTTTTTTTTTATCTCCAAGACTTTTCTTTTGGCCATGGTTTTTAGATATAAAAATATGTGGTATGAGTGCCAATGAGACAACCCTCCATCCAAGTCACAATATGTAAAAGTAAACCATTATAGGTCAAAGTACGCCTTCAACACGGAGCCTTGGCTCACACCGAACAGCAAGCTATAAAGGGTCCCTAAAAATGACTAGTGTAAAACCATTCAAACAGGAAAACCAAGGGTCTAATCTATATAAAAAACGAGAAACGAGAAACTATTTTTCGGCGTTGTTTATGATTGATCCTTGGTATTCCTCCTTATTTTTCATATCTTTCAATTGAATGTCCTTGGCTTTACTCTATATAATGTTCAATGAATGTATTGAAATTATGTGTTTCATTTTATTTAAGTTCAATTAGTTGCTGCAAATGAATTATAATATAATTCTAGATTATTCAATTGATATATTATTATATAAGTCGCATATCTAATCATCGCATCGCAAATGTCGTCGACTTTTACACACATCGAATAATGTTAAAAGAGTTAATCGTCTTAATTGCGATGGAAACCCAACATAAACTTCTTTTTATCAGACTGAACATGTACTAATACTGTTGGAACATGAATGTACATAACAATACGCAACAAAAATCCTATTGCACATGATATAAGTATAACAAAATTGCACTATGACTACTAAAACTTATTTCCAGATAAAGCCAACATCCATTTTGGAAGGTAAATAAAATTTGGAATTATATTAGCCAGCCATCTTGTCTTTGGGTTCATTTGTATAAGTGTACTCAGTTGTCTGATATTCATCGGTTCTCTACCTAAAATCAGAAATTTAATACGCATAAATAAAATAAGCCATGCTACTTTACGAAAAACCATACATAAAAATCTAATACTTTTGGTCAAATACTAATTGCCCTCGTAATATTTATATTTTGACAAAAGCTCAATAGAATTTGTATTTCATGTTTCATTGTTTTATGCATTTCCAAATCAAAGTTATTTATGATAAATAAAGACTTCTTATCTTAAATTTATCAAAAGACACAATCAAATCAGGATATTATTTTTTTAAAAGCTATCATTTTGTGATAACATTCTAGATTCAGTTCTGTAATTATTTTTAGTCTCGTTAAGAACTTCAAGGTAAATATTCGCTGATTCGAATAAACTGCGGTGTTTTCCTTCGTAATTGCGGTTACACAAGATCTTGAATGAAACAAATCAGTAAAAGTTGTGATAAAGTACTAAATAACTAAAAAAGAGACGGAATCACTGAGACCAGAGGAATTCATAAAATAATATCTAGATTGCCGAAGTGTACAAGGAAATCGTAAGGCAAAACAACTACAGGGACAAAATAAAATGTGAAAGAGACAAGCATATTGTATTTTGAATACTGTTCTATATTTGGTATAATATTGTTGCAATTACCATCTATATCCTTAAATCCGTATTCATATCCAAGGTCTGCAGTCATTAAAACTTTACCGGATTTTTTCATTATGTTTATATCTGAAAAGGAATTTATACTTTGGTTAAATAAAGAACTAATGATTTGAAGAACGTTTAATTTTAAGTACCTGCAATAACATATTTCAATTAATTCGATAACCATGATTACATATTTCTGATGATCTACAAAATCAAAAACAAAAATTCCAAAATATTTAGAAAAATTAAACAAACACAGGTTATTATTTTAAGCCACAATTATCCGACTATGAAACATTAAATTATTGTAAATATTTGTATGAAAATACAATTGTTAATATTACAAGATACTTTACTTTAAACATATTTTCATTGTCGAAACAATAAAAATCACCATGGAAAGAACACAAGTTTTAAACGTGTGAGGTTTTTTCCTATATCAAATAATCATTACATTTCAAAGTATATAGCATAATACAATTAATATAGCAATGTATGATATTTTAAAGGAAAATAATTGACACAATATAAAACAACACGGTAGTGAAATGAGGGTGTTTACTGCCGGAGGAAGAAAAATTTTTGAAAAGGGTAGAGCTAAACAAATCGCTTAATCATATAATTTTGTACTGCTCTAAAAAGTATACCCTTTAGACAATCCAAAATAAATATTGCTTATGTTCAATTCGATACATTGGTTGTTGAAGGTTTGCCAGGATTTTTCGTATAAAGCATTGAACCACTCCATATTCAACATAAGTTGCTTATTTTCCCTTTGAAAGTGAAATGCAACGACAAAGATATGTACGCGATGAAGCAATGAAGGAGAAACAGTATTTGCTGAATGGTTTCACTCTACAGTTGCCATTGTTTCGAAAATTCGTGCTACCATCTTTTCCTAAAAATTGATTTTGGCATGTTCCTTTTTTGTGTAAAGTTTACTGTTGTATATTAAAATGGATTATAAAAAACACTCTACATACCCGAAGCTAAGGCTAAAACTGCTTTTCCTTCATACTCAGTACTCAGTGCTATGCTATAAATTGCAGAACAGTCAAGCTTGGGCTCCTAATTAATAAATATATAATACTAGTAATATAACTTTTATTTAAACATTGTTACTATAACTCTTATTACCATTGCCGTTGATAAGAACGCATGTGTGTGTGGGTGTGTTTATGAGTGATATCTAATGACACATGCAGTGTATTTAAAGATAAATCGGTACCTTAATATCTATAAATAAGGATTAGTTAATTGATTATTTGTGTTTAACGCCGATTTCAGCACTACTGGCTTTATCGTGGAGTCCAGTTTTTGTTGGTGGAGGAATTCGGAGTAACCCGAGAGAATCACCGACCTTTGGCAAGAAAATTAGCAATCCTAGTCATTTAAGATCGAAGTCGAACACACTTATAGATAAGGAAATGTGATTTGATTGCCAATGAGAAATCTATCCACCAGACTCCAAATGCCGTGGGTGTAAGCAAATATATATATATATATATATAAATTGCGGTTTTTATCCAACGCAATCATAGGTTTGAACGTTGTTTTCAATTTAGACTTGTTTATATTTTTTGATTGGGCTTGTATTATATTTGCCTTCGGGCTTATATGATCCGTTCATCCTATTTTGACTCTTCAAAATTCAAGAGTCAATCCCAAATTGAGGTAAATTATATGGCCTTCCAAATACCGTTTCGATTCCTAACATCACTGAAGAGACATTAATTGTCGAAATCCGGATATGGTGTACAAATTTTTTGCACCTCATGTTTGCGGTATACCATATTTTCCGCAAGTTTATTTTTTTTCTGTTTGGAAATGAATTAATAATAAGATCTATTTTGTTACATCTTGTGATCCGTTTATTTGGCAATCGCCAATGGCAGTCAGCAGGGTTTAAGAACATCAGTTGTTCGACCTGCTAGTCAAATGCGTATTGTTTAAATATACCTTTTCACTCATTTGGTCTTTTGGAAAATGTTGTTTGTGCTGTATTTAGACCCCTCTACCAAGAAATTTGTTTTGCATGCACACGTATAAAAATTGCGGTTTTTATCCAACGCAATCATAGGTTTGAACGTTGTTTTCAATTTAGACGTGTTTATATTTTTTCGTTTGGGCTTGTATTATATTTGCCTTCGGGTTTATATGATCCGTTCATCCTATTTTGACTCTTTCAAAATTCAAGAGTCTATCCTAAATTGAGGTAAATTATATGGCCTTCCAAATACCGTTTCGATTCCTAACATCACTGAAGAGACATTAATTGTCGAAATCCGGATATGGTGTACAAATTTTTGCACCTCATGTTTGCGGTATACCATCTTTTCCGCAAGTTTATTTTAAAAACCGCAATTTTTATACGTGTGCATGCAAAACAGATTTCTTGGTAGAGTGGTCTAAATACAGCACAAACAACATTTTCCAAAAGACCAAAAAGTGAAAAAGTATATTTTAACAAAACGCATTTGACTAGCAGGTCGAACAACGGATGTTCTTAAACCCTGCTGACTGCCATGGCGATTGCCAAATAAACGGATCACCAGATGTAAAAATGGATCTTAATTTTCTAATTAAATACAAAACAGAAAACAATAAACTTGCGGAAAAGATGGTATACCGCAAACATGAGGTGCCAAAATTTGTACATATATATATATAATTTCCTTTCCAGTCATTCTATCAGCATGTTTCGTTGATAAAAATAGTGCTTCAGCTAACAGCCTGCCTTATCTAATAATCACCCCCAAAAAGCAAATGAAGATTTATATAGCCTTTTTCCATGTCCACATATTAACAATTTTAGAAAAATTGGTGTTAATCAACCCCCGAATAAAACCGAGCGACACTGTAACACTATACCTACATTTTCAGCTCGTCCCGCATTAAAAAATCCATCAGCTGTTTGCGTTTTAACCATATGTGTAAAGAATTCAGTCCTTACCGCACCAGGCCATAAACTAACAAAGGCAACATTACTAGCTCTCAATTCAACAGCACAATCTGCTGCCATTCTGTCCAACTAAACAAGAAATGATGCACATTCTGCCACTTTAACAATACAATTTCTGATCATGATATTAATGCTAACATGTCGTGGTTAACTTTTAAGAAAATATGACTTTTAATGGAAAAGAAATTTGGTTGGAGTTTATCTAGCTTTCTATTTATCGAAATCCAGTTTCTACAACATGTGGTAAATGTAAAACACAACATACAAACACGTATAGTGATCGCTAGCTATAGATGCATTTTGGTTATTTTTGTATTCTTTAATTTTTCATCGTTTTTTTTTTCTATTCTTTATTCATTTCCGCCACTATTCTCTCTCTATATATATGTATATTTAGGCACTTCACAATTCTCTTTTCTTTATTTTTAACATATTTTCCTCTATTCTTTATTTTATTAAATTTTCTCTATTCTTTAACTCTTAGTCCATTATTCTATTTATATATGTCAACCCCATCCAGACCCTCATTTGTAATTTGTCAGTAAAGTTCTAGTCAAATTTTTCATTGTAACGTAGACGAAAATTTGACGGGATAAAAATTGACATTAAGATATCCATAGCTTTTAGTTGAATGACGTGCAATAAAATATATTTGTGAAATGTTGAAATGTAAGACAGATTGACGCCAAATAAAATCATGATGGTAAAATGAGTTCATTGTCCCATGGATAAAGTTAGAGAGAAAAAAAATGTACTCACAGCCTCTTTACCTACTCCATATGGGACACTAAACGTGTACTGAAGTCCTCCCATGGACGATATATTAACAATCAGACCCTTCTTTCTTGCTGTCATTAGTTTTGCTGCATGCACGGAACATATGTAGTGATTCCTAAACAAAAACACAATCCATTGTAAACTATCACATGACTTATGATTATATAGGGCCTCGGTGGCCGAGAGGTCTAAGTAGCTCTTCTACCGTCCGTGTTCACTAGCCTACCAACACTGAAATTGTGAGTTTGAAACCCGCTCGTGGCAAGTGCGTCCATCTCCGACCTAAATTGGCTATGTTTGTCAGTTTTTGTTTTCCTGTCGAAGATCGGTTGTTTTCTCAGGGTAAAACTGCTTCCTCCACCAAAAAAACCCGCCAGGATATAGACAAGAATAGTGAAAGTGGCGTTTAAAATCAACAATCAATCAATCAATCAATCAATCAATCAATCAATCATAAATAGATAATTACTTATGTATATTAAAAAAGTATGGAATTTGTATCGAGGATGTAGTTGTCTCATAAGCAATAAAATAACACATCATTAATTACATACGCACACTATATATCAATGAAAGAAACGCAAAATATGTTCTACAACTGTTCAAAACATTGTCTGTTTTAACTACAACTGAAAAATATTTTTGCTTTCAATTTATTCAAAACATCTTGAATATATCGAATCCATGGAAACAAAACTGTTTAAGCTTAATTTTAATTTATCACAAGGCAAATTATAATATTATACATTGTCACAGATAATTAAAAGTTAACAATATAGCTGTACAGTTGTTTGATTTTTCGAAAGACCATGTAAATATGTAATAAGTAAAACTTTTTAATAAGAATGAATATATGGCAGCGCGTATAAACCATTGGTGAACTCACCTGAGTCCAACGTTATTAACAGCATCCCACATTGTAATAGGTTGCTCCCAAAATGGTTGTCCCATGTTTTCTTTCAAACCCTGTAGTATAGATATTATATCGAGTTGATACTCAATCAATCATTTCACACAAAAAAATCTAATTGACCAACAAAAAGACATAAGACGCGTCCGTAGTTGATGTTGGATTTTACGTTTAAGAAACAACAGACTAACGACACAAACAATCAAAAGATATCTAGAGGACAAACTATGATATTTTACAAGTGTCCATATGATTTGTCCGGCTCTAAATCGAAAGGAGCCAGTCTATAACAGTATCAAGATATAACAGAGACATCAAAGATCCAAAATCCCTAACAATCAGTAATAAATAACATCAAAGAAGAAAACAGCTTTAAAAAGTATAACAAACTAGGTGGTTCCCTCTCTTGCAACATACGGGTATCTGATTAGTCATTCTTTATGTTTGAGCCAAATAGATAAAGGACCGGGAACCAGTCTTTATAACAAACGCTCACTGTTAAGTCGTCTGATGTTTAATTATTCGATGTTTTCGCTGAACAAGTTTCTCGTTTGGGATTCATAATGAATTAATGACTTCATTTTAAAAATCAAGTATGTTGAGAGTAAGATGAAGAAACGAATATTGATACAAGAACCTTCTCAGTATAGTTTTCTCATAAATTAATCAATATACTAGTAGTATTCTATAGGACACAAAAAACTAAGAAGCTCTCATTTTCCATTTCTGTATATTTTTATTAAATAAATAAAAACATGCAACTGAATAATGTCTTCATGAAATAAGAACAATGTTGCTCGGAGTTGGTCTACTATATTGATAATACAAAGGGGCAGAGCCATATAGTACAATTGTATTATATATCTCTGGAAGAGGTGACAAGAAATACATGGAAAATTCTGGAAACCACCACTTTTCAATATTAAAACAACGCATTTTTCATTGGATTCGTAAGTATAAAATCAACTACTAGTAAATTGGCAGAGAAAATAATACGTTTTTTGATTTAGAAATAATTTTGGACCATCAATTACTAAAGCAGAAGATTTAACGACGGCAGAAGAGTAGGATTGTAATGCAAGGATACAGCCTTATAGGATAGCAAATATGAATGTCGGTTTACATTCATTGAGCTTGTATTATAATGCACACAATTTTCATCAAATCCCCTAATACATTGACATTCGTGTGTGTCATGAGAATATATTGTTAGTGCGTAAGTGGTAAACAACACTTTGAAAGCAACAAAGCAACATTAAAAAACTTAAATGAATATACCTGAGCGGTATTAAATGCATTGTTTACCAGCACATCTAGCCTACCATCTTGTTCTTTTGAAATACGATTAAACAATGCTTGGATGTCACCGTCCTTTGCATGATCACACTGTACTGGAATACATGATCCTCCTCTTTTCTCAATCTATAATTTCACAAAATGACAAATTAATAGTGTCTGAATACTTATGAATTCCATAGGGCGCCAGTTTTCTGCGAAAGAACTGATATCATACTTTACTTGCATATTTGAGTGACCATGTATGAAGTAAATAGTTCAATGAATCATGGACAGTACTTTCACTGGTGGAAAAATATGACATGCTTTTAGATACACGATAAAACAAACACTTCATTTGAACTTGGGTGGATAGTTGTTTCATTGGCAATCATACCACATCTCCTTAATTTTATAGAGTTCAGACTTTACGAAAAACACTGATTTCGTATGGTACAATAATATTCAATAACATATTTTTCAAGCTAAATAACAGACAAGATCTATGTAAACTTCATGATCTTTTGAATAAGTGTATTCTGAAAGGTTTGCAATTCAAAACTGTTAAAAAGATCTTTGAATATTGTCTTCATCGCTACTAACATTGATTTTGTTTTTTAATGAAATAAAACTTAACTTTATATTATTGATTCATAGTTATGAACACTTTTGGTCATATAATCTGTCGATACTTGCACAAGGCTTTGCTTTTCTCGGACTATATTTGACGTCTTAACACTAAATCGATTGGATGTGTACTGATTAAAATTTTAGTTTAAGAAGACATGGTTTGTCTATTAGCTGGAATTGGCTTTGAACTATCTTTCATTAACCCCGTGTTTAAGTGTTTAAGTCTTTATGTGTGCTAAGTGTCGATCTGATGAGTCATTTCTTTTTCAACTTATTTTGTTATTTTGTTGTTTTGTTACAGTACTGTCCAGGTAAGGGGGATAGTTGAGTACTGACAAATACAAGTATATCTAATTCTGCCAATATTTTTAATGTGCCTATCCCAAGTCAAGCGCCTGTGTTTCAGTGGTTGATCCGGTTGCTGTCTGCCATATTTGTTTTTCGTTCTTTGTTATAACGTGAATCAAGCAGTAAGTTTCCCTTTTGATTTGTTTCACATTTTGGTAAGACGGTGACTTTTAAAGCATACTATATATTATGTGTTTTGTTCTTTGCTGAAGGATGTATGATGATCTATAGTTATTTACTATTCTCGTCCTTAGGTCTCCGGTGGATAGTTGTCTCATTGGCAATTATTCTAAATTTGCTCATCTTCTTTTAAATGTTTTTTTTGTCGAAATACAGAAAACATCAATACATTTAGTGATCACAATAAGCTAGTTGCTCCATTTTGAAATATATTACTTAACTCATTCGCAGTGTCTGTCAAGGAACCTCCTATAGGATCAGCTTTATTTGTAGTCAGAGTCCTGCCTATAATATAATTAGAAGAAATATTAGTGTCCTGCCTATAATATAATTAGAAGAAATATTATATGATATTTTTGGTCATAACAACTTTTTACTCAACAATGTGAAGAAAATATATTACTTGTAATTGTTTTGTAGAAAATGCAATTGGAACAAAATCAGTGACCATATGATTAGTATGCATCATTAAAACGACTGTTTATCAGCCAACGACGATTTTTAAGAAAAAGTGTGCAGACTATTTTATAGAGGAATGAGGCTTTAATGATAACTTTAAGAATGTTTTGCACGAATTATATGCATTTTATTCAAATGATCACTTATTTTCATAAAACATATTCAACAAAATTTATGTTTAACTGAGTGAATTATTTTATCCAACATGACCTAGTTGTATACAAAATCTCTCTAAAAAAATCTGTAATGCTCTTTACTCTTCATTGGTCTTTCAGTCAAATGCACACTAAATGACAACAGACTTTGTAAAACACCAACACTTCACAATGTAATACGGTCTGTGGTTGATTGATTGATGGAGGTTTAACATAACGTCAGCACACAAAGGTTATGTCACGGCAAGAACAAATTTGTAAATCAAAACAACACTATCTTATATAGACAAAAACTAAAGTCGTTGTTTCCACAATTATAGTACTATTTAAATATACAAGAAATCACCAGTACACAGTTTTGATAGATACTAGTAAAACACATACTTAAATACATCACATAAAGCAGAGGGTCTAGATGGTTGGTTCCTTAATTTTATTTAACAAAAAAAAATGCATTTTTCTTTATTTAAAACTAGAGGCTCTAAAGAGCCTGTGTCGCTCACCTTGGTCTATGTGAATATTAAACAAAGGACGCAGATGGATTCATGACAAAATTGTGTTTTGGTGATGGTGATGTGTTTGTACATCTTAATTTACTGAACATTTTTCCTGCTTACAATTATCTCTATCTATAATTAACTTGGCCCAGTAGTTTCAGAGGAGAAGATTTTTGTAAAAGATTACTAAGATTTACGAAAAAATGGTTAAAATTGACTATAAAGGGCAATAACTCCTAAAGGGGTCAACTGACAATTTCGGTCATGTTGACTTATTTGTTGATCTTACTTTGCCGACATTTATCGTTTTTTACAGTTTATCTCTATCTATAATAATATTCAAGATAATAACCAAAAACAGCAAAATTACCTTAAAATTACCAATTCAGGGGCAGCAACCCAACAACGGGTTGTCCGATTCATCTGAAAATTTCAGGGCAGATAGATCTTGACCTGATAAACAATTTTACTTCATGTCAGATTTGCTTTAAATGCTTTGGTTTTTGAGTTAAAAGCCAAAAACTGAATTTTACCCCTATGTTCTATTTTTAGCCGTGGCGGCCATCTTGGTTGGTTGACCAGGTCACGCCACACATTTTTAAAACTAAATAACCAAATGATGATTGTGGCCAAGTTTGGTTTAATTTGGCCCAGTTGTTTCAGAGGAGAAGATTTTTGTAAAAGATTACTAAGATTTACGAAAAATGGTTAAAAATTGACTATAAAGGGCAATTACTCCTAAAGGGGTCAACTGACCATTTCGGTTATATTGACTTATTTGTAAATCTTACTTTGCTGAACATTATTGCTGTTTACAGTTTATCTCTATCTATAATAATATTCAAGATAATAACCAAAAACAGCAAAATTTCCTTAAAATTACCAATTCAGGGGCAGCAACCCAATAACGGGTTGTCCGATTCATCTGAAAATTTCAGGGCAGATAGATCTTGACCTGATGAACAATTTTACCCCATGTCAGATTTGCTTTAAATGCTTTGGTTTTTGAGTTAAAAGCCAAAAACTGAATTTTACCCCTATGTTCTATTTTTAGCCGTGGCGGCCATCTTGGTTGGTTGACCAGGTCACGCCACACATTTTTAAAACTAGATAACCAAATGATGATTGTTGCCAAGTTTGGTTTAATTTGGCCACGTAGTTTCAGAGGAGAAGATTTTTGTAAAAGATTACTAAGATTTACGAAAAATTGTTAAAAATTGACTATAAAGGGCAATAACTCCTAAAGGGGTCAACTGACCATTTCAGTCATGTTGACTTATTTGTTAATCTTACTTTGCTGAACATTATTGCTGTTTACAGTTTATCTCTATCTATAATAATATTCAAGATAATAACCAAAAACAGCAAAATTTCCTTAAAATTACCAATTCAGGGGCAGCAACCCAACAACAGGTTGTTCGATTCATCTGAAAATTTTAGGGCAGATAGATCTTGACCCGATAAACAATTTTACTTCATGTCAGATTTGCTCTAAATGCTTTGGTTTTTGAGTTATAAGCCAAAAACTGCATTTTACCCCTATGTTTTATTTTTAGCTGTGGCGGCCATCTTGGTTGGTTGGCCGGGTCACGCCACACATTTTTTAAACTAGATACCCCAATGATGATTGTGGCCAAGTTTGGTTTAATTTGGCCCAGTTGTTTCAGAGGAGAAGATTTTTGTAAAAGATTACTAAGATTTACGAAAAATGGTTAAAAATTGACTATAAAGGGCAATTTCTCCTAAAGGGGTCAACTGACCATTTCGGTTATATTGACTTATTTGTAAATCTTACTTTGCTGAACATTATTGCTGTTTACAGTTTATCTCTATCTATAATAATATTCAAGATAATAACCAAAAACAGCAAAATTTCCTTAAAATTACCAATTCAGGGGCAGCAACCCAATAACGGGTTGTCCGATTCATCTGAAAATTTCAGGGCAGATAGATCTTGACCTGATGAACAATTTTACCCCATGTCAGATTTGCTCTTAATGCTTTGGTTTTTGAGTTATAAGCTAAAAACTGCATTTTACCCCTATGTTCTATTTTTAGCCGTGGCGGCCATCTTGGTTGGTTGACAGGGTCACGCCACACATTTTTAAAACTAGATACCCCAATGATGATTGTGGCCAAGTTTGGTTAAATTTGGCCCAGTAGTTTCAGAGGAGAAGATTTTTGTAAAAGTTTACGGACGACGGACGACGGACGACGGACGACGGACGCAGGACGACGGACGCAAAGTGATGAGAAAAGCTCACTTACTATCATTTTTTTCTGTAATTAGATGATTTCTCTAATCTTTACATAGTTCATTTCTTTAATCAATATTGTATTACCTAATTCTTTTATGTTTTACATCTATTCTTTATACTTTTGCAACCCGTTATTCTCTTTTCTTACATTATTTGCTCATTTTTCTCAAATCATTATTTTTTCTGGCCATTTTTCTATATTCTGTCAACCCCATCAAGGCACTCATAGCAGAACGGTCTATCGTAAGGTATGTTACCGCCATACATGTAAAACATCTTATTTATAAAGATTTTATCGACAATACTTATTAATCTAAACGTTGTCCGATTTTATCTAGCAGTATGAATACAAGGTATGTAAACAATACCTGCTTATCACAGGAATACAACTGAACAATGACAATACACTCGTCATTTACAAGGTAGTCTAATTCAGCCCAAGTTCAGTTGCAAATCGACCTTTCCATTATTGGAAGAATCTATGTAATCTCCTGCTGGTAGATATAAGGCTTTTATCAGAACATTGTACTTACCTGTTATGTAGACTGTTGCACTAGCTTGTCCTAGTTGTAATGCTATTCCTTTACCGACCCCCCTTGTTGCTCCTGTCACAATACATTGTACTTACCTGTTATGTAGACTGTTGCACCAGCTTGTCCTAGCTGTAACGCTATACCTTTACCGATTCCCCTTGTTGCTCCTGTCACAATACATTGTACTCACCAGTTATGTAGACTGTTGCACTAGCTTGTCATAGCTGTCATGCTACACCTTTAGCGATGACCCTTGTTGCTCCTGTAACAATACATTGTACTCACCAGTTATGTAGACTGTTGCACCAGCTTGTCCTAGCTGTAATGCTATACCTTTATCGATACCTCTTGTCGCTCCTGTCACAATACATTGTACTTACCTGTTATGTAGACTGTTGCACCAGCTTGTCCTAGCTGTAACGCTCTACCTTTACCGATTCCCCTTGTTGCTCCTGTCACAATACATTGTACTCACCATTTATGTAGACTGTTGCACCAGTTTGTCCTAGCTGTAATGCTATACCTTTACCGATCGCTCTTGTTGCTCCTGTCACAATACATCGTACTCACCAGTTATGTAGACTGTTGCACCAGCTTGTCCTAGCTGTAACGCTTATACCTTTACCGATTCCTCGTGTTGCTCCTGTAACAATACATTGTACTCACCAGTTAAGTAGACTGTTGCACCAGCTTGTCCTAGCTGTAATGCTATACCTTTACCGATCCCCCTTGTTGCTCCTGTCACAATACATTGTACTCACCAGTTATGTAGACTGTTGCACCAGCTTGTCCTAGCTGTAATGCGACACCTTTAGCGATCCCCCTTTTTGCTCGTGTAACAATACATTCTACTCACCAGTTATGTAGACTGTTGCACCAGCTTGTCCTAGCTGTAACGCTATACCTTTACCAATTCCTCGTGTTGCTCCTGTCACCAAACACACTTTTCCAGACATAGGCTTTGACATTTTCTTTAACTGGAAACGGAATAGAAAAGGTTGAAAATAATTTGTTTGCTATGTTTTGTTTGTATTTTATTTTGAGGATATTTTAAGACATAAACTTTGTTAAAATAGGAATTGATAGGAACAGTTATAAAGTGTATTGTGAGCAGTTTTTAGTGTGACGTCCATTTTCGCTGAACTAGTATAAATTATTGTTTAGGGGCCAGTTGAAGCCCGCCTCCGGGTGCGGAATTTTCTCGCTGTGTTGCAGACCTATTGGTGGCCTTGGGCTGTTTTCTGCTCTTTGGTCGGGTTGTTGTTTCTTTGACGCATTCCCCGTTTCCATTCTCAATTATAAAATGAAATGGTATATACAAATTGTTGGTGAACCCCGTTAAAGTGACATATACCTGAGGTCTAAAAGAAATTCATTTTTAACTGTTGTGTATATTCGCAACACGATATTATAAGTGTATTATTTACTTACCACAATGGGAGATAACAGATATAATCAAATCAGTTAGTCCTATCGTTAATGTTCTAAAAATAGACTCCAACAAATACTACACGAGTATCCTATCTAGATTTCACCAACCGCTACAGTTAAATTCAACACGTTCGAGGGTGTTCATAACTTATCACTTTAACTATACAAATGTTATAACTATCTGATAACCTTATATATCAGAGTTTTCTCTTGAAATTAATTACAAATAGTGGTAAGACATTTACAATGTTTTATTAAAAAAGAAATAGCAATATCTTTGGTGGAAAATAAAACAACTGTTCAATTCTAACAATGTTGCCGCTTTCAATAACAGCATTGACATTATTTGGGCGATGGGGGTTTGTACCATCATTCACCTTTTAAAAATCAGCAGATCCGTAAGAGACAAATCAGAAAATAGCAAGACAAACTAGGATCATTGACAAAAACAAGGATATTGAAATCAGTAACTCGATTAGACAAACACGGATTATTGAAATCAGTAACTCGATTAGACATAGTAGGATTATTGTCATCAGTAAATCTAGTTTGGCATTAAACGGTTATAAAAGACAGCACTGTCATAATTCAAATGACCATTTTACTAAAGAAAAGGGTGTTACTTGCAGAGCGCACGACATGAGTCAACTCTTACTGGTTTAGTTTCGCTTCTTAGTCCATATATAGTTTGTCATTCAAATTATGAATGTCTTATCCGTTGCGTATACACAATAAAAAGTTGTTTTTGAGTCATCTAGCCGTAACAGTTTTCTGTTCTTTCTTTCAGGGGCATCGGTGGACGAATGGTAAAAGTAGTCCATCTACTGTATCACTATCCTGTCAACACTGAGGCTATGAGTTCGAATCCCGCACGTTACAGGTGCGCCCGACTCCAAAAACTAAACACTCTTACGTTCATCTATCTATATACAGGATATTATTTATTTACAAGATACTTCTTAACTTCAATATATTGAAGAGTATAAGAAAGCACATGCTAAGGAAACTAAAATTTGCTCATGGCAAGTAAATATGCAATGACAAGTTGCCTTCAATGATGTCACCATCGTCAGTAAAACTTACTTTCGAAGGCATGACTCCAACGTTACAAAGGATTGGGTCAACAACATTCCTGTAAGCAACCCTTTTTCACAGAGAGCATGAAAGGAAACGCAGCCCCAGTGATATTGGAATAACGTATTAACTGCGAAAAATAAACTAGCTTACTTATGCGACATGGGTTTTGCTCATTGTCGAAGGTCGTTCGGTGACATATAGTTGTTTACTAATTTGTCATTTGCTTTCTAGTGGAGAGTTGTCTCATTGGCAATACTACCACATCTTCTTATTTTTATTTATAAGCATGCGCTGCTGGAAATTTGCAACAAATAAAATGAAAGTTCACATTGGGAAAAGTGACATCATCTCATTCGTCGTAAAGATTATTTCTCAACCGACACTCATTGTCATTTTCTATACTAGTATGAAAGTTTCAGATATGAAACAGATTTAAATGTATTTGTGGTAAAATTTATTTGCCATTTTAGTTCAATGGGATAGATGCGCGATCAGCATATCTACCAGACTTCGAATTTTTCAGTGACAATGCATCATCTGTGTAGCGAAACATACAGTTATAAAGATAATGCTAGATTATTTTTGTTTTTCATTAGAAACTCCTGTTCAAAGCTTAAGGCTGTCACGTTAAAAAAACACAGGAGCAAGTTGACAAGAACATAGGAATGCCGATTGTATGTTGAATAACAAGTCCTTTTAACAAAACTCATATGTTGTCAATAACATTGATGATGTCAGCTTAAGACAACATTTTTATTTGAATCAATGTGGGTTTTTTTCAAAGTAAATATTTGTATCTGCTTTGTCCATTTGTCTTAGGCTTAAACCAGGTCGAAACTATACAGCATTGCAATACAAGTAAGTAAACGTACGCAAATGTCTAAAGTTGTTTAAAACATGGCTTTTGACGATCTTCCATGAACGAAGCAAAATTATATTTTGACACTTTAAAACATTACGAGATGAAATGATAATTGCAATAAAAGTTATATCTAATAATGAAACTAGTATCTTTTATGAATTTTTCTGCCAAATAAGTTTACATTTCCGATTCACAATAAAATAGGGGTGTTTACTAGTATCTGAATGTATATTGTTTGTTGTAAATTTAATCCGATTGCATATCCCCTGTCCATGCTACACTAACGACAATCTGACACTCTCCTGCTTCGCCTTATGTTATAATGTGTGCAAAACAGGAAACACTTTCCGATACACAATAAAATAGGGGTGTCTACTAATATCTGAATGTACATTGTTTGTGGTAAATTTAATCCGATTGCATATCCCCTGTCCATGCTACGCTAACGACAATCTGACACTGTCCTGCTTCGCCTTATGTTATAATGTATGCATAACAGGAAACACTTACCATCAGGCCGGTCTCGCTCCATTTAAAGTTCATGCGATTCCCTCACTTTTCGTTTGTTACTTTGATTTGTGTCCCCTTAAATTGATTTATGAGATTTTAAAGTTGGTTAACTACGTACTCTCGTCTACACTGAAGACTTTTCCCGATTACTCGAGATTTGTCGTATTGATAAACATCTGCAAAATTTTAGGACAAAACGTCGTTGGTTGTGGTAAGTCTTTTTTCTCTTTTCTAAAGGGAACAGAGAGAAGAACTGAGCGTTGTAAGAATGTAAGTGAACCGTAGACACGGGATCCGTATTATAATTTCAATTGTGATAAAATTGTACAGCAAATTCAGTTTTCCAAGTTTCTTTTTTTAAGATATTATGTTTGAAGATGATGATTGAATTTTTAGAACTTGAAATCTTACATCTTAAAAAAAAAAAGAACATCCAAATTTCGGAAATAAATTTTGTTGTTAATCCAAACAGTGAACATAAAGGCTTAGTTTTGATCTATCAGTCCCGTTGATTTAAGATATTCCCGGAAAATAAGAACAGACGATGCATGACATTGGAAGGAAATAGCTAAAACTGTCACTTTTGGTTCCTTCTGCGCCATTGTTTTTTTAGTCATTTGTAAATTAGAATTTCAAGCAGCCATAGGGCAAAGGGAAACACGATGTTGATTGATTGGCGATTGTTTTACGCCGCATCAGCACAAAAAGGCTATATCGCGGCGAAAACTCGATGCATGTTGAGAATGCGTGACTACTGCTATAGAACACAAGCATTTTGTACAATCATAAAGTATTCACATATTATGACTTCTGTGACTACAAATATACAAATTATCTCTGGATTAATGTCATTATTCTTTTCGAACCATATTTCTTCGAGGAACATTTGGAAATGTTAAAGTCTAATTTAAGAATCCCTGTATTTCTATTTTATAATTGTAATTTGTGCAATTTTTGAAAATAAAATATTGTTTAAACTAAGAATTCAGGTAAATGTTCATATCAATGACGCTTATGTCAAAAGAGTAAAATACTGTAAATGTTCCTTATGATTAAATAACATAAAACTTAATACATTTCGTTCGTCGAAAGCGCTTTTATAGATTTACCTTTATCAGGAACGATCAAACCCAAACATTTATAAACCAGGGATAAACATACTTAAGGGCATACGATACAGTTTTGATCCCATAATGAAAATTTGATGAAAATTTGCAAATCGGCTATTTTTTACCTGATTAAATCAAATATGTAATAAAAAATATACCTTCATGTGCTACTTTTTGAGTAAAATGAGTTCGAAATTTCAGATATTTCCTCAAAATTCGGATTTGTGGACGTATTTTTCCTTCCGACAGAAATGCATAACTTTTTTGTTTTAAAAGATAAACACAAGCTGTTTTTTGTTAAATTATTTGTAATTTCTGTTTTATATAAGTATCCTATAAATTTATGAAATCTTTTGTTTAGAAATAACTCAAATTTATCAAATGTTCATGAATGTAGAAAAAAACGTCATTTTTTGCTGTATATTTATCAAATTACAAAAAATTGCATTATTGACTTTTCATGAAAGTTGATACAATTAATCTTCATACGTAATCAAACCGAATGTCATTTTAAAAAGGAGGGGTCCATGAACTCGTTTTCAAGTTAAATCAGTTTGAATGATAAAAATCAGTCGAAAAATACATCTTTTCCCAATACGTCACAGTTTGACGTCGCCAAAATAACATATTACGTTAGCAACATCATTACCTCCCCTGTAACTGTATCGTATGCCCTTAAATACGCCAGGAGCTAAATGACCGAAAAAGAATAGCCACTTTTCCTGAAGGAGTTCGGTCCCATAGTTTCTGAGGTTGCTACTTACAAGGAAGTTTTTTAACCAAGTGTTCCGAATATTTAGCGTACGCCATCACGAGTTTTTTTTAACAGATTTGGGATATCTGTTTTACAGATAACGACTGATATTTTTCAATTGTTGTTACAACGACCCCGTCTTCTTTTCTTCGAATGTAACATCCCCGAATTAGACGTATCCCAAATGATGTACTTGCATGAAAAACACGACGGGTGCAACATGTGGAGCAAGTTCTGCTTACAATTCCGGAGAACCTTGGACCACTCTCGTTTTTTTGTGTGGTTCGTTTTGATCAGTCTTTAGTTTTATTTGCTGTATTTTGTAGACTGTTGTTTGTCTATTGGTCGTTTTTTTTTTGTTTTTTGTCATGGCATTGCCAGTTTGTTTTCGACTGGTGAGTTTGAATATCCCTTTTGTATTTCTACCTCTCTTTCATTATTGGAGAATGTCATAAAAGTATATTATAAATTATGTCAGAACCAAAACACTGACTACTGAGCTGATGAAACCCTTTGGTACTAGCAATTCACCAGCAGCAGTACCAACCCATTGCTAGTAAATGAAATTAACACTGACTACTGAGCTGATGATACCCTTTGGTACTAGCAATTCACCAGCAACAGTACCAACCTATTGCTAGTAAATGAAATTAACCCTAAATAAATTAAGCACGATTTCTTATTCTACTGTCAGAGTATGACTTTAGTATTTTGGGACCAAATAGGAATTGATTGAACCTTCTCTTTTGAAGGAAACATTAATTCCTTAAATCAACTTAATCAGAATGAGTAACAGTTCATGCAACTGGTAAATGAATTTATTGTGATTAAAACTGTTTGATATATACATTATTTTGCTGAAATTTCTATAAAATGACCAATCAAACAAACCATGCACATTCTTTACTATCCTTATCATTTTAACGTACAATACAAATTTGTTAATAAACACTTATCCAAGGTACTTTTATTCTAATCAAGAATCCATATGTAGGTAGAAAGTCTTCCTTGACTGTGCACCCGGAGGTGGCACTATACATAATAAATGCAATAAATCAGAGTTTACTTATAGGAGACAGATTTGTAAAAGCAAATTTGCTTGTTTCTGAATCCTAAATATTTATTTCAATTGTATCATATCGTCATGTGATGATTTATCTAAATAAATATTGTTTAAACTAAAGTTTATTTCCAGCTAAAGCCAACATCCATTTTGGAATGTATACAAAATTTGGAACAAAGTTAGCAATCCAATTTGTCTTTGGGTTCATTTTGAGGAGTTCATTCACTTGTCTTATATTAGATGGATCTTTTCCTAAAAAATGTATGAAATATAAAATAAATAATATAGCTATTGTGTATGTATAAATAAACATTAAAAATGCATTCATAATTTGTTGAATGTAAGAGTAAGATATAAATCGTTGTTTCCCGTTATGAATATTTTGCTAACTTCAAATTATAGAACTCAAAAATATAGATGGTGACCCAAAAAAGATAAGTGTAATGAGTTCAAATGCATCCTATTTTTCAGTTATGCATAGACAACTGCTAAGTTCGTGTGGACATGCAGACTGGATAAATACACAGCCAAGATCGCTCGACACTCGATGTTTAATCTGATGCCCATTGTTGACAGAATGTTCACTCTCTGTAAAACCGTTACATTAATATTTCAATTGACGTTAAGTTTACTTAAAAAATCAAACAGGTTTTATATACTTTGTCATACATATTGTTAAGTCAGCCTTTGCTGATATAACCAAAGACACAAATTTATAGAAGCCATCAGGAATTGGTCAATCGTTATTTGGTGGGGATGTCATCAACGATCATTTTTTGTAGCTTTCGAACGCTTTATACTCCTTTACTAATGCTGACCATAACTGTACTTGACACATCACTGGGTTGGTAAGACTTCTTTGCACCGGCTATCACATGCAAAGCATATGTTAACAATCCTGGTAATCAAATACCACTTCCGGTTTTGGCAGGTATTAGAAGATACGCCTTTTTAGTGATTGTCTGTTACGTTGCTTTTGATTGGTGTAGTCGGTGTATTGACCTCTATATTTACCCTGATGATTTCCCTTTTTAACACATTTCATTAAGTATCTTCTAACTGTTATTTATTATATAGTTTGGATTTTAACAGAAATGTTTTGATATTCTTTTGAGTATACAACTTTTGAAGTTTTAAACATTATTATCATTCCTCAGTATGTTTTTTCTATATAAAAAGGAATGAAATATTCGTGCTATTTCATTCTACAGACTATTTGCCAGTCAATAGTTTCAAAGACTATTACCCTGTAAAATAGTTTTATAATCATATTTCCCAGACTATTTCATACTAGTTTTTTATTGGATAACAATGACGTCAATGACTATTTGAGTTACTTTTAGACATGGTAACGTAAAACTCTGAAATATTGAAAATGATATAATTTGTATGTGTATGTTTTGATAATATTTAATTAATATATTACTGACCTGGAGCAATTTAAAAGAAAAAAGAAATTCTACGCAACATTTTATGAAACTACAACGTTACAAATGTCGTCATCTTCATAATCTGTGATTGTATTTGTGTAAAGTAATACATTCCAGTAAACGGTTATTATATGCATGGGAATTTTCAAAGGATCCCTGGTTTAAGTTACAGTACATAGAATATATTTAGTACAATAAGGGCAAAAAAAATACTTTTATTTTTCATCTTGTACATGTAAACGTGACTATTTGTTTTTCCAGGTGGTGTAAGTAAATTTTTTAGAAATTTGTTTTGTTTGGTATAATAAAACACTAAATGACTGGTTATGAGGGTAATAGCAAGTTTGTTGTCCTTTCAATTCTAATTATTGCCCTTGGCTATAAGGGTAATCTTTACTTTGTCAAATCTGCTTTTTTATTTCCACTCTACATTTGAATGTGGGAATGAAATCTCTCTGCATCTATTTGGTTTCATTTTCAATCTTAAAATGTTTTTTTCTAGATAGTTAAAACGAATCTATTTAATGTTTGCTACTTAAAAAGTGCATTGTCTTAAGATATAATATTAAATATGTACCATCGATATCCTTGAATCCATACTCATAACCAAGATCTGCTGTAATTAAAATTTTACCAGACTTCTTCATAATGTTTGGATCTAAAATATCGGAATCCACAATTAAAATAACATTAATGTAACATAAGCTATAACAGATATTTATAAATAAAAATCTATATGATGTAGCTTTCTTGAAAAAAACCCCAAACTATTGTTATAGAACAGTCAGACCAAGACAAATTGGTAAATATCGATGCTCCATGATACAAACCTGTTGCTAAGGCTACAATTGCCTTTCCTGCATACTCCGGTGTCTCTCCATTGACAAATAATTTAGCAACATCAACTTTTGGCATCTGAAAGTAAATGTAAAAATAAAAAGAATTAAATCATTTCTTTTTAAAGGGGTAAATTATAGTTATGAAATTTGCATAAATTGAAATAATTTTGCCATGTGTCTATTATCACTACCCCATTTCCATGAATTCATTCTTAAAGTCTATTTTTTTAATTTCATTATCACTTCATCTTGTACATGCACAAGTTCGCAGTCTTTTTTCAATTTGATGTATTGGTGTTAATTGTATATTTTTATCGTTGTTCTATTTAAGTGCTATATAAATATCCTTTTTTAGACAATTCATACAAATGAAGAAATATTGATAAAAGATTTACCGTTTTGAATTTCCCTTGGAGTTCGGTATTTTTTGTTATTTTACTTTTTTCTGTAGAAAATCATCTAATTTTTCTGGTAATGTCCAGATCATTTGACATAACACGATCCATAAATTATATTTTTTATTAGTTCAAACGCTCCTGTAAACCACATAGAAATGTACCGAAAACGATTTTAGAATGGTGACTAAGTAACCTTCTGTACAAATTGTTATGAAAACATTATGTAACACAATTAATATTGCCAATAAATTAGAATTCATGTTGATTTTCATTGATGAATTACATGGTATTTTTTTCACATTAGATCTAAGTGTTGTCGTTTTTGTTTTCATGCTTGCAGTTTGAGATATATTATGATAATGTGATGCTTTATTCAGACATATCCATCCTCCAATATCAAACAAGTATACTTCATTCCCATAAGTTACAAAGAAACCAAATTTACTTCGTTAGGCGTATCGGTTAATTAACCTCCCATCGGGTCTCCCTAAGGAGCTGTTAGTGTTTTTCTATTTAGTAGTTAACAGTGCTTTTGTTGTGACACACAACATTTGAATCGATCTATTCAGATGTAAATATTTGTACTGGCGTCGTAACTTTTGCTTTTACTATAATATTTATAGCCTTCCAAGCTTACTATTTTCGATTAAGAAAAAAAAAAAAAAAAAAAAAAAAAAAACCCAAACAAAATACAAATTAATAAATCAAAAAATGGTATGTTTCTTACATTGCCTGATGCAAAACCACCTGTTTTCAATAACTCCTTTAAGTTTTCTGTCCTAACAGCACCAGGCCATAAACTGACAATAGCTACGTTCATTTTTCTCAATTCTACAGCGCAATCTGCTGCCATTCTATCATTCTACAATAAATAAAAGCATAGTTTATACATTCCAGAGTAGTCACAAAAAATCTAAGTTTCAGTGTATCATTTAATACTTGATAAACATTCAGTGTGCTGTACACGGTCTACATATATAATCTTTCAAAGGAGCTGGAGTCAGTTTCATCAAAAATCTTACGATTAAAGTTACAATGTCAAATGTCCGAAAGAATCTGTTCAACATTCCTCCATGCGTTTACTGAATGACAATGTCCAGTTTGAATTACATAATATATTTTCAGAATTCGAGCAGGACTGTCTATTCCATCTATCCAATCGCTGACTCGTATGACATATAGGAACACTTGTTTACATATTTTCAATGAGGTGTCGGGCTACTGGGGTATCGAAACAATAGATTGTCACACTAATAGAGTTTCAGATTATTGGTATTGGACTGAGAGGTGCTAAAAGTTGGGACAGAGCGGAGTATTAAATAATTGCATAATTGTGTAGATTGTGTAGAAAATAACATACTGCTTCTTTACCGACGCCGTAAGGTACATTAAAGATGTATCTAAGACCACCAGGTGACGACACATTAACAATTAAACCAGTTTTCCTTGTTATCATTAGTTTTACTGCATGCACAGAACACAGATAATGGTTTCTACAAAAAAACCTTGTTAGCATTTACTTATAAAAAAACCAAATTGTTCGTAATAAACTGGTGTTGCTTGTAATAAATGGAATCAAATATCTTTATTTCAGGAAAAACCCCATTGGTTTTACTCTCACTAAATCGTACATAATATTTATATATAAAAAAAACACTTGATAAATTATACAAGCATCTGTTTTTAGTCGAAGACCGAAAGTTAACCTCTAAAGGTTTTATCGTTTTTGTTTGTTGTTTGGTTGCCGTCTTGTTGACGTATTTGTACCCCACATGTCCTGTTATGAATATTAGTAATCATAAATGGAATTGAAGATTTATAAACAGCTTAGAGCTAACACGTTTTACAGCATTCGTTACACGACTAATTTTGAATTGATGTGTCTGTTTCATATCTATATTACTGTTAAGTTTTTCATTATGAAAACATTGATTTAATTTGCCCACCTTAGTCCTACGATATTAACCGTATCCCACAGTGTGATAGGCTGTTCCCAGAATGGCTTGTCGTAGTTATCTGAGATTGCCTAATTGATATAAAATACATAGTAAAGTGATTAGCAGTCACAAATTTGTTTTTGCCCATCTACCACATCAAGCAGCTCAAACTATAGGGGTAAATACATATACGTCACCAGGGACCGCCCTTTAGGGGTAAAGCTTTCTGTATAACACTGAAGTCCTGTGCTCTTCTGATTGGTAGATAATGTTTGTAATAAATATTTTTTGATAGATGGATCAAAACTAGAGTTACAACAAAAAATTAAAATGAATGCCGGAGGCACTTAATTTTTTTTTACTACAGGGTTGAAAAGTAATGAGGGTCAGTATAGGAATTAAGTGCGAATCTACAGTGTTTGTAAACAAGGCCATGTGAATGCCCCAAAATGCAGCATGACCCTATGTTTTTATTGTTGCAAAAGATGGGGCTATACTTGTACTTAAATGAATAATATATGAAAGCTTCTGATTTCTAAAGGTAAATCAGGTATAAATTTAATTCAAGACATAGATTTGCATTAAAGTCAATGGGAGATTTTTTACTGAATTTACCCCTATACACAGACTAAAATGACAATCAAAAAGCTTAATTGCTGCTATGATATGAGTGAAGTATTAATAAGATATACAAATACAAATACTCGATTGAAACCAATACAACGGCCAAATTTATGTACAAAATAATGAACGAAAAACAAATATATGCTGAACCACAGGCCCCTGATTTGGGACAGGCTAATACAGAATGTGGCGGGGTTAAACTCGTTTGAAGGTACCAACCCTCCCCTAACCTGGGACAGCGGTGTAACAATACAGCATAAGAACAAACTATAAAAATCAGTTGAAAAAGGCTTAACTCATCAGATGGATACAAATAGAAATACATCTAACAAAAACGCAGAGTGGACGTGGCAGGGTACTTATACAATCCCACAACAAAAAGACACTAAGTACAGATCTCAGAGTAATTGCAGTTGCTAACAGCTAGTTCAGATTATTTACCGAAAAAATATCATCAAGATAAGTGTTGTTGAATTTATCAATTAAATGCAATTTAGACGGGTCATTACTAAGTTCGGTCAGAAACTGTGATTCATAACAGTACAAGAACAAGTTTACTATTAAAGGGGCGCAATTGGTGCGCATAGAAATACCTACAACCTGTCGATGAACTTTATTGCCGAAACGTACATAAATATTATCAAGGAGAAAATTAACAGCACCAATCATCCCTTCACCCCTCCAGTAAGTATATCTAGCATATATACCTTTCTCATTAGAGAAGAAGGCTTTAAATGAGTTGCAGCAAATATATTTGCATTGAAATTTACCAAACGACCATTTTATTAAATAGGAAAACTTTTGTTTGATAGGTAAGATTGTGTGGAAGTGTAGTGTAAAGAGTTGAAAAGTAAAAACTGGAACAGAATCAAAAGAACCATCAAAAGTCAGGAGCCTGTAGTTCAGTGGTTGTCGTTGGTTCATGTCTGTCATATCAGTTTTTCGTTAATTGTTTTGTTATAAATTAGGCCGTTAGTTTTCTCAATTTAATTTTTTCATATTTTTCATGTCGAGGCCTTTTATAGCAGACTATATTGTATGGATTCTTCTCATTGTTGAAGGCCATAAGGTTGCCTATAATTGCTTACATCCACTTTATTTGAACGTTGGTATATAGTTGTCTCATTGGCAATCATACCTCATCTCCTTATTTTTATATTTTATAGAGCATGTCATATCAAGCAAAGACAACAAATTGCTTCATGATCACCAAATATAACCTCTATAACAAATCATAAACGCACTTAACAACCAATTGTAGGCTTTCTAAGTTAAGCATAACTTATCAATGTTTTTATGCTTGAACATCCACCGTTCATTCAATCGAAACTTAATATGCTGTAAAGTTGTTTTAAAACATACATGATAGTTTATTTACGTATCACCATTAATGATGCATTACCGTTAGACAATAAAATAAAAACATCTTAAAAAATATTAATTTCATTTTAATAGAATTATGAGAGACTAATCAAAAGTTATTTAAAGTTACAGTGCGCATGTCAGAACCATTTTACTGTTATAATCTATTTATATAGTAACAGAGCCTTGAATCGTAATTAATACCGTTTTTTAGCTCAAAAAGTTCAGGTGAGCGAAAAAATATATAACAACATTTGAACGTACTTTTACAGCAGCATATGCATTGTTGACTAGAAGATCTAAATGACCATTTTGTTCTTTAGACACACGATTAAATAATTCCTCAATGTCACTGTCTTTGGAATGATCACATTGCACTGGAATACATTTCCCGCCTCTGTTCTCAATCTAATAATTCAAATAAAATATGGTTATCTTAAATTGTTTAACATTCTTAATTCATTTTAGTTTTTGTTTTTGTTTGCTTTTGTTTTCCCTGACTTTAATATTGCCAATAAATTAGAATTCAAATTGATTTTCATTTATAAATTACATGATAATTTTTTCACATTGGATGTACGTGTTGTCGTTTTTATATACATATCCATCCTCCAATAGCAGACAAGTATACTTCATCCCCATAAGTTACAGTCTAAGAAACCAAATTTACCTCGTTAGCCGTATCGGTTAATGAACCTCCCACTGGGTCTCCCTTAGGGGCTGTTAGTGTTCTTCCTGTGGAAAAAATATAAGAATACTGATCATATCAAAAAGACTTTGGCACCACTAGTCCAAATAGTTTCTAGTACAGGTACGATATTTTACGATTGTATTATTTTTCATGTTTAATCCATTTAAATTCTAATCAATTTCAACATCAAACATATATGTTTCATTAACTAAAATAGAAATTCATCGTTGAATTGTCGATAGAGGTTCAGTTTAAATTGTGATTATCTTCTTCTTCCATGTCCAAATGAATGCCTCAGAGCTGATGAATAAGAAAGAGTAATTTGGTGAAAATGTCTTGGGTACATTGTGCTGTAAAATACTATGATATAACGTTAATATTTTGATCTAATAACATGTTATCCCGGGTTATTGTACCATCACCACTCGTACCGCCAATAGGTATGTTCTTTTATAAATGGAATCATTTGTTACATTGTACTCACCTGTTATGTATACAGTAGCACCAGCTTGTCCTAGCTGTAATGCTATACCTTTATCGATACCTCTTGTCGTTCCTGTAACAATATATTGTACTCACCTGTTATGTATACTGTAGCACCAGCTTGTCCTAGCTGTAATACTATACCTTTATTGATACCTCTTATCGGTCCTGTCACAATATATTGTACTCACCTGTTATGCATAATGTAGCACCAGCTTGTCCTAGCTGTAATGCTATACCTGTATCGATACCTCTTGTCGCTCCTGTCACAATATATCGGACTCACCTGGTATGTATACAGTAGCACCAGCTTGTCCTAACTGTAATGCTGAACCTTTACCGACCCCGATTGTCGCTCCTGTCACAATATATTGAACTCACCTGCCATGTATACAGTAGCACGAGCTTGCCTAATCTGAAATGCTATACCTTTATCGATACCACTTGTCGCTGCTCCTGTCAAAATATATTGTACTCACCTGTTATGTATACAGTAGCACCAGCTTGTCCTAGCTGTAATGCTATACCTTTACCGATCCCCCTTGTTGTTCCTGTCACAAAACATTGTACTCACCTGTTATGTATACTGTAGCACCAGCTTGTCCTAGCTGTAATACTATACCTTTATTGATACCTCTTATCGGTCCTGTAACAATATATTGTACTCACCTGTTATGCATAATGTAGCACCAGCTTGTCATAGCTGTAATGCTATACCTGTATCGATACCTCTTGTCGCTCCTGTCACAATATATCGGACTCACCTGGTATGTATACAGTAGCACCAGCTTGTCCTAACTGTAATGCTATACCTTTACCGACCCCCCTTGTAGCTCCTATCACAATATATTGAACTCACCTGCCATGTATACAGTAGCACGAGCTTGTCTAATCTGAAATGCTATACCTTTATCGATACCTCTTGTCGCTGCTCCTGTCAAAATATATTGTACTCACCTGTTATGTATACAGTAGCACCAGCTTGTCCTAGCTGTAATGCTATACCTTTACCGATCCCCCTTGTTGTTCCTGTCACAAAACATTGTACTCACCTGTTATGTATACAGTAGCACCAGCTTGTCCTAGCTGTAATGCTATACCGTTACCGATACCTGTTGTCGCTCCTGTCACAATACATCATACATTGCACTCACCTGTTATGTAGACTGTAGCACCAGCTTGTCCTAGCTGTAATGCTATACCTTTACCGATTCCCCTTGTTGCTCCTGTCACTATACATACTTTATCAGCCATAGATCTAGCCATTATTGTCTACAACAAACAGTCACGTGATGATATTAAGTCGTTCTTTTATCTATATGAAAAACAATCTAATTATAGATTGAAAAAATAAATAAAAAGATGTGGTGTGATTGCCGTTACCGATACCTGTTGTCGCTCCTGTCACAACTCATCATACATTGCACTCACCTGTTATGTATACAGTAGCACCAGCTTGTCCTAGCTGTAATGCTATACCTTTACCGATCCCCCTTGTTGCTCCTGTCACAATATATTGAACTCACCTGCCATGTATACAGTAGCACGAGCTTGTCTAATCTGAAATGCTATACCTTTATCGATACCTCTTGTCGCTGCTCCTGTCAAAATATATTGTACTCACCTGTTATGTATACAGTAGCACCAGCTTGTCCTAGCTGTAATGCTATACCTTTACCGATCCCCCTTGTTGTTCCTGTCACAAAACATTGTACTCACCTGTTATGTATACAGTAGCACCAGCTTGTCCTAGCTGTAATGCTATACCGTTACCGATACCTGTTGTCGCTCCTATCACAATACATCATACATTGCACTCACCTGTTATGTAGGCTGTAGCACCAGCTTGTCCTAGCTGTAATGCTATACCTTTACCGATCCCCCTTGTTGCTCCTGTCACAATACATTGTACTTACCTGTTATGTAGACTGTAGCACCAGCTTGTCCTAGCTGTAATGCTATACCTTTACCGATTCCCCTTGTTGCTCCTGTCACTATACATACTTTATCAGCCATAGATCTAGCCATTATTGTCTACAACAAACAGTCACGTGATGATATTAAGTCGTTCTTTTATCTATATGAAAAACAATCTAATTATAGATTGAAAAAAAAATAAAAAGATGTGGTGTGATTGCCGTTACCGATACCTGTTGTCGCTCCTGTCACAACTCATCATACATTGCACTCACCTGTTATGTATACAGTAGCACCAGCTTGTCCTAGCTGTAATGCTATACCTTTACCGATCCCCCTTGTTGCTCCTGTCACAATATATTGAACTCACCTGCCATGTATACAGTAGCACGAGCTTGTCTAATCTGAAATACTATACCTTTATCGATACCTCTTGTCGCTGCTCCTGTCAAAATATATTGTACTCACCTGTTATGTATACAGTAGCACCAGCTTGTCCTAGCTGTAATGCTATACCTTTACCGATCCCCCTTGTTGTTCCTGTCACAAAACATTGTACTCACCTGTTATGTATACAGTAGCACCAGCTTGTCCTAGCTGTAATGTTATACCGTTACCGATACCTGTTGTCGCTCCTGTCACAATGCATCATACATTGCACTCACCTGTTATGTAGACTGTAGCACCAGCTTGTCCTAGCTGTAATGCTATACCTTTACCGATCCCCCTTGTTGTTCCTGTCACAATACATTGTACTCACCTGTTATGTATACTGTAGCACCAGCTTGTCCTAGCTGTAATGCTATACCTTTACCGATTCCCCTTGTTGCTCCTGTCACTATACATACTTTACCAGCCATAGATCTAGCCATTATTGTCTACAGCAAACAGTCACGTGATGATATTAAGTCGTTCTTTTATCTATATGAAAAACAATCTAATTATAGATTGAAAAAAAAATTTATAAAAAGATGTGGTGTGATTGCCGTTACCGATACCTGTTTTCGCTCCTGTCACAACTCATCATACATTGCACTCACCTGTTATGTATACAGTAGCACCAGCTTGTCCTAGCTGTAATGCTATACCTTTATCGATACCTCTTGTCGCTGCTCCTGTCAAAATATATTGTACTCACCTGTTATGTATACAGTAGCACCAGCTTGTCCTAGCTGTAATGCTATACCTTTACCGATCCCCCTTGTTGTTCCTGTCACAAAACATTGTACTCACCTGTTATGTATACAGTAGCACCAGCTTGTCCTAGCTGTAATGCTTTACCTTTACCGATACCTCTTGTTGCCCCTGTAACAATACACACTTTTCCAGACATATGCCTCTTTATTTTATTTGTTCTGTAAAGAGGTTAATTTTGCATTAAATAACATTGATGGTTGCTGTGTCTCATATTTTTTTCGTTTATTGTTTTTATCATAAATCAGGTCGTTGGTTTTCTCTTCTGGATTGTTTCGCATTTTGTCATACTGTCCTCTCACTCTTTCATTATTCAAAACATGGGTCACAACCGAATTGATTTTATATTAACCCTCATTGCAGGAATACTACAATTCAATATAAAAAATGTCAAAATATCATTGTTGCTTGATTGTTTTTCTTGTCTTATCGATGACGGTTCATTTACAATTCTCAATTTGTTCTTAAAGTACATTCATAATTTATTGTCAGAATTTAATGGAATCCACCATTTCATATATGTATTATTGTTATGCCCTTAAGGAATATGCAATGGTGAAAGTACTAAGCTTTATTCTTTATTCATAAAAAATGTATAGTTCAGATGTATTGGTCTGTCTAAAAAAAAAAGTACAACAATCATTATACGAACAATTGATTATTGTCTGTCATCTCTTGTGCTAGGAACAGGCACTTTTTGCAATTAAAGTGGTAGGTAGAAGCAGTGGATTGAACTTCTAAGGTATGGATTTCGCTCATTGCTGAATATTGTACAGTGACCTTTAGTTGCTAACAACTACGTAAAATTGATACCGTTTATGTTATAACGTCATTTGGTCTCTTGCTGGTAGTTATCAAATTAGCAATCATACCACATCTTCTTATTTTCATATTTATAGCGGTCATAACCTTCCACTTGCATAACATTTTATTTAAGTTCCAATTTATCTACACATTTTAGGCAAAAGTCGGAAGACAATTATGAAAAATGTAATAGACTGCAGACGATTAGATCATGGGATATACAGATAATTTGGTTCTAAAGGCAAAGAAATACAAAAAGTAATCATCGATTTCTTGAAAATTTAAGCTCTTTTAGCGTGATCAGCAGGGGAAGTCTGAAAAGAACCACAATTCATCATACATTGTTCTGCCATTTGGGACTAGGATAACATTAATCGAACTACAAAATTAATAATATTAAGCTTGACATTGTACTTGCCGACAGGTAACTTATCATATTCAATGGCTACTTTCTATGGGTCGGATAACAGGTAAAGATTAAACAAATATTTGTGTAAACGAAAAGTTATTTCTTTAATGCAAAAGCACTCACCTTATCAACTTCTATGAGCAATCAAGTTCTTATTCGTGAGTCAATTTACTGAATTTTACTTTTCACATAGTAAGAAGAAAATATAATACTTATAATAGTTCTGTGGAAATATATATATATACCAAAAACAAAGTCCGTAATCATAAACTCATCAAAGATACCGGGTTTAAAGACGTGCGTTTCGTCTACGAAAGGCTTATCAGTGACGCTCGAATCAAAAAAGTAAAACAGACCAAATAAAGTATAGAATAAAACTTATACGAAATCATATCGTATGTTACTAATCTTATCTACAATACTTATTTATCTAAACATTTTCTGAATACGAAGTATGTACACAATACATGGTTTTCACAGCGGAATAAAACCGAACAAGGGCAATAAACTCGTCAGTAACTAGGCCAATTCAGCTCAAGTTCAATTTCAAATCGACCTTTCACTGACTTGAAGATTGTATGTTATCTCCTGCTGGCAGATATAAAACTTTCACAGACGATCAAACTTACATGTAAACTAGACTGTAGCGCCAGCTTGTCCTAGTTGTAATGCTATACCTTTACCAATTCCTCGTGTTGCTCCTGTAACAAAAACGCACCTTTCCAGACATAGGCCTTGACATTTTCTTTAAAGGGGCATTAGCTACGAAATATAGAAGAAAAAAAAAATTTGTTCAATCATAAATGAAAGTGAAATAGTGAAATAATAATTCGCTTTTAGCAGGCAATTTGGTTCAATTTGTCAAAATAGGCTAAGAAACATCGCTGATGTATTATTCACTTGCAAGTGAATGATTCGACCTCATTAAATCCGTATTCATGTGACCTTCAATTTAACCCTTAGCTAGACATGGGTTACGCATGCATTCAGCTATTAAAAAAAAAGAATGTCAACATTGAAATTGAAACAAAGATGAACCATTTGGTTGACTGATTCGATCCACAAAAAAACATTCTTATACAGGTAAAAACGATGATAAACAAACTTTTTAAACTACAATATGAAACCAAACAGACTAAGAAATATTCACGTGGTCTCTACCTGTTTATATCTATATTAATGTTTATATCGTGTTATATGACCGTCGGCAGTCTTCGGAGGTCATCTCGATGGTTAATAAGATGGCGTCTAGACAAAAATACACACGAAATGTGGATACATATTATCGAGTCCAGCATTGTTGATTGTTTATTTCAAACTTTTTGTAATTTAGGAATACAATTACGTATGTTATAAATTAAAAAAAATATGAGAATTTGAGTCAAATCGGTGAACATGAATTTGACAGCTAATGTCCCTTTAACTGGAAATGGAATAGAAAGGTTGCAAATATTTGTTTTCGTGTTTAGTTTTAGTTTGTTTTAGTGTGAGAAAGTGTAAATGTAAATACATAAAATTTGTCAAGACCGTGGAGGAG